>NW_022881651.1:0-371820 GCF_003369915.1 Drosophila miranda
TGTCGGAGAACCGCACTAATTACGAAAATAACAATGGGGGGGGGGAAGAAGGGTTAAAGAAATGAGATCGAAAATTCAGAAAGTGCAGTGTTGCAACACGTAGTCAATTGAGGAATAGATAAAGAGAAAAGGTAAACAATGCAGGTGCTTTGCGTGGAAAATAAGAGGAAATATACTAAATAAAAAGAGACAAGCACTTGCAGAAATAACAATACAGATAAGTAGTAGACTGGAGTGAAGACGAAGGAAAAACAGGTAATAAAAGAGATACTACACTGGAACAAAGACGAGACAAAACACGTACAATTGATTTACGTTTACAATATTACAATAAACATAACAATTTAAAATAATGTCTATATCTTTTTCAATAATTACAGGGAAGACAAGAAACAGCGGAGCATCGGCCGGCACAGCAAAACACAATGCTTGTAAAGACATTGCGTTGCATACCGGCCGACCCCGTCGTCCCCCCTGGTCGTCGAAATTGGCGTCGTCCGAAGTCGTCAGAAGAAGGTGCAATTAGCACCTCGTCGTCGTTGTGGCTGTGGCTGCCCTCTTGGAGAACCATGGGCACTGGTCCGGCCACCAGCTGGGAGCCAGGAGTAGACGGCACACATATTACTGTGGCGACACGGGTCCGGCCGCCAAAGTGAAATGGATGTGAGTGTGTGTGTGCGTCGGCAATTGTGGCCCTAATGTAGAGCGAGTGGCACTGGTCCGGCCACCAACTAAGGACGATGGCGGACACGACACACATAACTCTAACGGCACAGGTCCGGCCGCCCAAGTGTAATGGATGTTTGTGTGTGTGTGTCTGAATGGCTGGCGGTAAGTATTTTGAGAGCCCTTTTTAATCGTATGTGTGGCTGATGGATTTTTCCTTTTCCAGGACCATAGGGCACTCTGAATGCCATGGCACTGGATCCGGCCACCAACTAAGGACGATGGCGGACACGACACACATAACTCGAACGGCACAGGTCCGGCCGCCCAAGTGTAATGGGTGTTTGTGTGTGTGTGTCTGTTTTTGGCTATTCTAGCAATCACCAACGCACTGCATTCGATTTGAATTTGTCAGGCCGTATGATTTTGCAAGTGTGTTTGGCAGCATTTTTATTCGTTTATGTTTTATTTAATGGCTTTGATGGCGGCAGCGTCCGTTGTTCATTTTTGTTGTGGCATGCGAGTGATATGCATACCTGCCCCGTATGATAAAGATTTTCGCCGTAATGTTTAGCCCGATAGTGTCCCGTGAGTGCTATCCGGCGATTGCCTAAGCGCTCTCGGCGATACGCGTCGGTACCCCCGACCCCCGTAGTAATTCTTAGTTCAACAGCGTCCCGTAAGTGATATCCGGCGATTGCCTAGGCATTCTCGGCGATGCCTGTCGATATCCCCGACCCCCGTAGTAATTCTTAGTTCGGCGGCGTCCCGTAAGTGCTATCCGGCGATTGCCTAGGCATTCTCGGCGATACTTGTCGGTATTTCCGCATAGCAAAGTTCCCCTTTCCGCGTCGTAGTAATTCTTAGGCCGGCGGGGTCCCGTAAGTACCGTCCGGCGATAGCCTAGGTACTCTCGGCGATACTTGCCGGTATTTCCGCATAGCAAAGTCCCCTTTCCGCGTCGTAGTAATTCTTAGGCCGACAGGGTCCCGTAAGTACCGTCCGGCGATAGCCTAGGTACTCTCTGCGATACTTGTCGGTATTCCCGCATAGCATACTCCCCCTTTCCGCTTCGTAGTAACTCTCAGGCCGGCGGGGTCCCGTAAGTACTGTCCGGCGATAGCCTAGGTACTCTCGGCGACACCTGTCGGTATTATCGCATAGTAAAGACCTCCGTATTGATTCTGAGTTCGGTGGGGCCCTGAAGGCGCTATTCGGCGATAACCGGAGTGTTCTCGGTGAAACCAACTGCCCCGTCCCACGCTACGATCGCCCCCGTTCTCGGGACTACGGCCCCGTCCCCATCGTCGGTCCGAAATTCGGAGTCCCGGCAAATTATAAATATTGCTGTAATTTCGACCCTGGAGTAGACTGAGATATGTACCCCAGCCCAGGATCGCTTCCTTACAAAAGTTAAGGTAACACTAGACTTAACATTAACATGTGTTTTCTTTTACAATGGACTGCGTCTTTTCAGTCCGTTCCCGTCCTCGGAGCGGGCTTCATATAAGTGGCGGCGCAAGGCTGATCCTCATATCAGTATCATCAGCGCCGCAACTTTGGCATTTAGCTGGGTGCGGTGGACTAAACCACCGCACTTTACACAGACGAAGCCGCGTTGACAGAAGTTGTTAAACCGCCGCAACTTTGGCATTTAGCTGGGTGCGGTGGACGGTAGTTGTGTGTGGTTTAAGAAATCTTTGTGTTTTATGATTCTCTTTGTGGTTTGTGATTTGAATATATGTTTAGTGGCGCACAGAATTTTAATTTACATTGGCGAGAAAGAGGAAATAAAGCTTGTCGGTAGTGGTTGGGAAGGGGAATGTGAATGTGTGTGGGGCGAGTTGGGAAAATGGCTGCTTGGCTTGGCGTCGGCATTTTAATGTATTCCTTATTGGCGTTAATTCTTAAATTTTTAACAGTTTAGTTGGGCGGCAAACAAGTTAAGGGGCTCGTTAGTCGCCCGACGTGTCACACCGCTTCATCTGCCTCGTCGATCATCTGTAACTGTATCTGTATCTGTACAAAGGAGCCTAGAATTTCTTAGATCTGTGTTCTTCTACCATCCTCTACATGGATTGGTTCCACATTAATCCTAAAGATGCACAAATTTTATAGCTTGAACAAAAAAAAAAAAAAACACATACAATAATCGCATGTCACATATTATGTTTTTTGTGGAGAGGGAAGGGGAGGGGAGGGTTCCAAAGTATTTACACGGTCCAATGTTTGCACGGGTAATATAATGGAGATTCTCTTGGTAAAGATTTTATTCGTAATTTATTCGCCCAACTATCGAGAAAGACTCGCGTGTGCCGTACGATACGATCCATTACGATACGATATCGTCTGTGGGCTATATATGTATGTATATTGATGTGTGCATATGTATGTACAATCCGAAGAGAGGATTACTCTTGTTTTGATCTCTTTCCTAGATGATAATATCGTATCAGTGGTTCTGGAAGGGGGTGCTTAAACCTACGACGAACGCTATAATCCAGTGGATGGGTCGGAATAGGTGTCCTGTTCCTCCGCTCAGACATAGACCTCTCCTGTCTTGGCCTCGGGACTGTGTTTGGCGAGGGTTGAGGTAGCACTCGTGGCCGTTGCCGTTGCCGTGGCGCCGCTCTGGGGCAGGGCGATCGTGCCACCGGATGAAGAGTTGTCCACTGTATCCACTGTGGGGCTCCTGCCGAACGCACCGAGGAGCGCACTGTGGGGTCCTGCAGGTTGAAGCTCAGACTGAAGCTGTTGTTCCGCGAAATGTTGCCGCTGCCGTTCAGGGCTTCACGGACAGGAGGGCCGTGGTGGTGATGCCGCCGCCGCCGCCCGCACCCGGCCCCACGGTCATGCCTTTGCTGGAGCCACTGTTGCTGTAGCCGTCCTGCTCCTGGGCCAGTTCCACGATGGACAGGGACGAGGGGAAGCGCTGAATGGAGAGCGAGACGGGGATCGTGGTGATGACGTCATTGGGCTCGTAGCCACTGGCCGTTGTCGTGATGGTCGGCAGCTGGGCGTTCGCCGCGATGGGAAGGATGCTCAGGGTCCCCGTGGGAATGGTGTACCCGCCGCCGCTGCTGTTGCCCATCATGAAGGGAAACGACAGCGTGGTGATGTTCGTGGCAGCGGAGAGGGCTACGGAATCGAGAATCGAAGGGAGAGAGATTGTGGTTGGAGTATCTGAATCTGCATCTGCGGGAGTATCTGTGCCCGGTACTCACTGCTGTGAACTCGCTGTAAATGATGACCACTGCGGGCAGGGTCAACGCCTTGACGCAGCACATGAGGAACCCAAAGAAGAGCCACGCGATCTCCCCGCAGGTGGAGAAGCGGAAGAGCTGCAGGAAGCCGATCGGCTGTGTGGGCTCCAGTCCTGCGGCCACCGGCGCCTCATCCAGGGACTTGCCATCGGTTGTCGTCGTGCCAGAAGCCTCGTCCATCTATCGGTACGACGAAGGACGGAGGAATAGTGTTACTCGAGCCAAGACCCGCGATTTACTCACAGACACGGACAGAGACAGACGGCACGCAAAGGTTAATTCATTACTGCCACACTCTCAGAGGCATGTATCTGTATCTGTGGCTGTGGCAAGGGTACAGCAGCTACTTTGTATCTTTTGCCATAGTTCTCTCTCATTGACCCGCGGGGTTAACGAGTAATAGAATCTACCGTTTATTATTGGACATTCCAACGCCAATTTGGAGCGATTCGATTCGATTCGATTCCCTTTCAGAGGCCCGTACAGAAATCTGTGTGGCGCCATTCGCCCCCTGCCCCCTCTCCTTGTCGTGGGATGATTTTCAACACTTTGATCCTTCAGATACTGTATCTATGCACTGATTTCTGCAGAAGATCCGTTACTGCTCACTCGGACCGCCCAAGCGCGACTGCTGGAACACCGTCCGCGGAGCCACCCATTTATGTTGATTCCCCGATGTGGATGCTGGACAGAGTACTCGGGCTTGGGCATGAGTACTCGTGAGTGTATCGTATCAATCGCTCGCTTTGGGGTTCACAATTATAATTGATCTCCGCTTTCCGCTCTTGGGGTAGGTTCCGCCGAAAGAGGCGCTTCAATTTACAATGAGAGCAAAAGAGACATTCTGTAGGGGTTTTTCTTTTCTTTGCTTTTCTTTTCTTTATTCTTTTTCTTTCATTTGGAGGGTGGAAGGTGCAACAATCTAAAACGGAGGCAGACTCTTGAGCCTCCTGCTGGTGCGCAGCACGAATGGTGCCGGCTGATTTGTACCGGCATTTCCTCCAGCGGGAACGACTTCGGGAGCAGCTACTGGAGCGACTTCGGGAGCAGCTACGGGAGCGACTCCGACCGACTCGCCTTCATCGTCCGAGCCCCCGAGCATTACGCTGTCCAAAGTAGTGCCGGACGCCCGCAGTGTCATCATGTGCCGGGTGCTGCGTTCGCCCAAGGTGTTGCGCACCTTCAGGCAGCTCTTCTGCGACAGGGTTCTTTTTTTTTCGCCCGTACCCAGGGCGAGGACGCGGCGCTGGCACTCGCCGAATGCCACGGCATGGCTGCTGGTGGGCCCGTCGTCCTCATTGCCGGGCCGTTCAAAAATCGTCTCGAGACCGGTGGGCCTCGACTTTGCGATGGTCTGCGATGGCGCCTGAGAACCGGTGGTCGGCGTCAGGCTGGGCTTCTTGGCCAGGCGGCTGGGACTAAGACTGGGCCTGGCGGCGCTCTGGCTCTTGCTCTTGCAGGCGCGCGGCGGCATTTGGCGCCGAACCATAGTCGCGGTTGCCACAGATCCTGTATCCCCCGGTATACTCCCGGCTGAAATGAGACGAAATGAGAAATGAGTTACTACTGTCCGATGGCCGCAGAACCTTCAAGTTTTTTCTTTGCAGGCATTTCTCGTATCTTTTTCCGGCTTTTCCGTCTCCTGGGTAAACCTTACGACTTCTCAAACGAGCAACGAGCAACGAGCCTCTTTGGGTTGAGGGCTCTCAGTTCTCCACAGGGGAGGGGCTGAGAGGCTGGGGTGTGAGCCGCCAGCAACCAAGCGCGTTGCTTTATTAATATTTGTGGGCAGTATATGTCTTAATTTAATTTATGTACATTTTTGTGTTTGTTTTACAATTCAACTTTAAACGACACTCAAACACACACTAGTACATTTGATGGCACATTAATTTACAAACATATAATCTGCAGCAACGAAACACTTGTAACCTCGACTAGACCCGTAGCCAGCAGGGGGTGGGGGCAAGGGAAAAAGAAAAAGAGAGGGACAAAATATTCGGCACTTTGACGGAGGGACTAAACCTCAGACACGTCTCGACTCCACAACGTTCACGACACGACTTTCCATTTGCAAGTGTGTGTGTGTGTGTGGTGTGAGTCAAGAAAGTGAAGTGGGGCCACGCTCAAAAGTATGCTGTATCTTCTTTGTAATTCTCCCTAACTTAAAATTTGATTTGCAATCCCCTGTGAGTTCGTCAACTTGATGTTTTGTTGGCTGTAATGCGGTATGTGGTCTTCAGTCCCCTCTACTACCCTTGCCGCCTGCTGAGGGCAGACGACTAGGAATGAGCATGTACATGTGTGCGGGCAGTTAATAGGGGGCGTAGTTGTTTTATGCGAAGACTAGCATTTTTGGCTCAATTTAGGCCGTAGTGGTGGTGTGGCGGCAACTGATGCTGATTTGAAAGTCGATTTGAAACCGATAATCAATTGTCAGCACCGTTGCCGCCGAAGATTTATCACAGATTGTAATAATTTTGTAGTGGGGTGTCGGAGAACCGCACTAATTACGAAAATAACAATGGGGGGGGGGGGGGGGGGGGGGGAAGAAGGGGTTAAAGAAATGAGATCGAAAATTCAGAAAGTGCAGTGTTGCAACACGTAGTCAATTGAGGAATAGATAAAGAGAAAAGGTAAACAATGCAGGTGCTTTGCGTGGAATATAAGAGGAAATATACTAAATAAAAAGAGACAAGCACTTGCAGAAATAACAATACAGATAAGTAGTAGACTGGAGTGAAGACGACGGAAAAACAGGTAATAAAAGAGATACTACACTGGAACAAAGACGAGACAAAACAGGTACAATTGATTTACGTTTACAATATTACAATAAACATAACAATTTAAAATAATGTCTATATCTTTTTCAATAATTACAGGGAAGACAAGAAACAGCGGAGCATCGGCCGGCACAGCAAAACACAATGCTTGTAAAGACATTGCGTTGCATACCGGCCGACCCCGTCGTCCCCCCTGGTCGTCGAAATTGGCGTCATCCGAAGTTGTCAGAAGTAGGTGCAATTAGCACCTCGTCGTCGTCGTTGTGGCTGTGGCTGCCCTCTTGGAGAACCAGTGGCACTGGCCCGGCCACCAGCTGGGAGCCAGGAGTAGACGGCACACATATTACTGTGGCGACACGGGTCCGGCCGCCAAAGTGAAATGGATGTGAGTGTGTGTGTGCGTCGGCAATTGTGGCCCTAATGTAGAGCGAGTGGCACTGGTCCGGCCACCAACTAAGGACGATGGCGGACACGACACACATAACTCTAACGGCACAGGTCCGGCCGCCCAAGTGTAATGGATGTTTGTGTGTGTGTGTCTGAATGGCTGGCGGTAAGTATTTTGAGAGCCCTTTTTAATCGTATGTGTGGCTGATGGATTTTTCCTTTTCCAGGACCATAGGGCACTCTGAATGCCATGGCACTGGATCCGGCCACCAACTAAGGACGATGGCGGACACGACACACATAACTCGAACGGCACAGGTCCGGCCGCCCAAGTGTAATGGGTGTTTGTGTGTGTGTGTCTGTTTTTGGCTATTCTAGCAATCACCAACGCACTGCATTCGATTTGAATTTGTCAGGCCGTATGATTTTGCAAGTGTGTTTGGCAGCATTTTTATTCGTTTATGTTTTATTTAATGGCTTTGATGGCGGCAGCGTCCGTTGTTCATTTTTGTTGTGGCATGCGAGTGATATGCATACCTGCCCCGTATGATAAAGATTTTCGCCGTAATGTTTAGCCCGATAGTGTCCCGTGAGTGCTATCCGGCGATTGCCTAAGCGCTCTCGGCGATACGCGTCGGTACCCCCGACCCCCGCAGTAATTCTTAGTTCGACAGCGTCCCGTAAGTGCTATCCGGCGATTGCCTAGGCATTCTCGGCGATACTTGTCGGTATTTCCGCATAGCAAAGTTCCCCTTTCCGCGTCGTAGTAATTCTTAGGCTGACAGGGTCCCGTAAGTACCGTCCGGCGATAGCCTAGGTACTCTCGGCGATACTTGTCGGTATTCCCGCATATCATAGTCCCCCTTTCCGCTTCGTAGTAGCTCTCAGGCCGGCGGGGTCCCGTAAGTACCGTCCGGCGATAGCCTAGGTACTCTCGGCGATACTTGCCGGTATTTCCGCATAGCAAAGTCCCCTTTCCGCGTCGTAGTAATTCTTAGGCCGATAGGGTCCCGTAAGTACCGTCCGGCGATAGCCTAGGTACTCTCGGCGATACTTGTCGGTATTCCCGCATAGCATAGTCCCCCTTTCCGCTTCGTAGTAACTCTCAGGCCGGCGGCGTCCCGTAAGTGCTATCCGGCGATTGCCTAGGCATTCTCGGCGATACTTGTCGGTATTTCCGCATAGCAAAGTTCCCCTTTCCGCGTCGTAGTAGCTCTCAGGCCGGCGGGGTCCCGTAAGTACCGTCCGGCGATTGCCTAGGCATTCTCGGCGATACTTGTCGGTATTTCCGCATAGCAAAGTTCCCCTTTCCGCGTCGTAGTAATTCTTAGGCTGACAGGGTCCCGTAAGTACCGTCCGGCGATAGCCTAGGTACGCTCGGCGACACCTGTCGGTATTTTCGCATAGTAAAGACCTCCGTATTGATTCTGAGTTCGGTGGGGCCCTGAAGGCGCTATTCGGCGATAACCGGAGTGTTCTCGGTGAAACCAACTGCCCCGTCCCACGCTACGATCGCCCCCGTCCGCGGGACTGCGGCCCCGTCCCCCATCGTCGGTCCGAAATACGGAGTCCCGGCAAATTATAAATATTGCTGTAATTTCGACCCTGGAGTAGACTGAGATATGTACCCCAGCCCAGGATCGCTTCCTTACAAAAGTTAAGGTAACACTAGACTTAACATTAACATGTGTTTTCTTTTACAATGGATTGCGTCTTTTCAGTCCGTTCCCGTCCTCGGAGCGGGCTTCATATAAGTGGCGGCGCAAGGCTGATCCTCATATCAGCATCAGCATAGACCCTGTAGTTGGCTGGGTGCGTACCGCCGCAACTTTGGCATTTAGCTGGGTGCGGTGTACGAAACCACCGCACTTTACACAGACGAAGCCGCGTTGACAGAAGTTGTTAAACCGCCGCAACTTTGGCATTTAGCTGGGTGCGGTGGACGAAACCACCGCACTTTACACAGACGAAGCCGCGTTGACAGAAGTTGTTAAACCGCCGCAATTTTCGCATTTAGCTGGGTGCGGTGGACGAAAACACAGGCGAAGCCGCGTTGAAATCTTTGTGTTTTATGATTCTCTTTGTGGTTTGTGATTTGAATATATGTTTAGTGGCGCACAGAATTTTAATTTACATTGGCGATAAAGAGGAAATAAAGCTTGTCGGTAGTGGTTGGGAAGGGGAATGTGAATGTGTGTGGGGCGAGTTGGGAAAATGGCTGCTTGGCTTGGCGTCGGAATTTTAATGTATTCCTTATTGGCGTTAATTAAGAATTTTTAACAGTTTAGTTGGGCGGCAAACAAGTTAAGGGGCTCGTTAGTCGCCAGACGTGTCATACCGCGTACAAAAGTGGCAGTGTGTCCATGGCTGGCCAGCATTTCGGTGATGTATTGAGTCTCAATACCCACGCTACAAGGAGTGGAAACAGCAGCCGAGAGAGAGAGCGATCCCAATACCCACGCTACACGAAGGAGAAGCAGCAGCCAGAACAAGAGCCACGAAGAGGGGAATAGTCGGATCTCTCCCACTCCGACCAGTGACGCCGATGTGATCAAAAACTTTCCCCGGCCAGCCCGAAGCCAACGCCTACAAGGGAGACCGAGAGAGAGGCCGCCGTCGCGAAACTGAGAGAGAGTTTTTTATTTAAAACAATGGGGGGAGCAACACCGGAACCAGATCCCACAGGAACCACGACGAGCATCACTAGCATTAATACCGACGTCACACGAAGGGGAAATCGCAGCCAAGAGAGAGCCAGGGCTGGAGCGATCCCATACCTTTGTCACACGAAGGGGAAATGGTAGCCGAGAGCGATCCCAATACCCACGCTACAAGGAGGGGAAACAGCAGCCGAGGAACTCCAGCGCCACCGCTCCTATACGCCGTCTACTTATTTGTATATGTACTAAATTCAAATAATACATGCCATATTTTACATTTTACATGTAGTTGCAGTGTTTTTGGCTGAACAATGGGAAGGTAACACTAGTTACAGTAGTGGTAGGTATTCGGTATTTTTGTATGCAAGTATTTTGAGTAAAGAAAGTTAAGGTAACACTAGACTTAACATTAACATGTGTTTTCTTTTACAATGGATTGCGTCTTTTCATTCCGTTCCCGTCCTCGGAGCGGGCTTCATATAAGTGGCGGCGCAAGGCTGATCCTCATATCGGCATCAGCATAGGCCCTGTAGTTGGATGGGTGCGTACCGCCGCAACTTTGGCATTTAGCTGGGTGCGGTGGACGAAACCACCGCACTTTGCACAGACGAAGCCGCGTTGACAGAAGTTGTTAAACCGCCGCAATTTTCGCATTTAGCTGGGTGCGGTGGACGAAACCACCGCACTTTACACAGGCGAAGCCGCGTTGACAGTATTTGTGTGTGGTTTAAGAAATCTTTGTGTTTTATGATTCTCTTTGTGGTTTGTGATTTGAATATATGTTTAGTGGCGCACAGAATTTGAATTTACATTGGCGAGAAAGAGGAAATAAAGCTTGTCGGTAGTGGTTGGGAAGGGGAATGTGAATGTGTGTGGGGCGAGTTGTCATTTTAATGTATTCCTTATTGGCGTTAATTCTTAAATTTTTAACAGTTTAGTTGGGCGGCAAACAAGTTAAGGGGCTCGTTAGTCGCCCGACGTGTCACACCGCTTCATCTGCCTCGTCGATCATCTGTAACTGTATCTGTATCTGTACAAAGGAGCCTAGAATTTCTTAGATCTGTGTTCTTCTACCATCCTCTACATGGATTGGTTCCACATTAATCCTAAAAATGCACAAATTTTATAGCTTGAACAAAAAAAAAAAAAACACATACAATAATCGCATATCACATATTATGTTTTTTGTGGAGAGGGGGAGGGTTCCAAAGTATTTACACGGTCCAATGTTTGCACGGGTAATATAATGGAGATTCTCTTGGTAAAGATTTTATTCGTAATTTATTCGCCCAACTATCGAGAAAGACTCGCGTGTGCCGTACGATACGATCCATTACGATACGATATCGTCTGTGGGCTATATATGTATGTATATTGATGTGTGAATATGTATGTACAATCCGAAGAGAGGATTACTCTTGTGTTGTTCTCTTTCCTAGATGATAATATCGTATCAGTGGTTCTGGAAGGGGGTGCTTAAACCTACGACGAAAGCTATAATCCAGTGGATGGGTCGGAATAGGTGTCCTGTTCCTCCGCTCAGACATAGACCTCTCCTGTCTTGGCCTCGGGACTGTGTTTGGCGAGGGTTGAGGTAGCACTCGTGGCCGTTGCCGTTGCCGTGGCGCCGCTCTGGGGCAGGGCGATCGTGCCACCGGATGAAGGGTTGTCCACTGTATCCACTGTGGGGGCTCCTGCCGAACGCACTGTGGGGTCCTGCAGGTTGAAGCTCAGACTGAAGCTGTTGTTCCGCGAAATGTTGCCGTTGCCGCTGCCGTTCAGGGGCTTCACGGACAGGAGGGCCGTGGTGGTGATGCCGCCGCCGCCGCCCGCACCCGGCCCCACGGTCATGCCGTTGCTGGAGCCACTGTTGCTGTAGCCGTCCTGCTCCTGGGCCAGGTCCACGATGGACAGGGACGAGGGGAAGCGCTGAATGGAGAGCGAGACGGGGATCGTGGTGATGACGTCATTGGGCTCGTAGCCACTGGACAGACACGGACAGAGACAGACGGCACCCAAAGGTTAATTCAATTACTGCCACACTCTCAGAGGCATGTATCCGTATCTGTGGCTGTGGCAAGGGTACAGCAGCTACTTTGTATCTTTTGCCATAGTTCTCTCTCATTGACCCGCGGGGTTAACGAGTAATAGAATCTACCGTTTATTATTGGACATTCCAACGCCAATTTGGAGCGATTCGATTCGATTCCCTTTCAGAGGCCCGTACAGAAATCTGTGTGGCGCCATTCGCCCCCTGCCCCCTCTCCTTGTCGTGGGATGGATGATCACCTTTTAATTGATTTTCAACACTTTGATCCTTCAGATACTGTATCTATGCACTGATTTCTGCAGAAGATCCGTTACTGCTCACTCGGACCGCCCAAGCGCGACTGCTGGAACACCCTCCGCGGAGCCACCCATTTATGTTGATTCCCCGATGTGGATGCTGGACAGAGTACTCGGGCTTGGGCATGAGTACTCGTGAGTGTATCGTATCAATCGCTCGCTTTGGGGTTCACAATTCTAATTGATCTCCGCTTTCCGCTCTTGGGGTAGGTTCCGCCGAAAGAGGCGCTTCAATTTACAATGAGAGCAAAAGAGACATTCTGTGGAGAGTTTTTCTTTTCTTTGCTTTTCTTTTCTTTATTCTTTTTCTTTCATTTGGAGGGTGGAAGGTGCAACAATCTAAAACGGAGGCAGACTCTTGAGCCTCCTGCTGGTGCGCAGCACGAATGGTGCCGGCTGATTTGTACCGGCATTTCCTCCAGCGGGAACGACTTCGGGAGCAGCTACGGGAGCGACTCCGACCGACTCGCCTTCATCGTCCGAGCCCCCGAGCATTACGCTGTCCAAAGTAGTGCGGGACGCCCGCAGTGTCATCATGTGCCGGGTGCTGCGTTCGCCCAAGGTGTTGCGCACCTTCAGGCAGCTCTTCTGCGACAGGGTTCTTTTTTTTTCGCCCGTACCCAGGGCGAGGACGCGGCGCTGGCACTCGCCGAATGCCACGGCATGGCTGCTGGTGGGCCCGTCGTCCTCATTGCCGGGCCGTTCAAAAATCGTCTCGAGACCGGTGGGCCTCGACTTTGCGATGGTCTGCGATGGCGCCTGAGAACCGGTGGTCGGCGTCAGGCTGGGCTTCTTGGCCAGGCGGCTGGGACTAAGACTGGGCCTGGCGGCGCTCTGGCTCTTGCTCTTGCAGGCGCGCGGCGGCATTTGGCGCCGAACCATAGTCGCGGTTGCCACAGATCCTGTATCCCCCGGTATACTCCCGGCTGAAATGAGACGAAATGAGAAATGAGTTAAGACTGTCCGATGGCCGCAGAACCGAGTACTTCCTTTACCTTTAGCTTTGCCTTCAAGTTTTTTCTTTGCAGGCATTTCTCGTATCTTTTTCCGTCTCCTGGGTAAACCTTTCGACTTCTCAAACGAGCAACGAGCAACGAGCCTCTTTGGGTTGAGGGCTCTCAGTGCTCCACGGGGGAGGGGCTGAGAGGCTGGGGTGTGAGCCGCCAGCAACCAAGCGCGTTGCTTTATTAATATTTGTGGGCAGTATATGTCTTAATTTAATTTATGTACATTTTTGTGTTTGTTTTACAATTCAACTATTGAGTCTCAATACCCACGCTACAAGGAGTGGAAACAGCAGCCGAGAGAGAGAGCGATCCCAATACCCACGCTACACGAAGGAGAAGCAGCAGCCAGAACAAGAGCCACGAAGAGGGGAATAGTCGGATCTCTCCCACTCCGACCAGTGACGCCGATGTGATCAACAACTCTCCCCGGCCAGCCCGAAGCCAACGCCTACAAGGGAGACCGAGAGAGAGGCCGCCGTCGCGAAACTGAGAGAGAGTTTTTCATTTAAAACAATGGGGGGAGCAACACCGGAACCAGATCCCACAGGAACCACGACGAGCATCACTAGCATTAATACCGACGTCACACGAAGGGGAAATCGCAGCCAAGAGAGAGCCAGGGCTGGAGCGATCCCATACCTTTGTCACACGAAGGGGAAATGGTAGCCGAGAGCGATCCCAATACCCACGCTACAAGGAGGGGAAACAGCAGCCGAGGAACTCCAGCGCCACCGCTCCTATACGCCATCTACTTATTTGTATATGTACTAAATTCAAATAATACATGCCATATTTTACATGTAGTTGCAGTGTTTTTGGCTGTTTTGTAACACTAGTTACAGTAGTGGTAGGTATTCGGTATTTTTTTATGCAAGTATTTTGAGTAAAGAAAGTTAAGGTAACACTAGACTTAACATTAACATGTGTTTTCTTTTACAATGGATTGCGTCTTTTCAGTCCGTTCCCGTCCTCGGAGCGGGCTTCATATAAGTGGCGGCGCAAGGCTGATCCTCATATCAGCATAAGCAAAGGCCCTGTAGTTGGATCGGTGGACGAAACCACCGCACTTTTCACAGACGAAGCCGCGTTGACAGTAGTTGTGTGTGGTTTAAGAAATCTTTGTGTTTTATGATTTTCTTTGTGGTTTGTGATTTGAATTCCTTATTGGCGTTAATTAAGAATTTTTAACAGTTTAGTTGGGCGGCAAACTAGTTAAGGGGCTCGTTAGTCGCCCGACGTGTCACACCGCTTCATCTGCCTCGTCGATCATCTGTAACTGTATCTGTATCTGTACAAAGGAGCCTAGAATTTCTTAGATCTGTGTTCTTCTACCATCCTCTACATGGATTGGTTCCACATTAATCCTAAAGATGCACAAATTTTATAGCTTGAACAAAAAAAAAAAAACACATACAATAATCGCATATCACATATTATGTTTTTTGTGGAGAGGGGGAGGGTTCCAAAGTATTTACACGGTCCAATGTTTGCACGGGTAATATAATGGAGATTCTCTTGGTAAAGATTTAATTCGTAATTTATTCGCCCAACTATCGAGAAAGACTCGCGTGTGCCGTACGATACGATCCATTACGATACGATATCGTCTGTGGGCTATATATGTATGTATATTGATGTGTGCATATGTATGTACAATCCGAAGAGAGGATTACTCTTTTTTTGTTCTCTTTCCTAGATGATAATATCGTATCAGTGGTTCTGGAAGGGGGTGCTTAAACCTACGACGAAAGCTATAATCCAGTGGATGGGTCGGAATAGACATAGACCTCTCCTGTCTTGGCCTCGGGACTGTGTTTGGCGAGGGTTGAGGTAGCACTCGTGGCCGTTGCCGTTGCCGTGGCGCCGCTCTGGGGCAGGGCGATCGTGCCACCGGATGAAGAGTTGTCCACTGTATCCACTGTGGGGGCTCCTGCCGAACGCACCGAGGAGCGCACTATGGTTGAAGCTCAGACTGAAGCTGTTGTTCCGCGAAATGTTGCCGTTGCCGCTGCCGTTCAGGGGCTTCACGGACAGGAGGGCCGTGGTGGTGATGCCGCCGCCGCCGCCCGCACCCGGCCCCACGGTCATGCCGTTGCTGGAGCCACTGTTGCTGTAGCCGTCCTGCTCCTGGGCCAGGTCCACGATGGACAGGGACGAGGGGAAGCGCTGAATGGAGAGCGAGACGGGGATCGTGGTGATGACGTCATTGGGCTCGTAGCCACTGGCCGTTGTCGTGATGGTCGGCAGCTGGGCGTCAACGCCTTGACGCAGCACATGAGGAACCCAAAGAAGAGCCACGCGATCTCCCCGCAGGTGGAGAAGCGGAAGAGCTGCAGGAAGCCGATCGGCTGTGTGGGCTCCAGTCCTGCGGCCACCGGCGCCTCATCCAGGGACTTGCCATCGGTTGTCGTCGTGCCAGAAGCCTCGTCCATCTATCGGTACAACGAAGGACGGAGGAATAGTGTTACTCGAGCCAAGACCCGCGATTTATTCACAGACACGGACAGAGACAGACGGCACCCAAAGGTTAATTCAATTACTGCCACACTCTCAGAGGCATGTATCTGTATCTGTGGCTGTGGCAAGGGTACAGCAGCTACTTTGTATCTTTTGCCATAGTTCTCTCTCATTGACCCGCGGGGTTAGCGAGTAATAGAATCTACCGTTTATTATTGGACATTCCAACGCCAATTTGGAGCGATTCGATTCGATGCCCTTTCAGAGGCCCGTACAGAAATCTGTGTGGCGCCATTCGCCCCCTGCCCCCTCTCCTTGTCGTGGGATGGATGATCACCTTTTAATTGATTTTCAACACTTTGATCCTTCAGATACTGTATCTATGCACTGATTTCTGCAGAAGATCCGTTACTGCTCACTCGGACCGCCCAAGCGCGACTGCTGGAACACCGTCCGCGGAGCCACCCATTTATGTTGATTCCCCGATGTGGATGCTGGACAGAGTACTCGGGCTTGGGCATGAGTACTCGTGAGTGTATCGTATCAATCGCTCGCTTTGGGGTTCACAATTCTAATTGATCTCCGCTTTCCGCTCTTGGGGTAGGTTCCGCCGAAAGAGGCGCTTCAATTTACAATGAGAGCAAAAGAGACATTCTGTAGAGGGTTTTTCTTTTCTTTGCTTTTCTTTTCTTTATTCTTTTTCTTTCATTTGGAGGGTGGAAGGTGCAACAATCTAAAACGGAGGCAGACTCTTGAGCCTCCTGCTGGTGCGCAGCACGAATGGTGCCGGCTGATTTGTACCGGCATTTCCTCCAGCGGGAACGACTTCGGGAGCAGCTACGGGAGCGACTCCGACCGACTCGCCTTTATCGTCCGAGCCCCCGAGCATTACGCTGTCCAAAGTAGTGCGGGACGCCCGCAGTGTCATCATGTGCCGGGTGCTGCGTTCGCCCAAGGTGTTGCGCACCTTCAGGCAGCTCTTCTGCGACAGGGTTCTTTTTTTTTCGCCCGTACCCAGGGCGAGGACGCGGCGCTGGCACTCGCCGAATGCCACGGCATGGCTGCTGGTGGGCCCGTCGTCCTCATTGCCGGACCGTTCAAAAATCGTCTCGAGACCGGTGGGCCTCGACTTTGCGATGGTCTGCGATGGCGCCTGAGAACCGGTGGTCGGCGTCAGGCTGGGCTTCTTGGCCAGGCGGCTGGGACTAAGACTGTGCCTGGCGGCGCTCTGGCTCTTGCTCTTGCAGGCGCGCGGCGGCATTTGGCGCCGAACCATAGTCGCGGTTGCCACAGATCCTGTATCCCCCGGTATACTCCCGGCTGAAATGAGACGAAATGAGAAATGAGTTACGACTTTTATTTGAGTCCGATGGCCGCAGAACCGAGTACTTCCTTTACCTTTAGCTTTGCCTTCAAGTTTTTTCTTTGCAGGCATTTCTCGTATCTTTTTCCGGCTTTTCCGTCTCCTGGGTAAACCTTTCGACTTCTCAAACGAGCAACGAGCAACGAGCCTCTTTGGGTTGAGGGCTCTCAGTGCTCCACAGGGGAGGGGCTGAGAGGCTGGGGTGTGAGCCGCCAGCAACCAAGCACGTTGCTTTATTAATATTTGTGGGCAGTATATGTCTTAATTTAATTTATGTACATTTTTGTGTTTGTTTTACAATTCAACTTTAAACGACACTCAAACACACACTAGTACATTTGATGGCACATTAATTTACAAACATATAATCTGCAGCAACGAAACACTTGTAACCTCGACTAGGCCCGCAGCCAGCAGGGGGGGGGGGGGGGGGGGGAAAGGGAAAAAGAAAAAGAGATGGACAAAATATTCGGCACTTTGACGGAGGGACTAAACCTCAGACACGTCTCGACTCCACAACGTTCACGACACGACTTTCCATTTGCAAGTGTGTGTGTGTGTGTGTGGTGTGAGTCAAGAAAGTGAAGTGGGGCCACGCTCAAAAGTATGCTGTCTCTTCTTTGTAATTCTCCCTAACTTAAAATTTGATTTGCAATCCCCTGTGAGTTCGTCAACTTGATGTTTTGTTGGCTGTAATGCGGTATGTGGTCTTCAGTCCATGTACATGTACATGTGGGCGGGCAGTTTATAGGGGGCGTAGTTGTTTTATGGGAAGACTAGCATTTTTGGCTCAATTTAGGCCGTAGTGGTGGTGTGGCGGCAACTGATGCTGATTTGAAAGTCGATTTGAAACCGATAATCAATTGTCAGCACCGTTGCCGCCGAAGATTTATCACAGATTGTAATAATTTTGTAGTGGGGTGTCGGAGAACCGCACTAATTACGAAAATAACCATGGGGGGGGGGGGGGTGAAGAAGGGGTTAAAGAAATGAGATCGAAAATTCAGAAAGTGCAGTGTTGCAACACGTAGTCAATTGAGGAATAGATAAAGAGAAAAGGTAAACAATGCAGGTGCTTTGCGTGGAAAATAAGAGGAAATATACTAAATAAAAAGAGACAAGCACTTGCAGAAATAACAATACAGCTAAGTAGTAGACTGGAGTGAAGACGACGGAAAAACAGGTAATAAAAGAGATACTACACTGGAACAAAGACGAGACAAAACAGGTACAATTGATTTACGTTTACAATATTACAATAAACATAACAATTTAAAATAATGTCTATATCTTTTTCTATAATTACAGGGAAGACAAGAAACAGCGGAGCATCGGCCGGCATAGCAAAACACAATGCTTGTAAAGACATTGCGTTGCATACCGGCCGACCCTGTCGTCCCCCCTGGTCGTCGAAATTGGCGTCGTCCGAAGTCGTCAGAAGTAGGTGCAATTAGCACCTCGTCGTTGTTGTGGCTGTGGCTGCCCTCTTGGACAACCAGTGGCACTGGTCCGGCCACCAGCTGGGAGCCAGGAGTAGACGGCACACATATTACTGTGGCGACACGGGTCCGGCCGCCAAAGTGAAATGGATGTGAGTGTGTGTGTGCGTCGGCAATTGTGGCCCTAATGTAGAGCGAGTGGCACTGGTCCGGCCACCAACTAAGGACGATGGCGGACACGACACACATAACTCGAACGGCACAGGTCCGGCCGCCCAAGTGTAATGGATGTTTGTGTGTGTGTGTCTGAATGGCTGGCGGTAAGTATTTTGAGAGCCCTTTTTAATCGTATGTGTGGCTGATGGATTTTTCCTTTTCCAGGACCATAGGGCACTCTGAATGCCATGGCACATGATCCGGCCACCAACTAAGGACGATGGCGGACACGACACACATAACTCGAACGGCACAGGTCCGGCCGCCCAAGTGTAATGGGTGTTTGTGTGTGTGTGTAACGTGCAACGAGTCCTGTTCGAAAACGGGCGTTACGATTTGAGAGAGCTGGGCACGCTAATAATCATCCGGCTCTAGCTCGTCGGCTTTGGGGGTGGAGTTGTTGCTCCCTCAGATCAACCCAGACTCGAGGCTTCAATTACCAATAATATTGCCAGAATTTAGCGTGCTGCGACTTGTGCTAGAACGGTAGATTTGACGAGAAGAAGATACGAAGCTAAAGAGGATAGAGAACAGGAAGAGAGAGGGAAGCGAAAGGAAAGAAGGATAAAGAGGAAAGGGAAGTGAGAACCAAGGAAAACGGAGAGACATCGGTGTATATGTCCGCAGATGTTATGCGGAGTCTGAACCCACCCTGCCTTTGGTCATCCTCACGGAATAGCCGTTCTTCGATGACCCCTTTTGACCTTTTACGAAAACGCGCGAGCTAGCATTGAGTCCATTTTGTTCTTTTATCTAAACTTCAACATTATTTCCTCAACACAAAAATTAAATCCGATATGGCAACATAGTAAATGATCTTAATAAATACTACAAATAGGTGATTCGTAATGGTTGGGTATATAAAGATATTTGATAATGTATTGAGTACATATATAATAAGACTGTAATTCGAGTTAAATTCTAATTATATTCATAAATTTCGCTTTTCGCATAACATGGGAAAATCATTAAATACTTTAAGTTCGTTACTTTCGCTTTTCGCACAAATGTGGAAAAATCATTAAATCTTTTAACTTCGGAATGAGTCGAAAATCAAAGAGGCGGTCTGGCTGACAAAACGTGATCTCCTATGCGGAGTTCAGTCGATGACTGGATGCAGATGGCATCTCTAATTAGCCAACGATCAGATCGCTCAAGGCAAAGCCTCAATAGGCAGGGGCCAGAGGTTTCAAATTCGCGAGGTTGGGCAAGGATCAGTTGGTTTTCAAAACTACGTACATTTCAACTTTTGGAAGGTATGCTTACTCACTCACTGTTCAATTTCCAACGACGAAAGATTGATCTTCCGGCGTAGGCTGAAAACAAGCGTTAATTCGGAAAGGTGGCTTACAGTACGAAGACTCTATCTCTTGCTACAACTCAGAATTCCCAACTTCGACCTACTCCTTGTATGTGGAGCCACAGAACTTTTGGGGGAATTTTCTCCCTGACAATTCAATCCGAACTTAACTGACAACAATAGCTTGTGAATATTTGTAAAGATTGCTTAAGCATGATATGTGTTCGGAGCAGAACCCAGCCGATTAGCTGCTTGCCAAATAGCACCTAATTCTTGGCCCTCAGCCGCTTATTTTGTTTGTTACTTATGTCTATGTCACTCATTTGTTTGTTAAACCTCTGCGCTTGCTTGCCCTGCTAAACGCTCTCTGCCAGCTCGCTCTTCGCTATCTCCGCTTTGCGTCTGCCTACCGACGTCGGCCGAGCGAAGCTGCGCTTAGCGATCGGAGCGGCAATGTAAAGGGCAGGCAAGCCACACTTGCAATTTGGATGTCACGCATTAAAGAACATATCGTAATTTTATTTCTGCGCCGAGTTTTATTTAATTCGAAATAATTAGTCGGCCGATTGGGGATAAAAAACATTATCTCCACATAAAATTTGGTGACCCCGACGTGATCTCTGAGTTGCAGTGTCAATTAATAATCATTCGCGATCGACATTCGTTAGCCCTAGCAAATTTTCGGCGGTTAAGCACAATTCGGTGCTAAAACACACTTACATACAACTACATACACGCATTGCTGGCTATTAATTTCTCTGTCGCGACAATTCGGTCAGTGCAGTGCGGTAGGCAGTGCAGCGAACTCACTAATACACACAAGCGGAGTACAAAGCGGAATCGGACAGCTCGCACAGCCGCACAGCTAAAGGCATAAGCTGTAATCCCTTTGCTTTCGGTTCCCACGTTTATACGTATACAGGGTGTCTTTTTCGGTCGTGCTGAGTGACTCTTTTAAAACCTCAACATGGCAGCACCTGAGCCTACCAATGTCGCGAACGCAGCAATGCCGAGTGATGTAGATTTCTACAAGCACAAGGCCGAGTCCATCGCGCGCCAACTAAAGGCCATGGATCGCTTTCTCACCAAGGAAGAGCTTGCCGAGTTAGATGAGGCAGAACTTCAAGCTCGCTTAGAGCAGATCGAGCGAATGAATGCGGATTTCGATGCCGCTCAAACGAGCCTTGAAAGGCTGGATTTCCTGCAGTTAGCCCATGATGCCCGGCTGGACTTTTCGAATGTTTATGTCAAGGTTAGGTCCAGGCTGTCGCGGGAGTTGATGGCTGCTCGCACGGTAAATGTTGCCAATTCAACGGCTCGGCATACTCTCGAGGGGAATTCGTCGTTGTTCGCCTATAATAGTATAGGCCGTTCTCGAATGCCCGAGTTGCAGCTTCCGCGATTCAGTGGGAGCTACATGGATTGGCCAGAATTCCACGCGATGTTTTCGACAATGGTGCACTAAGACCATCGTATACCAATCATCGAAAAATTCCAATATCTTCGTGGATGTCTAGATGGTGCTGCGCTGGATACGATTCGTTCCTTGGAACTTTCTGAGGAGAATTACGACAAGGCGTTGAATTTACTAATGTTGCGATTCGATAATAAACTGTTACATTTTCAGGCACACGTCAAGGCTATTTTCGGGCTGCAAGGGGTGGAGAAGGGCTCGGCTATCGGCTTGCGCGCGCTCAGCGATAAAATCAATTCGCACTTGCGGTGCACTTCAGACCTTGGCGACCCCGCAGGAGATTTCCGAGGGGTTGCTGATCTTCATCATAGGCACGAAATTGGACCACAAGACCAAGGAGAAATGGGAAGAGAACTTGCCGACGTCAGGATTGCCTCGGTGGTCAAGCATGGCCTCATTCTTGGAAGCAAGATGTCGGATGCTGGAAAATTTGGGATCGGCTATGGTAACAATTCCTAGCCAGCAGGTGGGAGAAAGTAAACCTAGCACCCTAATCACCTCCATTAACGATCATAATAGCTCAACATGCAAGTATTGCAAATCCTCCGATCACTACATATCCCGATGCCAGGCATTTATAGATCTCCCTGTTTTTTCTCGATACAAGGAGGTGAAGAAGCGCCATTTATGTCTAAACTGCCTCAACAAAGGCCATTCATTGCAACGCTGCAAGTCAGGGGCATGTAGAAATTGCCAAGCCAAGCATCACACACTGCTCCACATGCAGTCGGGCGCTGACGCTGAGTTGCCGTCGCCGAGCACGGAATCGACCCAGCATGATCCTGCAAGTGCCCTAGTAGCAAACAAATATATTAGCCCTCTATATTAGCCCTCAAAAATCTCTGCCTAGCCAAAACGTGCTGCTAGCTACTGCAATCGTATATGTCAGGGGCCGTTTTGGATCGCTTATTCCATGTCGTGCCATTTTAGATTCCGCTTCTCAGGTTAACTTTATAACATCGAGACTCGCCAATCAGCTGCAGTTAGATCCTCACCTCGTCTCACGTTAAAATCGCCGGTATTGGAGAGTCAATTCTACCATCCAGCAAGGCTGTGGACATCGTCCTGCAATCTCAAGACGAAAGCTATCGCGGCTTCCTCTCTGCAATTATCACTGCCTCAATCACAGGAATGCAGCCTAACTTCGGCCTAGACGCAAAGGATTGGCCAATGCCAAATAATCAAAAACTGGCTGATCCTAATTTCGCCAAGCCCCAGCGTGTCGATCTGTTGATAGGTGCTGGTTTGTTTTTCGAATTAATGTGCGTTGGACAGATTCGACTGTCAGACCAATTGCCAACATTGCAGAAGACGAAACTTGGCTGGATAGTGTCAGGAAGTATTAAAAACTCTGAGAAAGCCCGTGCGGCGCTAGCAGCCGTTGAAGATCCCCCTGTCATCTCCGCTTGCGAGACTAATTTGTGCGATATTGTAAGGCGGTTTTGGGAAGTCGATGGAGATTATTCGCCCTCATCAATTTCGGAGGAAGATGTTCATTGCGAACAGCATTTCGTCACAAACTGCATTCGCCTAGAGTCCGGAGCTTACTCCGTGCGTTTGCCAACCAAATTCAGTCTAGAGGAATTAGGAGAATCGTATCAGCAGGCGCTACGTAGATTTCTCAATTTGGAGAGGAAGCTAGCAAATAATGCACAGCTTAAGGCAAAATATATGGAGTTTCTCCAGGAGTATCGTGATTTAGGACACATGTCGCCAGCTTCGCGGCAGTCAGACCTCCCGCAGTACTTCTTGCCTCACCATTGCCTCCACAAGCAGGATAGTACAACCACCAAATTACGCGTAGTGTTCGATGGATCTGCCAAAACAGCGTCTGGAGTATCACTGAATGATGCGCTTATGGCTGGACCCACCATCCAACCTAAAATTCTGATAACTCTGCTTCGTTTCCGCTTTTTTAAAGTCGCCTTGTGTGGCGATATCTGCAAAATGTACCGCTGTGTACGCGTTTCCCATCCCGATACGCACGTGCAGTGCTTCCTATGGCGCAATGACCCGAAGGAGGAGATTCAGGTGTTCAAGTTGGAGACTGTTACTTACGGAACCAAACCTGCCGCTTTCTTAGCAATTCGTGCTATGCATCAATTGGCAAATGATGAAGAGTTGCGTTTTCCGCTTGGCGCTGATGTTGTTCGAAGAGATTTCTATGTCGATGATCTCATATCTGGAGGGGACAGCATTGATTCTGTCATCAAAATTCGTCAGCAGGTAAAGGAGCTACTTTCGAAAGGATGTTTTCCCATACGTAAATGGTGTTCCAATGAACCCGCTGCTTTGGAAGGCGTATCGGAGGCGGATCGCGAAAAGTTCCTTACCTTTCATGATGGGACTGAAGTAACCAAGGCGCTTGGTCTAGTTTGGGATCCCACCACGGACAATCTTCTGTTTAGCTTCGCTCACGTCGGAACCGCTGCAGGCCCAATATCGAAGCGTTCGGTCCTGTCTACACTAGCTAGGTTCTACGATCCTCTAGGGCTCATCTCTCCCATCATCACAAAAGCTAAAATATTTATGCAGTCGCTATGGAACGAAAGCCTAAAATTGAATTGGGACGAAAGCCTGCCCCAGGATCTACATACGACTTGGATTGAGCTGACTTCGCAGTTGTCGATGGTTAAAAACTTTAAGTTTCCACGTTACGTGCTTCGGCAGCAAGCCAGATTAGAAATGCACGCGTTTTGTGATGCGAGCCAAGCAGCATATGGCGCCTGTGTATACATGCGTTCGGAAGCTCTTGACATTGTGCAAAGTCATCTCTTATGCTCTAAATCCAGAGTCGCGCCCTTGAAAAGTATGACTATCCCCAAGCTTGAGCTGGGGGATAATCCCTACAAGGGATTATCAGCTCCATGCCAAACACATTGCTGGTCGGATTCGTCCATAGCCCTTGCCTGGATTCGAGAATCACCATTGAATTTTAATATATTTGTTTCTAATCGAGTTCAGCGGATTCAGGAGCTCACCGCTGGAATGACTTGGCATCACGTGCCCACAAAGTTGAATCCTGCCGACATCATATCACGTGGAGCCACGCCCGCTGAACTAATGGATAGCAGCCTTTGGATCTCTGGACCACCATTCTTGCGTCTTGAGAGCTCAGAGTGGCCTGCAGGCTTGCAATTGCCGACCGATGTACCAGAACGTCGTCATGCAGCATTGGTTGTTTCAAACGAAAGGGATGTATCGTACGATTGCAAATTTCAAAACTCATTCGGATCCATGCAGCGCGTCTTTGCTTACATATATCGATTCTACATTCTCAAGGACAAAGGCATAGCGCGGTCGAAGGGTCAACTTACCGTAATCGACATCAAAAATGGTACGCATTTGCTCATAAGGGCAATACAGCAGCAACAATTTTCGGAAGAGATAAGGGCCCTCGCCAGCAAACAGGCCCTACCGCCAAAAAGCACGATGGCCTCACTGAATCCATTTCTGGATAGCTTTGGATTGCTGCGGGTTGGAGGCCGCCTCCAAAATGCCGAATTGGACTACGACGCGAAGCACCCGATCCTGCTTCCTAAGGGACATCCTGTCACTGTCTCTATTATTATCTTCTTTCACGAAAGGTTTCTCCACGCAGGAGCTCAAGGATAGCTCGGACTGCTTCGGCAAAAATTCTGGCCTATTGGTGGACGCAAATATGTTGCGGGAATCATTCGCAAATGTGTTAGATGCTTTCGTTTGAAGCCAGTGCTGAGGGAACATATCATGGGAAACTTGCCTGCGGATCGCGTAAGGACTAATCCAGCATTCCACACAACGGGCGTTGATTTTTGCGGACCCTTTTATCACAAGTCGGAAGTCAGAAGCAGGCCTCCTATCAAATGTTACATCGCTGTCTTCGTATGCTTTAGCACCAAAGCAACTCATTTGGAAGTCGTTCGGGATCTATCTACAGAATCCTTTCTGGCAGCATTAAGGCGTTTTATAAGTCTACGTCCCAAACCTCGAATCATCTGGTCAGACAACGCTACAAATTTTGTAGGAGCAAAAAATGAGCTTTTGGAGCTTCGGCAAATGTTCCTCAGCGATCCGCATACGTCGGCTGTGTCACATCTCTGCGTTTCTAGTGGAATCGACTGGAAATTCATCCCCCCTCGCTCACCTCATTTTGGGGGTTTGTGGGAGGCGGCTGTTAAAGCAGCTAAATATCATTTTCATCGCATCGTCGGGACCTACATTTTTACTCTTGATGAAATTCAGACCTTGGCTTGTGAAATCTCTGCTTTGTTAAATTCCCGTCCGCTTTATGCACTTACAGAAAGTCCCGATGATCTAGATGTGCTCACGCCAAACCACTTTCTCAATGGAGCCCCGAAAGCTGCATTCGACGAGCCAGATGTGGCGCATCTCCGGGTCAACCTACTTAGTCGATGGCAGCGGCTGTGTCAAATGAAGCAGGCGTTTTGGAGAAAATGGAGCACGGCGTATCTTTCGATTCTTCAGGAGCGGAGCAAGTGGCGGTCATCGTCTCCAAACATCAAGCTAGGAGCGCTCGTCATGATCAAGGAGGAAACTCTGCCACCATTAAGGTGGCCGCTTGGCCGCATTGAGAGCGTCATCCCAGGAAAAGATGGAACCATCAGAGTAGCCGTCATCCGCACTCAAAAAGGCCTTTTCAAGAGGGCCGTTGGAAAAATAGCGGTTCTGCCCCTTCAGGATGGATCTGTTGAAAACCTTTGCCTTCCAACGGGGGGTGAATGTTCGGAGCAGAACCCAGCCGATTAGCTGCTTGCCAAATAGCACCTAATTCTTGGCCCTCAGCCGCTTATTTTGTTTGTTACTTATGTCTATGTCACTCATTTGTTTGTTAAAGCTCTGCGCTTGCTTGCCCTGCTAAACGCTCTCTGCCAGCTCGCTCTTCGCTATCTCCGCTTTGCGTCTGCCTACCGACGTCGGCCGAGCGAAGCTGCGCTTAGCGATCGGAGCGGCAATGTAAAGGGCAGGCAAGCCACACTTGCAATTTGGATGTCACGCATTAAAGAACATATCGTAATTTTATTTCTGCGCCGAGTTTTATTTAATTCGAAATAATTAGTCAGCCGATTGAGGATAAAAAACATTATCTCCACAATATGAGTTTAACGAATGTGTAACGAAAATGAATTAAACTAGCGATTTCTTAACAATACTTATAACTGCAAATTCTGAACACATTTCCCGAACTCCCAGGGGGAACTTGAACGTTAATGAGGTTGGCTGATAATTATTCTTCATGAATATACAAATTTTGTGAGATTTTTATACCTTAAACATTAGGATGGTAATAGACGAGGCTAGCCCCCGCTGAACCCTATGATTTGGTGAACTGTGCTCCCTGAAGCTGCTGGAAGAGGAATCCTGGACAGAGTCGGGGCGAAGAGGACAGCCGAAGGCGCAGAATTCTGCCTCTGTTTGGCCGACGATTGGGCAACCAGGAAGACGATGGCCGCAGTTGGCTTCATCACTGCAGCATGGTCTGCGCTCGGGCAACCAAGAAAACGAAGGCCGCAGGTGGCTTTAGCATTGCAGCATCCTTGATTTGCTCCTGCTTCTTCTTCACGCGCCTTGGCGCGCGCTGCTGTTTAACTCTGTCTAGGGTGCTCCTCGCAGGCGAAGGGTCCCAAGCGGGAAGGCGTTTGCTTATTCCAGCCCCCGGCTGACTGCGCTCTGCGGCTTACTTAGCCGGCGACTGGACGATGGGGTGCGTTTAAATAGCGTGGGTCGCTGCCCCACGCAATAAGCGAAAGACCGTGGCGTCTTTCCTCCTTCACTCCACTTGTACGAGCAAGGGAATCAGCGGTTGCGTGAGCTGCAGAAAATCAGATGAAAACCTGTTCTGTGGATTTTTCCAATCGCACTCACCCAAAATATCGCGATCAACCGAAAGGTATGTCTTTTCCGTACCGTGTCGAGTTGTTTCACAATGGAATTTTCCTATGATGGCACTTCTTACAAAAGATTCGTTTGCGCGCACACCCGTTCTCGACGAGATCTTTAACCGGAAAAGGAATTTGACATGGCCTGTCAGATGTCCAAAGCATCTCTGCGCGTTAACAGGTCAAAGTAACCCTGCGCCTGTTAACAGGTCAAAGTAACCCTGTGCCTGTCAAAGGGTGGCAGCATGCATCCCTGGCCCCGAGATTGATATCATGGTCTTGACTTTCAATTTTTCTTTCAAATCTTAGCCGATTAATCCTTCCCGCCAAACCTATCGACTTCTTCTACGTCGCTTCAGGCCCGCTACAAAGCCCCCCCACCAGATCAGATCGTGCATCTTCTGCATTTGTACACAGGCGCCCTTGCGTATGATTTCAAGCGAGTCGGGTCTGTTGAATACCAAGGATCGATCGTCTAGTAACTTTAATTTCATGAGTAGCGAATATGTTGACCCGGCGGTGACCATATGCTGGCCAAACACCATGTAGTACGGGGTAGTCCCTATACTAGCATGAGACGCGGATCTTAGCGCACATGAAATGCGACTTAGGTGCTTGTCCCAATCCTTCTGATCGGTTCGTAGGTACGCCCTGATCCCGCTAATCACTGACCGGTTCACACGCTCAGAGGCGTTCGCTTGCGGTGAATGCACGGCCGTTAAAGTGTGTGTTATTTCAAACCGACTTAAAAGCTTTCGAAACGTTTCGGATCGGAGCTGGGATCCATTATCAGATACGATTGTTTCGGGAACACCAAACGTCATGAATAATTCAGTTTCGAGATACTTAACCACCACGTCAGCGCTTATTTTCTTGACGGGCTTCAGGAAGATGTATTTCGAGAAGTGGTCCAGTACGATAAAAATGCCTATGTTTCCGCCTCTCGACCTGGGATAAGGTCCCAGGAAATCCACGAACAGTCTTTGAAAGAACCGCTGACTCTCCGGCGCTTTCCCTAACGGAGGTCGAAGAACATAATTCGGGGCTTTGGTCGTCTTACACACGAGACAAGCATTGATGTGTGCTTTTACGTCGGATACTAGACCAGGCCAGAAATAATGTCGCCTTATGCGTTCAATAGTCTTGTGGATTCCTCCGTGGGACGCTAACGAATTGTCGTGAGCGCGCGCAAGCACGTCGGGAACCATTATCTTTGGTATCCACAGCTTCCAAGCGTACTCGTCGTGAACTTGTTCTCCGGTCAGATGTTCAGCGCGACGGTACACAAATCCCTTATCCGTTTTTAAGTCAGGCAGCTGGTCCTGGTTAGCCTGGACCTTCTGTACTAAATCCGTATATTCGGACGATAAGAAGTGTTTAGAAGATAAATCGACCAACGACCCATCAGGTGAATCCAAAGCTGCTACTTCAGCTTCGTTGACCCGGGACAAAAAATCGGGTACTACGTTCTGCGCACCTTTACGATGTTCGATCTTGAATCGATACCTCTGCAGAGCAATGGCCCAACGAGCTAACCGGGAACTTAGATCTGTGTTGGACATAAGCCATTTTAACGAGGCGTGATCGGTTATGATCGTGAACTCATGACCTTCCACGTATGCTCTGAAGTTCTTCAAAGATACTATTGCCGCCAAGCATTCCTGCTCCGTCTCAGTGTAATTACGTTGCGCTCTGTTCAACTTCTTTGAAACGAAGGCAATAGGGCATTCGTCTCCCTCTTTGGACAACTGTACTAATACTCCTCCCACTCCTGTTTTGCTGGCGTCGCAATGAATGTCGAAAGGTTTTGTAAAATCTGGACTTCTCAGTACCGGGGCTTCACAGAGACATTGCTTCAAGGCGTCAAAAGCTTTTACCGCTTCATCCGTCAAAGTGAATTTCCGTTTGGTGGTCATGACGTCCGTTAATGGAGCAGAGAGCGAAGCGAAATTTGGTACGAATTTACGATACCATCCACATAAACCCATAAAACTTCTCAGTCCCTTTAGAGTTTTGGGTAAGGGATAACTGGTGATCGCCTTGATCTTCTCGGGATCTGTCCGGATACCCCCATCTCCTATGACATGACCTAGGTAACGCACTCGTCGCATGCAGAAATGACTTTTAGCAATATTGATCGTCAATCCTGCTTGTTTCAGATGCCTAGATATCTCTGACAAAACCTCTAGGTGCTTTTCAAAATTCGAGGAAACAACTAATAAATCGTCTAAATAAACGAATACTTCGTTCCGCAACCGGGCTGGAACTACTTTATCCATTAAGCGAGACATGGTGCTGGTGGCATTACACAATCCAAACGGCATTACCTTGAATTGGTACAGAGGCCTACCCGGAACCGTAAACGCGGTCTTATCACGAGACTTGAGCTGTAACGGTACTTGCCAGTAGGCGTCCTTCAAATCGAGACTCGTGATGTATTCTGGCTTCGGCAGTCAGCTAAGAATGCCACTAATCTGAGGCAAAGGATAAGCGTCCTTTTCTGTGAAACCGTTTACCTTTCGACAATCTAAGCAGATCCGAACCTTTCCGGGCTTAGTAACCATTACTATCGGTGAGGACCACGGACTGTCCGATTCCTCAATCACACCTAACTGTAACATCCGGTCTATTTCGGTATACATGGCCTTTTCAACGGCTGGCGAAACAGGAAAATGCCTTTGTTTTACTGGCTTGGCATTTCCTACGTCGATCACGTGTGTGATTAAGTTCGTTTTACCTAAGCCATTTACAGCGAACGAGGGATAAGCGTCTATGACCTTGGACAGTTGGTCCTTTTGGGTTCTGGTTAACGAATGTTGTTCCTCACTATCCTTCGTTGGCGGAGCCTCTATTTCTGATACCCGCAACCTACTAGGCAGTAAATCGTATAAATTCCAGAAATCAATTCCGAGATATAGGTCATGTTTCAATGAAGAATCAAATAAATCTCTAGTGACTTTTTATCACCTCCGTATTCGATGTCTATCCTCATTTTCCCTGCTATCCGTTGTGCTCTTCCATTCGCCTTTTCCGTGATTCTCTTGTAAGGTACGTTTCCGCACATCACTTCGCTCGCTAAGTTACCTCCTATACAGCTGATGGACGCTCCTGAATCCAGCAAACCGTATACTGTGCGGTCTAACAGTTGAATCGGTAAAAACGGACGAGGATCTCTAGCCATTTCAGAGAGAGCGCTTAGATACGCCACACCTGATTTACTTTTCTTTACTTCTTGCCAGAATCGAATCATTCGCTTCTTTCCCCGAGATTTATTCTTCCCTACGGTCTCTGGTAATTCACAGCCAGTTAAAATTTTGTTTGATCCGAGTTTGCAATCCAACGCTAAATCATTGTTGCTTTTTTGAAAGTCCGGTGTAATCATCAGTGATGTCACTGTTGTTGGCTCCGAAGTTTATCGGTGTTTGTGCCTTGATGGCGAAGCACACTCGAAGTCTTCAGTTTGTACTGCGACTTCGGCGTGCTGGACTTGGAGTTTTTTGTACACTTTTCGCAACTTGGTTTATAAGTGTTCGCGGCTCCACAGCCGTAACAAAAAACTTTTCGTTCTGAAACGCAATTTTGATATCTGTGACCGGTCTGCTGACAGTTCCAGCAGATTAACGAGATGGCTTCTACCGCCAACTCCCTCTCGGTGTCTGAGTCTTCTCGTAGCTCCCGATCTAGCAGTAGTTCTGATACTTCACGTCGAAATGGAACAGCTTTGGTATACCCATTCGTACTTTTGACGTCTTCTAAAAACATCTCCCGCCTGCGGCACACTTCCCTGAGCTCCTGTACACTTTTTAAATCGATATTCAACAGCTCATGGCGAATTTCCGGACGCAGGTTGTTCTTTAATACACGGACCAACTTCCGAATGGTCCAGGGTACTTCCAACTGATCGGTCAAGTTAGAGATGCTATCGTAAAAACTATCGAAAGTCTCGCTTGCCCTTTGCTTTCGGTTTCGGATCAGCTCTTCGATGTCGACGTCATCTTTTTCTTGGCGAAACTGAAGTCGTAAGGCAGCACATAAAGTATTCCATTGAACTTCAACTACGGCCTTGTGATGTCGCCAGTAGAACTCGTTAGCTTTGCCTTCAAACAAAACACTCACATTCCGGCAAAGCACGGAAAAATTTCCTTCCAAAGTTTGATGGGTCAATGCCTCTACTCTATATATGAAGTTATCTATCGATACTCCGACTCCCGAGAACTTAATTTTCCAGCCATTAAGTATATGGACTACTTTGTCCGGTCTCTGGGATAAATCAGAAAAACCGCTTCTCAATAGTGACGGATGAGCTATGCTTTGGGGTTCTAGTCTATGGCCAGGACTAGTTCCCTCACCATAGTTGGTTGCTTGCAACTGCTCGGACAACGGCGTTGAAGAACGGTCTAAAGCTGCGGTGACAGTGGACTGACTTGAGGTTCGGGTTAACTGTTGCATTGAATCAACTACCGAGCTTTGAATCAGTTCTGCCATTCGTTTGCTTAGTGAAGTGAGCAATCTCTGTTCCATTGCCACCAGATCTATATTTTTAGAAGAACTCGCTTCTTCTCCCCCTTTGGCACGTTCCTTAGACTGAGCGCGAGTATTTTGCGCTACTACCTTCGGCACCGCCCCGCTTACAGTTCTACACCTGCCTTTACATTCCGGGCAAACATTGCTAGTCTTTAAGTGGGTGGTCATACAGGGAAGATGGAACACGTGCTCGCAAACCGATCGGAATACCTCATCCGTGGTCAGTATGGCTTTCTGGCACAGCGCGCACAGCGGGCTGACGCCTTCACCTGCCCCTTGGGCTTCCTTTCCGGGAGATCTGTCCAAACCCATGGCCAGAAATACTATACTCAAAGTCGTGCCTATAATTCTTCCTAACTTTGTTGTATTCACCTACAATTCCGATAATAACTTTAATACCAATGATGAACTCAATTGACTAACTTGAACTCACTTGAACTAACTTTAACTAACTTGGACTAGCTTGAACTCAATGCAGCTACGCAGCGAATCGTAAGGTCCTAATCATACAACCGATATCTCCCTCACCACGGAAAAAGATTAGAGTTACTACTCTCAAGTAAATCGCTTGGTCGTGGGCAGTCAGGAATCTCCAGACTTATTCCTCAAAACGAACGATGTTCCCGTCAGCAGCTCACACCGCAGCGGACAGACAACTGTTCAACAACGGTTTGTCGGTTTTCCAGCTTTCGATGGCTACCTCTAATGCTTCTTCAGAAAAATCAACCGAAGATTTTCTCCAGCGACCGTGGATAAAGAGACTCTCGAAAGCTGTCTATTTATTTTCCGACGCGGCAGCGTAAAAGAACCAATCTAACATTGAACACCAATAAGCCAATGACGCGGCACTCTCTACAGGGTCAGGTGGTCAACCGGAGTCGATCTCGTCCTGCAATTCCTCTGCTTAAAGTGGCCTAACGTCGCTTGCATATTTGGAAAAATCGTCACCGAACCAGTAATCCGCGGTCAGAAGGGAATACGGGTATTCTCTCTATCTGTCTTCCAAGCGGACTCTAACACGGCAATAACTCCTCCGGAAAATAAAAGCGGAAAATTTAGAAAAGGGAAAAAATCAAAGAATCTATATAATCATCCAGGAGTCCCCGTGGAATATTTCGAAGTACCCACTGGGGCCCCACGTTGGGCGCCACTTTTAAAATTATTAATAATTATAACTGTAACGTGCAACGAGTCCTGTTCGAAAACGGGCGTTACGATTTGAGAGAGCTGGGCACGCTAATAATCATCCGGCTCTAGCTCGTCGGCTTTGGGGTTGGAGTTGTTGCTCCCTCAGATCAACCCAGACTCGAGGCTTCAATTACCAATAATATTGCCAGAATTTAGCGTGCTGCGACTTGTGCTAGAACGGTAGATTTGACGAGAAGAAGATACGAAGCTAAAGAGGATAGAGAACAGGAAGAGAGAGGGAAGCGAAAGGAAAGAAGGATAAAGAGGAAAGGGAAGTGAGAACCAAGGAAAACGGAGAGACATCGGTGTATATGTCCGCAGATGTTATGCGGAGTCTGAACCCTGCCTTTGGTCATCCTCACGGAATAGCCGATCTTCGATGACCCCTTTTGACCTTTTACGAAAACGCGCGAGCTAGCATTGAGTCCATTTTGTTCTTTTATCTAAACTTCAACATTATTTCCTCAACACAAAAATTAAATCCGATATGGCAACATAGTAAATGATCTTAATAACTACTAAAAATAGGTGATTCGTAATGGTTGGGTATATAAAGATATTTGATAATGTATTGAGTATATATATAATAAGACTGTAATTCGAGTTAAATTCTAATTATATTCATAAATTTCGCTTTTCGCATAACATGGGGAAATCATTAAATACTTTAGTTCGTTATTTTCGCTTTTCGCACAAATGTGGAAAAATCATTAAATCTTTTAACTTCGGAATGAGTCGAAAATCAAAGAGGCGGTCTGGCTGACAAAACGTGATCTCCTATGCGGAGTTCAGTCGATGACTGGATGCAGATGGCATCTCTAATTAGCCAACGATCAGATCGCTCAAGGCAAAGCCTCAATAGGCAGGGGCCAGAGGTTTCAAATTCGCGAGGTTGGGCAAGGATCAGTGGGTGTTCAAAACTACGTACATTTCAACTTTTGGAAGGTATGCTTACTCACTCACTGTTCGCGAGGTTGGGCAAGGATCAGTTGGTTTTCAAAACTACGTACATTTCAACTTTTGGAAGGTATGCTTACTCACTCACTGTTCAATTTCCAACGACGAAAGATCGATCTTCCGGCGTAGGCTGAAAACAAGCGTTAATTCGGAAAGGTGGTTTACAGTACGAAGACTCTATCTCTTGCTACAACTCAGAATTCCCAACTTCGACCTACTCCTTGTATGTGGAGCCACAGAACTTTTGGGGGAATTTTCTCCCTGACAATTCAATCCGAACTTAACTGACAACAATAGCTTGTGAATATTTGTAAAGATTGCTTAAGCATGATATGAGTTTAACGAATGTGTAACGAAAATGAATTAAACTAGCGATGTCTTAACAATACTTATAACTGCAAATTCTGAACACATTTCCCGAACTCCCAGGGGGAACTTGAACGTTAATGAGGTTGGCTGATAATTATTCTTCATGAATATACAAATTTTGTGAGATTTTTATACTTTAAACATTAGGATGGTAATAGACGAGGCTAGCCTCCGCTGAACCCTATGATTTGGTGAATTGTGCTCCCTGAAGCTGCTGGAAGAGGAATCCTGGACAGAGTCGGGGCGAAGAGGACAGCCGAAGGCGGAGAATTCTGCCTCTGTTTGGCCGACGATTGGGCAACCAGGAAGACGATGGCCGCAGTTGGCTTCATCACTGCAGCATGGTCTGCGCTCGGGCAACCGAGAAAACGAAGGCCGCAGGTGGCTTTAGCATTGCAGCATCCCTGATTTGCTCCTGCTTCTTCTTCACGCGCCTTGGCGCGCGCTGCTGTTTAACCCTGTCTAGGGTGCTCCTCGCAGGCGAAGGGTCCCAAGCGGGAAGGCGTTTGCTTATTCCAGCCCCCGGCTGACTGCGCTCTGCGGCTTACTTAGCCGGCGACTGGACGATGGGGTGCGTTTAAATAGCGTGGGTCGCTGCCCCACGCAATAAGCGAAAGACCGTCCGATCTTTGAAGCTGTGGCGTCTTTCCTCCGAGCAGGATCTGTCGCGAGACTCCCGTGCCCCGTCACTCCACTTGTACGAGCAAGGGAATCAGCGGTTGCGTGAGCTGCAGAAAATCAGATGAAAACCTGTTCTGTGGATTTTTCCAATCGCACTCACCCAAAATATCGCGATCAACCGAAAGGTATGTCTTTTCCGTACCGTGTCGAGTTGTTTCACAATGGAATTTTCCTATGATGGCACTTCTTACAAAAGATTCGTTTGCGCGCCCACCCGTTCTCGACGAGATCTTTAACCGGAAAAGGAATTTGACATGGCCTGTCAGATGTCCAAAGCATCTCTGCGCGTTAACGGGTCAAAGTAACCCTGCGCCTGTTAACAGGTCAAAGTAACCCTGTGCCTGTCAAAGGGTGGCAGCATGCATCCCTGGCCCCGAGATCGATATCATGGTCTTGACTTTCAATTTTTCTTTCAAATCTTAGCCGATTAATCCTTCCCGCCAAATCTATCGACTTCTTCTACGTCGCTTCAGGCCCGCTACATGTGTGTCTGTTTTTGGCTATTCTAGCAATCACCAACGCACTGCATTCGATTTGAATTTGTCAGGCCGTATGATTTTGCAAGTGTGTATGGCAGCATTTTTATTCGTTTATGTTTTATTTAATGGCTTTGATGGCGGCAGCGTCCGTTGTTCATTTTTGTTGTGGCATGCGAGTGATATGCATACCTGCCCCGTATGATAAAGATTTTCGCCGTAATGTTTAGCCCGATAGTGTCCCGTGAATGCTATCCGGCGATTGCCTAAGCGCTCTCGGCGATACGCGTCGGTACCCCCGACCTCCGTAGTAATTCTTAGTTCGACAGCGTCCCGTAAGTGCTATCCGGCGATTGCCTAGGAATTCTCGGCGATGCCTGTCGATATCCCCGACTCCCGTAGTAATTCTTAGTTCGGCGGCGTCCCGTAAGTGCTATCCGGCGATTGCCTAGGCATTCTCGGCGATACTTGTCGGTATTTCCGCATAGCAAAGTTCCCCTTTCCGCGTCGTAGTAATTCTTAGGCCGACAGGGTCCCGTAAGTACCGTCCGGCGATAGCCTAGGTACTCTCGGCGATACTTGCCGGTATTTCCGCATAGCAAAGTCCCCTTTCCGCGTCGTAGTAATTCTTAGGCCGACAGGGTCCCGTAAGTACCGTCCGGCGATAGCCTAGGTACTCTCGGCGATACTTGTCGGTATTCCCGCATAGCAAAGTTCCCCTTTCCGCGTCGTAGTAATTCTTAGGCCGACAGGGTCCCGTGAGTACCGTCCGGCGATAGCCTAGGTACTCTCGGCGATACTTGCCGGTATTTCCGCATAGCAAAGTCCCCTTTCCGCGTCGTAGTAATTCTTAGGCCGACAGGGTCCCGTAAGTACCGTCCGGCGATAGCCTAGGTACTCTCGGCGATACTTGTCGGTATTCCCGCATAGCATAGTCCCCCTTTCCACTTCGTAGTAACTCTCAGGCCGGCGGGGTCCCGTAAGTACTGTCCGGCGATAGCCTAGGTACTCTCGGCGACACCTGTCGGTATTATCACATAGTAAAGACCTCCGTATTGATTCTGAGTTCGGTGGGGCCCTGAAGGCGCTATTCGGCGATAACCGGAGTGTTCTCGGTGAAACCAACTGCCCCGTCCCACGCTACGATCGCCCCCGTCCGCGGGACTGCGGCCCCGTCCCCCATCGTCGGTCCGAAATACGGAGTCCCGGCAAATTATAAATATTGCTGTAATTTCGACCCTGGAGTAGACTGAGATATGTACCCCAGCCCAGGATCGCTTCCTTACAAAAGATAAGGTAACACTAGACTTAACATTAACATGTGTTTTCTTTTACAATGGATTGCGTCTTTTCAGTCGGTTCCCGTCCTCGGAGCGGGCTTCATATAAGTGGCGGCGCAAGGCTGATCCTCATATCAGCATCAGCATAGGCCCTGTAGTTGGCTGGGTGCGTACCGCCGCAACTTTGGCATTTAGCTGGGTGCGGTGGACGAAACCACCGCACTTTACACAGACGAAGCCGCGTTGACAGAAGTTGTTAAACCGCCGCAACTTTGGCATTTAGCTGGGTGCGGTGGACGAAACCACCGCACTTTACACAGACGAAGCCGCGTTGACAGAAGTTGTTAAACCGCCGCAACTTTGGCATTTAGCTGGGTGCGGTGGACGAAACCACCGCACTTTACACAGGCGAAGCCGCGTTGACAGTAGTTGTGTGTGGTTTAAGAAATCTTTGTGTTTTATGATTCTCTTTGTGGTTTGTGATTTGAATATATGTTTAGTGGCGCACAGAATTTTAATTTACATTGTCGAGAAAGAGGAAATAAAGCTTGTCGGTAGTGGTTGGGAAGGGGAATGTGAATGTGTGTGGGGCGAGTTGGGAAAATGGCTGCTTGACAATGTTTCGGCATTTTTATGTATTCCTTATTGGCGTTAATTAAGAATTTTTAACAGTTTAGTTGGGCGGCAAACAAGTTAAGGGGCTCGTTAGTCGCCCGACGTGTCACACCGCTTCATCTGCCTCGTCGATCATCTGTAACTGTATCTGTATCTGTACAAAGGAGCCTAGAATTTCTTAGATCTGTGTTCTTCTACCATCCTCTACATGGATTGGTTCCACATTAATCCTAAAGATGCACAAATTTTATAGCTTGAACAAAAAAAAAAAAACACATACAATAATCGCATATCACATATTATGTTTTGTGTGGAGAGGGGGAGGGTTCCAAAGTATTTACACGGTCCAATGTTTGCACGGGTAATATAATGGAGATTCTCTTGGTAAAGATTTTATTCGTAATTTATTCGCCCAACTATCGAGAAAGACTCGCGTGTGCCGTACGATACGATCCATTACGATACGATATCGTCTGTATATATATGTATGTATATTGATGTGTGCATATGTATGTACAATCCGAAGAGAGGATTATTCTTGTTTTGTTCTCTTTCCTAGATGATAATATCGTATCAGTGGTTCTGGAAGCGGGTGCTTAAACCTACGACGAAAGCTATAATCCAGTGGATGGGTCGGAATAGGTGTCCTGTTCCTCCGCTCAGACATAGACCTCTCCTGTCTTGGCCTCGGGACTGTGTTTGGCGAGGGTTGAGGTAGCACTCGTGGCCGTTGCCGTTGCCGTGGCGCCGCTCTGGGGCAGGGCGATCGTGCCACCGGATGAAGAGTTGTCCACTGTATCCACTGTGGGGGCTCCTGCCGAACGCACCGAGGAGCGCACTGTGGGGTCCTGCAGGTTGAAGCTCAGACTGAAGCTGTTGTTCCGCGAAATGTTGCCGTTGCCGCTGCCGTTCAGGGGCTTCACGGACAGGAGGGCCGTGGTGGTGATGCCGCCGCCGCCGCCTGCACCCGGCCCCACGGTCATGCCGTTGCTGGAGCCACTGTTGCTGTAGCCGTCCTGCTCCTGGGCCAGGTCCACGATGGACAGGGACGAGGGGAAGCGCTGAATGGAGAGCGAGACGGGGATCGTGGTGATGACGTCATTGGGCTCGTAGCCACTGGCCGTTGTCGTGATGGTCGGCAGCTGGGCGTTCGCCGCGATGGGAAGGATGCTCAGGGTCCCCGTGGGAATGGTGTACCCGCCGCCGCTGCTGTTGGCCATCGTGAAGGGAAACGACAGCGTGGTGATGTTCGTGGCAGCGGAGAGGGCTACGGAATCGAGAATCGAAGGGAGAGAGATTGTGGTTGGAGTATCTGAATCTGCATCTGCGGGAGAATCTGTGCCCGGTACTCACTGCTGTGAGCTCGCTGTAAATGATGACCACTGCGGGCAGGGTCAACGCCTTGACGCAGCACATGAGGAACCCAAAGAAAAGCCACGCGATCTCCCCGCAGGTGGAGAAGCGGAAGAGCTGCAGGAAGCTGATCGGCTGTGTGGGCTCCAGTCCTGCGGCCACCGGCGCCTCATCCAGGGACTTGCCATCGGTTGTCGTCGTGCCAGAAGCCTCGTCCATCTATCGGTACGACGAAGGACGGAGGAATAGTGTTACTCGAGCCAAGACCCGCGATTTATTCACAGACACGGACAGAGACAGACGGCACGCAAAGGTTAATTCAATTACTGCCACACTCTCAGAGGCATGTATCTGTATCTGTGGCTGTGGCAGGGGTACAGCAGCTACTTTGTATCTTTTGCCATAGTTCTCTCTCATTGACCCGCGGGGTTAACGAGTAATAGAATCTACCGTTTATTATTGGACATTCCAACGCCAATTTGGAGCGATTCGATTCGATGCCCTTTCAGAGGCCCGTACAGAAATCTGTGTGGCGCCATTCGCCCCCTGCCCCCTCTCCTTGTCATGGGATGGATGATCACCTTTTAATTGATTTTCCACACTTTGATCCTTCAGATACTGTATCTATGCACTGATTTCTGCAGAAGATCCGTTACTGCTCACTCGGACCGCCCAAGCGCGACTGCTGGAACACCGTCCGCGGAGCCACCCATTTATGTTGATTCCCCGATGTGGATGCTGGACAGAGTACTCGGGCTTGGGCATGAGTACTCGTGAGTGTATCGTATCAATCGCTCGCTTTGGGGTTCACAATTCTAATTGATCTCCGCTTTCCGCTCTTGGGGTAGGTTCCGCCGAAAGAGGCGCTTCAATTTACAATGAGAGCAAAAGAGACATTCTGTAGAGGGTTTTTCTTTTCTTTGCTTTTCTTTTCTTTATTCTTTTTCTTTCATTTGGAGGGTGGAAGGTGCAACAATCTAAAACGGAGGCAGACTCTTGAGCCTCCTGCTGGTGCGCAGCACGAATGGTGCCGGCTGATTTGTACCGGCATTTCCTCCAGCGGGAACGACTTCGGGAGCAGCTACGGGAGCGACTGCGGGAGCGACTCCGACCGACTCGCCTTCATCGTCCGAGCCCCCGAGCATTACGCTGTCCAAAGTAGTGCGGGACGCCCGCAGTGTCATCATGTGCCGGGTGCTGCGTTCGCCCAAGGTGTTGCGCACCTTCAGGCAGCTCTTCTGCGACAGGGTTCTTTTTTTTTCGCCCGTACCCAGGGCGAGGACGCGGCGCTGGCACTCGCCGAATGCCACGGCATGGCTGCTGGTGGGCCCGTCGTCCTCATTGCCGGACCGTTCAAAAATCGTCTCGAGACCGGTGGGCCTCGACTTTGCGATGGTCTGCGATGGCGCCTGAGAACCGGTGGTCGGCGTCAGGCTGGGCTTCTTGGCCAGGCGGCTGGGACTAAGACTGTGCCTGGCGGCGCTCTGGCTCTTGCTCTTGCAGGCGCGCGGCGGCATTTGGCGCCGAACCATAGTCGGGGTTGCCACAGATCCTGTATCCCCCGGTATACTCCCGGCTGAAATGAGACGAAATGAGAAATGAGTTACGACTTTTATTTGAGTCCGATGGCCGCAGAACCGAGTACTTCCTTTACCTTTAGCTTTGCCTTCAAGTTTTTTCTTTGCAGGCATTTCTCGTATCTTTTTCCGGCTTTTCCGTCTCCTGGGTAAACCTTTCGACTTCTCAAACGAGCAACGAGCAACGAGCCTCTTTGGGTTGAGGGCTCTCAGTGCTCCACAGGGGAGGGGCTGAGAGGCTGGGGTGTGAGCCGCCAGCAACCAAGCGCGTTGCTTTATTAATATTTGTGGGCAGTATATGTCTTAATTTAATTTATGTACATTTTTGTGTTTGTTTTACAATTCAACTTTAAACGACACTCAAACACACACTAGTACATTTGATGGCACATTAATTTACAAACATATAATCTGCAGCAACGAAACACTTGTAACCTCGACTAGGCCCGCAGCCAGATGAGAGATCGCCGGCCAGATGAGGCCAAAACTCAGGGTGGAGTTGACGATCGGCAGCGGTGGACGTAGACATCCTACGCCCACAGCCAGGAAAAATCTGCTCCCAGCACGTGCCAATATCAGCCTGTTTCAAAAGTCGCTGGAACGGTTGATCAATCTCAACACCGAGATTAGAATAGCGCAGGACATTGATGACGTCGTTGACTTGTTTTTGGACAATATACGGGTAGCAGCAGCAGCAGCAACAACACAACATCAACAGCAGCATCCAAACTCACATCGAAGATGGCCACAGCAGCGACAGCATCAACATCAGCAGCGGTCACAGCAACATCACCGGCACCATCACTTAAGCTGGACGTGGCTACTAGCGAGCTGCTTTCCAACAAACAGCAGTGCAAGAGGATCTGGCTGGCGACTCGCACCATCGAAGCCAGACGAAACTACAGGGCGGCGCAAAATCGTCTTAATAAGGGGCTCACAATCCTGAAAAACAAAAATATCAACAAACTGTTCACAGGGATTGACAACAAAGACCGCTATCAAATGCAGAAACTTTGGAAACTGACCAGCACAATCAAAAGACAGCCGCAGCCAAACTGGCCACTGAGGCTGCCAACTATGACTGGAGGCAAGGCAAGTGTCTCGTGGACAAAGTCAACAGCCGAGACAGCCGATGCCTTTGCTACTCACCTGGAGGAGAGATTCAGCCCGATACTATCCAATTCAGATGAAGAGCGGACCGCAATCAACAGAGAGCGTGAGCAGTCAAAACGGCAGAAGCAGCTACAACCAGACCAGGAAATCAGGATTCCCTTCAGACCAGTCACACTGCCTGAGCTGATGCAGATTGTTGATGCATTGGAGCTGTCCAAATCAACTGGGGGCGACAAAATCAATAACAAACTGATTAAAAATTTGCCAAAAAAAGCGCTATTATATTTAATATTAATTTATAACTCCATTTTCAGACTGGGCCACTTTCCAAGTCAGTGGAAACATGCCCAGATTAAAATGATTTTAAAGCCGGGCAAAAACACAGCCGACATGTGTTCCTACCGGCCAATCAGTCTATTATCTGGCCTTTCAAAGATCTTTGAAAAATTGCTGATGGCGAGATTGTTTGAGGTGGAGAATTTTGCCAAGGCCGTACCCAATTACCAATTTGGATTTCGGCGGGAGCATGGCACTGAGCAGCAGCTGGCTCGAGTCACACAATATATCCTCAAGGCGTATGAGAAAAAACAAGTTTGCTCGGCAATTTTTCTGGACATATCCGAAGCTTTTGACCGAGTATGGCATGAAGGGCTGCTGTACAAGTTGAAGAAGCTGCTGCCTTTAAATTTGTACTGCATTCTGGAGAGCTACCTGGCTGAACGCACTTTTTGCGTGAGCTGCGGAGACGATGATCTGTCAAGAATCGGAAAAATATCAGCTGGAGTCCCGCAGGGTAGTGTACTTGGGCCAATACTATACACGATCTATGCCTCGGACATGCCCATGCCTCACCTCATCCCTGACAGCACTGGCTTCCATCCAGAAGGGGAATCAATGCTGCTGTCCACGTATGCCGACGACACGGTGATAATGAGCGCATCTGCAATCCCAAATGTGGCAGTCAAAAATAACCAGCGGTACCTACAACACTTCTCTATATGGGCCAAGAAGTGGTGCATTAACATAAATGCAAAAAAAACCGGACATGTAATATTCACACTGAGGACAATTAGATCAACGGACTTAAGGCAAACGCCGACTATAAATGGACAGGCTGTGCCACTTGACAAATCACACACATATCTGGGCATAAAAATGGACAAAAAACTCACCCTAAGCTCACACATCACGACGCTCTGCACAAAACTCCGATCAAGAGCGGCCAAACTGGAGTGGCTTGCTGGCCCAAAAAGCCGGCTGCTAACGAAATCAAGGCTATCGTCATCAAGCAGCTCATCATGCCCATTTGGCAATATGGTCTTCCGGTTTGGGGCGCACTTACATCCGATTCCCAGCTGCGACGGGTGCAAAGCCTACAAAATAAAATCATTAGACGGGCAATGAAGGCGACAAGGTTCACCAGGAACGATGCCATAAGGCAGACTCACAATCTAGACACAATTGTCGAAGTGTTCCATGCAGCAAGTGGGCGCTTCGCCAACTCCTTGGCTTGCCATGTCAATCCGGAGGCTCGGAAACTATTACTGCAGCCGTATGAGCCACAGCGATTGCAGAGGCCACGATATCTGCAACAGCTGCTCCAACACTTCCGCCCGCTGCAGCCTCAAAATCAGGATCGGAGCAGCCATCAACAACAACATCCAGATCCGGCCATCTCCGAGGAATCGCTTCCAGCGCTGGTCCGTCTCGAAGAGGAGGAGCTGAAAAGAAAGAGACAGGAGGAATCAGACGCCAGGCAATTAAGAAGAATCCAACAACAAAATATCAACGGTTCGATGATAAATTGCTTCAGGAAACGATACCTCAGCGGCCAAACTCCCCGAGAAAGAATAGTGGCTCTTATCTTTGGCCAGCCGCTATCTGTCCAAAGGATAATCCTGCCAGATTACGAGGGGGATCCCGATCCAGTGACGCAGCAGCATACCCAGCAGCAGACTCAGCAACAGACGCAGCAGCAGACTCAGCAACAGATGCAGCAGCAGACGCAGCAGCGGACCCAGCAGCAGACACAGCAGCGGACCCAGCAGCAGACACAGCAAATTCTGGCGAGCAGCAACCTGCAGACGTCACATTATCGTTGCCAGACACGGGCTGCAAGCAGCAGCTCACGCACCCTGGACGACAGCCATCGACGCAATCCGCAAGAGGCACTTCTGGACCACGGACTGGAGCAAGTCCGACGGCGCCTTGAACGGGTGGTCGACGACGACGACGACGACGACGACGACGTCCAAATCATTACCGATGACGACGACGACGACGTCCAAATCATCACCGATGTCCAATCCATCTCAGATGACGACGACCACAACAACGACGATGATGCCGGCCGGCACATTGCACACACCGCCACAGTCACTCCGCACTTTGGTGCAGCACGGCGCCGATTATTGGGACGCCGCAATCCGGCCGCAGCAAGTCCAATATTCCTGTGGTGGACATTGTCGTTGTACCTGGTAAATGAAAAAATGACATTAAAATTTGCAAAATTATCCCCTCCACAGAGCAATTTAAAACGGCACAAAATTCACCTGAAGCGTGTACAAACACGCTTGCGACACCGGGCGACACCCCTAGTTGCTCCTCTGATCCTTCCTCATGGGCGTCACCACGGCATCCGGCCTCCAGAAGGGCTCCGCGGACGAGAGTCATCACGGCTGCTGCTTGGCCATGAATGCAAATTTGGACACGCTTGCGCTGCACACATGGCGCATCCGAATCCACGCAGGGGTGGTTTTCCTGCACTTCATGGCTGCTGGCAACCATCGCCACACAAATTTGGCCGAATCCCGGGCCACCTGGAGGACCACGGCGATCGCTCCATCCACTCTGCACGGCGCTGTGCATTGTCCACGTCTCCTGCCGCACCTTACACACGCGCTCATCCAGCGCCGTACGGTTGCGCACCGTGCCAAACACACTGCTCCAGACGACGACGATGATCCAGTACCTGCAAATAGAAATAAAATATAATTAAATTAGATTAAAATGTAAATAATTGTTCAAATATTGTCAATACTTATCTGTTTGTGACCACTTGCTGATTTATGTACGTTAATCCTGTGATTGACACATAAGGGCTGCCAGACCATTAGTTTCATGCTATAATGTTAATGTTAATGTAATGCTAATGTCAATGTAATGTTAATGTTAACAGCCCGCCAATTTTAAAATCGCATTATTGTTGTAAGTTAAGCTTAAATGTAAATTGCCATGTCCTAGGTAATAAGAAAAAGCTGGAAATAAACTCCGTCAGTAGCAAAACTGGCGGGCGAGAGTGCGCAACGTAGGCGTGCACTTGCATCAAAATTACCTCGAAAAAAAAAAAAAAACAGACGCCTGCTGCCTCTGGCCCACGCACTGGGCGACGACGTCCAGAGCAGCCATTGAGCCGTTCCCAGGCACCACAACAGCAGCAGCTACCCCAGCTGCAACAGCAGCCGCTGCGCGAACAACAACAGCGACAGCAGCAGCAGCAGCAGTTTGCCAACAACCGCTCCCGGCAGAAGATGCAGCCGAAACGCCAATCTTTGGAGGGATCCTGCAGCCAGGCACTGTTGGAGAATACGCAGAGGATGACGCGATTGGAAAAGAGGCTGGAAGTGACGATGTCACTACTCACCTCGCTCATCCAATCCCAGGCAGTGACGGCAACTCCAGCAGTTGCAGTTACATCGGAAAATCCACCAACAATGGCAGCAGCAACAGTGGTTGCCCCAGCTCCAGCAGCCAGGCGGTCAAAGAAACCACCACGATCACAGCCACCACAAGAAACGTTAGGGCCAACGCCAGCCGCCATTCCAGAGACGGATCCTGAAATGGATGAAAAAAATGATGACGATGAGTTGTGGACAGATGACGACTCCATGGATGACATTAAGGCCTACGCCCGCAACATGAGGTACCATCTTGACAACCAGATATCCTGGAACGCTGTGTACTAATTGGACACATCTCTGCCACTGCATTGGATTAAATGACAAATGCATATCACTCGCATGCCACAACAAAAATGAACAACGGACGCTGCCGCCATCAAAGCATTCAGAGTGCCATGTGTACCTGGAATGGAAATACACACACACACACACACAAACATCCATTACACTTGGGCGGCCGGACCTGTGCCGTTCGAGTTATGTGTGTCGTGTCCACCATCGTCCTTAGTTGGTGGCCGGATCCAGTGCCATGGCATTCAGAGTGCCCTATGGTCCTGGAAAAGGAAAAAAATCCATCAGCCACACATACGAAAAAAAAGGGCTTTCAAAATACTTACCGCCAGCCATTCAGACACACACACACAAACACTTGGGCGGCCGGACCTGTGCCGTTCGAGTTATGTGTGTCGTTGTCCGCCATTGCCCACAGCTGGTGGCCGGACCAGTGCCACTCGCTCTACATTAGGGCCACAATTGCCGACGCACACACACACAAACATCCATTACACTTGGGCGGCCGGACCTGTGCCGTTCGAGTAGGTGTGTCGTTGTCCGCCATTGCCCACAGCTGGTGGCCGGACCAGTGCCACTCGCTCTACATTAGGGCCACAATTGCCGACGCACACACACACAAACACCCATTACACTTGGGCGGCCGGACCTGTGCCGTTCGAGTTATGTGTGTCGTGTCCGCCGTCGTCCTTAGTTGGTGGCCGGATCCAGTGCCATGGCATTCAGAGTGCCCTATGGTCCTGGAAAAGGAAAAAAATCCATCAGCCACACATACGAAAAAAAAGGGCTCTCAAAATACTTACCGCCAGCCATTCAGACACACACACACAAACACTTGGGCGGCCGGACCTGTGCCGTTCGAGTTATGTGTGTCGTTGTCCGCCATTGCCCACAGCTGGTGGCCGGACCAGTGCCACTCGCTCTACATTAGGGCCACAATTGCCGACGCACACACACACAAACATCCATTAAACTTGGGCGGCCGGACCTGTGCCGTTCGAGTAGGTGTGTCGTTGTCCGCCATTGCCCACAGCTGGTGGCCGGACCAGTTCCACTCGCTCTACATTAGGGCCACAATTGCCGACGCACACACACACTCACATCCATTTCACTTTGGCGGCCGGACCCGTGTCGCCACAGTGTGCCGTCTACTCCTGGCTCCCAGCTGGTGGCCGGACCAGTGCCACTGGTTCTCCAAGAGGGCAGCCACAGCCACAACGACGACGACGAGGTGCTAGTGGCGCACAGAATTTTAATTTACATTGGCGAGAAAGAGGAAATTAAGCTTGTCGGTAGTGGTTGGGAAGGGGAATGTGAATGTGTGTGGGGCGAGTTGGGAAAATGGCTGCTTGGCTTGGCGTCGGCATTTTAATGTATTCCTTATTGGCGTTAATTAAGAATTTTTAACAGTTTAGTTGGGCGGCAAACAAGTTAAGGGGCTCGTTAGTCGCCCGACGTGTCACACCGCTTCATCTGCCTCGTCGATCATCTGTAACTGTTTCTGTATCTGTACAAAGGAGCCTAGAATTTCTTAGATCTGTGTTCTTCTACCATCCTCTACATGGATTGGTTCCACATTAATCCTAAAGATGCACAAATTTTATAGCTTGAACAAAAAAAAAAAAAAAAACACATACAATAATCGCATATCACATAGGGGGAGGGTTCCAAAGTATTTACACGGTCCAATGTTTGCACGGGTAATATAATGGAGATTCTCTTGGTAAAGATTTTATTCGTAATTTATTCGTCCAACTATCGAGAAAGACTCGCGTGTGCCGTACGATACGATCCATTACGATACGATATCGTCTGTGGGCTATATATGTATGTATATTGATGTGTGCATATGTAAGTACAATCCGAAGAGAGGATTACTCTTGTTTTGTTCTCTTTCCTAGATGATAATATCGTATCAGTGGTTCTGGAAGGGGGTGCTTAAACCTACGACGAAAGCTATAATCCAGTGGATGGGTCGGAATAGGTGTCCTGTTCCTCCGCTCAGACATAGACCTCTCCTGTCTTGGCCTCGGGACTGTGTTTGGCGAGGGTTGAGGTAGCACTCGTGGCCGTTGCCGTTGCCGTGGCGCCGCTCTGGGGCAGGGCGATCGTGCCACCGGATGAAGAGTTGTCCACTGTATCCACTGTGGGGGCTCCTGCCGAACGCACCGAGGAGCGCACTGTGGGGTCCTGCAGGTTGAAGCTCAGACTGAAGCTGTTGTTCCGCGAAATGTTGCCGTTGCCGCTGCCGTTCAGGGGCTTCACGGTCAGGAGGGCCGTGGTGGTGATGCCGCCGCCGCCGCCCGCACCCGGCCCCACGGTCATGCCGTTGCTGGAGCCACTGTTGCTGTAGCCGTCCTGCTCCTGGGCCAGGTCCACGATGGACAGGGACGAGGGGAAGCGCTGAATGGAGAGCGAGACGGGGATCGTGGTGATGACGTCATTGGGCTCGTAGCCACTGGCCGTTGTTGTGATGGTCGGCAGCTGGGCGTTCGCCGCGATGGGAAGGATGCTCAGGGTCCCCGTGGGAATGGTGTACCCGCCGCCGCTGCTGTTGGCCATCGTGAAGGGAAAAGACAGCGTGGTGATGTTCGTGGCAGCGGAGAGGGCTACGGAATCGAGAATCGAAGGGAGAGAGATTGTGGTTGGAGTATCTGAATCTGCATCTGCGGGAGTATCTGTGCCCGGTACTCACTGCTGTGAGCTCGCTGTAAATGATGACCACTGCGGGCAGGGTCAACGCCTTGACGCAGCACATGAGGAACCCAAAGAAGAGCCACGCGATCTCCCCGCAGGTGGAGAAGCGGAAGAGCTGCAGGAAGCCGATCGGCTGTGTGGGCTCCAGTCCTGCGGCCACCGGCGCCTCATCCAGGGACTTGCCATCGGTTGTCGGCGTGCCAGAAGCCTCGTCCATCTATCGGTACGACGAAGGACGGAGGAATAGTGTTACTCAAGCCAAGACCCGCGATTTATTCACAGACACGGACAGAGACAGACGGCACGCAAAGGTTAATTCAATTACTGCCACACTCTCAGAGGCATGTATCTGTATCTGTGGCTGTGGCAAGGGTACAGCAGCTACTTTGTATCTTTTGCCATAGTTCTCTCTCATTGACCCGCGGGGTTAACGAGTAATAGAATCTACCGTTTATTATTGGACATTCCAACGCCAATTCGGAGCGATTCGATTCGATTCCCTTTCAGAGGCCCGTACAGAAATCTGTGTGGCGCCATTCGCCCCCTGCCCCCTCTCCTTGTCGTGGGATGGATGATCACCTTTTAATTGATTTTCAACACTTTGATCCTTCAGATACTGTATCTATGCACTGATTTCTGCAGAAGATCCGTTACTGCTCACTCGGACCGCCCAAACGCGACTGCTGGAACACCGTCCGCGGAGCCACCCATTTATGTTGATTCCCCGATGTGGATGCTGGACAGAGTAGTACTCGGGCTTGGGCATGAGTACTCGTGTGTGTATCGTATCAATCGCTCGCTTTGGGGTTCACAATTCTAATTGATCTCCGCTTTCCGCTCTTGGGGTAGGTTCCGCCGAAAGAGGCGCTTCAATTTACAATGAGAGCAAAAGAGACATTCTGTAGAGGGTTTTTCTTTTCTTTGCTTTTCTTTTCTTTATTCTTTTTCTTTCATTTGGAGGGGGGAAGGTGCAAAAATCTAAAACGGAGGCAGACTCTTGAGCCTCCTGCTGGTGCGCAGCACGAATGGTGCCGGCTGATTTGTACCGGCATTTCCTCCAGCGGGAACGACTTCGGGAGCAGCTACGGGAGCGACTGCGGGAGCGACTCCGACCGACTCGCCTTCATCGTCCGAGCCCCCGAGCATTACGCTGTCCAAAGTAGTGCGGGACGCCCGCAGTGTCATTATGTACCCAGGGCGAGGACGCGGCGCTGACACTCGCCGAATGCCACGGCATGGCTGCTGGTGGGCCCGTCGTCCTCATTGCCGGGCCGTTCAAAAATCGTCTCGAGACCGGTGGGCCTCGACTTTGCGATGGTCTGCGATGGCGCCTGAGAACCGGTGGTCGGCGTCAGGCTGGGCTTCTTGGCCAGGCGGCTGGGACTAAGACTGGGCCTGGCGGCGCTCTGGCTCTTGCTCTTGCAGGCGCGCGGCGGCATTTGGCGCCGAACCATAGTCGCGGTTGCCACAGATCCTGTATCCCCCAGTATACTCCCGGCTGAAATGAGACGAAAGGAGAAATGAGTTACGACTGTCCGATGGCCGCAGAACCGAGTACTTCCTTTACCTTTAGCTTTGCCTTCAAGTTTTTTCTTTGCAGGCATTTCTCGTATCTTTTTCCGGCTTTTCCGTCTCCTGGATAAACCTTTCGACTTCTCAAACGAGCAACGAGCAACGAGCATCTTTGGGTTGAGGGCTCTCAGTGCTCCACAGGGGTGGGGCTGAGAGGCTGGGGTGTGAGCCGCCAGCAACCAAGCGCGTTGCTTTATTAATATTTGTGGGCAGTATATGTCTTAATTTAATTTATGTACATTTTTGTGTTTGTTTTACAATTCAACTTTAAACGACACTCAAACACACACTAGTACATTTTATGGCACATTAATTTACAAACATATAATCTGCAGCAACGAAACACTTGTAACCTCGACTAGGCCCGCAGCCAGATGAGAGATCGCCGGCCAGATGAGGCCAAAACTCAGGGTGGAGTTGACGATCGGCAGCGGTGGACGTAGACATCCTACGCCCACAGCCAGGAAACATCTGCTCCCAGCACGTGCCAATATCAGCCTGTTTCAAAAGTCGCTGGAACGGTTGATCAATCTCAACACCGAGATTAGAATAGCGCAGGACATTGATGACGTCGTTGACTTGTTTTTGGACAATATACGGGTAGCAGCAGCAGCAGCAACAACACAACATCAACAGCAGCATCCAAACTCACATCGAAGATGGCCACAGCAGCGACAGCATCAACATCAGCAGCGGTCACAGCAACATCACCGGCACCATCACCTTAAGCTGGACGTGGCTACTAGCGAGCTGCTTTCCAACAAACAGCAGTGCAAGAGGATCTGGCTGGCGACTCGCACCATCGAAGCCAGACGAAACTACAGGGCGGCGCAAAATCGTCTTAATAAGGGGCTCACAATCCTGAAAAACAAAAATATCAACAAACTGTTCACAGGGATTGACAACAAAGACCGCTATCAAATGCAGAAACTTTGGAAACTGACCAGCACAATCAAAAGACAGCCGCAGCCAAACTGGCCACTGAGGCTGCCAACTATGACTGGAGGCAAGGCAAGTGTCTCGTGCACAAAGTCAACAGCCGAGACAGCCGATGCCTTTGCTACTCACCTGGAGGAGAGATTCAGCCCGATACTATCCAATTCAGATGAAGAGCGGACCGCAATCAACAGAGAGCGTGAGCAGTCAAAACGGCAGAAGCAGCTACAACCAGACCAGGAAATCAGGATTCCCTTCAGACCAGTCACACTGCCTGAGCTGATGCAGATTGTTGATGCATTGGAGCTGTCCAAATCAACTGGGGGCGACAAAATCAATAACAAACTGATTAAAAATTTGCCAAAAAAAGCGCTATTATATTTAATATTAATTTATAACTCCATTTTCAGACTGGGCCACTTTCCAAGTCAGTGGAAACATGCCCAGATTAAAATGATTTTAAAGCCGGGCAAAAACACAGCCGACATGTGTTCCTACCGGCCAATCAGTCTATTATCTGGCCTTTCAAAGATCTTTGAAAAATTGCTGATGGCGAGATTGTTTGAGGTGGAGAATTTTGCCAAGGCCGTACCCAATTACCAATTTGGATTTCGGCGGGAGCATGGCACTGAGCAGCAGCTGGCTCGAGTCACACAATATATCCTCAAGGCGTATGAGAAAAAACAAGTTTGCTCGGCAATTTTTCTGGACATATCCGAAGCTTTTGACCGAGTATGGCATGAAGGGCTGCTGTACAAGTTGAAGAAGCTGCTGCCTTTAAATTTGTACTGCATTCTGGAGAGCTACCTGGCTGAACGCACTTTTTGCGTGAGCTGCGGAGACGATGATCTGTCAAGAATCGGAAAAATATCAGCTGGAGTCCCGCAGGGTAGTGTACTTGGGCCAATACTATACACGATCTATGCCTCGGACATACCCATGCCTCACCTCATCCCTGACAGCACTGGCTTCCATCCAGAACGGGAATCAATGCTGCTGTCCACGTATGCCAACGACACGGTGATAATGAGCGCATCTGCAATCCCAAATGTGGCAGTCAAAAATAACCAGCGGTACCTACAACACTTCTCTATATGGGCCAAGAAGTGGTGCATTAACATAAATGCAAAAAAAACCGGACATGTAATATTCACACTGAGGACAATTAGATCAACGGACTTAAGGCAAACGCCGACTATAAATGGACAGGCTGTGCCACTTGACAAATCACACACATATCTGGGCATAAAAATGGACAAAAAACTCACCCTAAGCGGCCAAACTGGAGTGGCTTGCTGGCCCAAAAAGCCGGCTGCCTAACGAAATCAAGGCTATCGTCATCAAGCAGCTCATCATGCCCATTTGGCAATATGGTCTTCCGGTTTGGGGCGCACTTACATCCGATTCCCAGCTGCGACGGGTGCAAAGCCTACAAAATAAAATCATTAGACGGGCAATGAAGGCGACAAGGTTCACCAGGAACGATGCCATAAGGCAGACTCACAATCTAGACACAATTGACGAAGTGTTCCATGCGGCAAGTGGGCGCTTCGCCAACTCCTTGGCTTGCCATGTCAATCCGGAGGCTCGGAAACTATTACTGCAGCCGTATGAGCCACAGCGATTGCAGAGGCCACGATATCTGCAACAGCTGCTCCAACACTTCCGCCCGCTGCAGCCTCAAAATCAGTACTTATTCTCACATCAACAACAACATCCAGATCCGGCCATCTCCGAGGAATCGCTTCCAGCGCTGGTCCGTCTCGAAGAGGAGGAGCTGAAAAGAAAGAGACAACGTAGGTAATCAGACGCCAGGCAATTAAGAAGAATCCAACAACAAAATATCATCAATCCGAACCCCGAAAGGTTCAACGGTTCGATGATAAATTGCTTCAGGAAACGATACCTCAACGGCCAAACTCCCCGGGAAAGAATAGTGGCTCTTATCTTTGGCCAGCCACTATCTGTCCAAAGGATAATCCTGCCAGATTACGAGGGGGATCCCGATCCAGTGACGCAGCAGCATACCCAGCAGCAGACTCAGCAACAGACGCAGCAGCAGACTCAGCAACAGATGCAGCAGCAGACGCAGCAGCGGACCCAGCAGCAGACACAGCAGCGGACCCAGCAGCAGACACAGCAAATTCTGGCGAGCAGCAACCTGCAGACGTCACATTATCGTTGCCAGACACGGGCTGCAAGCAGCAGCTCACGCACCCTGGACGACAGCCATCGACGCAATCCGCAAGAGGCACTTCTGGACCACGGACTGGAGCAAGTCCGACGGCGCCTTGAACGGGTGGTCGACGACGACGACGACGTCCAAATCATTACCGATGATCCCCTCCACAGAGCAATTTAAAACGGCACAAAATTCACCTGAAGCGTGTACAAACACGCTTGCGACACCGGGCGACACCCCTAGTTGCTCCTCTGATCCTTCCTCATGGGCGTCACCACGGCATCCGGCCTCCAGAAGGGCTCTGCGGACGAGAGTCATCACGGCTGCTGGTTGGCCATGAATGCAAATTTGGACACGCTTGCGCTGCACACATGGCGCATCCGAATCCACGCAGGGGTGGTTTTCCTGCACTTCATGGCTGCTGGCGACCATCGCCACACAAATTTGGCCGAATCCCGGGCCACCTGGAGGACCACGGCGATCGCTCCATCCACTCTGCACGGCGCACTTACTCTGCACTTACACACGCGCTCATCCAGCGCCGTACGGTTGCGCACCGTGCCAAACACACTGCTCCAGACGACGACGATGATCCAGTACCTGCAAATAGAAATAAAATATAATTAAATTAGATTAAAATGTAAATAATTGTTCAAATATTGTCAATACTTATCTGTTTGTGACCACTTGCTGATTTATGTACGTTAATCCTGTGATTGACACATAAGGGCTGCCAGACCATTAGTTTCATGCTATAATGTTAATGTTAATGTAATGCTAATGTCAATGTAAGTTAATGTTAACAGCCCGCCAATTTTAAAATCGCATTATTGTTGTAAGTTAAGCTTAAATGTAAATTGCCATGTCCTAGGTAATAAGAAAAAGCTGGAAATAAACTCCGTCAGTAGCAAAACTGGCGGGCGAGTGTGCGCAACGTAGGCGTGCACTTGCATCAAAATTACCTCGAAAAAAAAAAACAGACGCCTGCTGCCTCTGGCCCACGCACTGGGCGACGACGTCCCGAGCAGCCATTGAGCCATTCCCAGGCACCACAACAGCAGCAGCTACAGCAGCTGCAACAGCAGTCGCAGCGCGAACAACAACAGCGACAGCAGCAGCAGCAGCAGTTTGCCAACAACCGCTCCCGGCAGAAGATGCAGCCGAAACGCCAATCTTTCGAGGGATCCTGCAGCCAGGCACTGTTGGAGAATACGCAGAGGATGACGCGATTGGAAAAGAGGCTGGGAGTGACGATGTCACTACTCACCTCGCTCATCCAATCCCAGGCAGTGACGGCAACTCCAGCAGTTGCAGTAACATCGGAAAATCCACCAACAATGGCAGCAGCAACAGTGGTTGCCCCAGCTCCAGCAGCCAGGCGGTCAAAGAAACCACCACGATCACAGCCACCACAAAAATCGTTAGGGCCAACGCCAGCCGCCATTCCAGAGACGGATCCTGAAATGGATGAAGAAAATGATGACGATGAGATGTGGACAGATGACGACTCCATGGATGACATGAGGTACCATCTTGACAACCAGATATCCTGGAACGCTGTGTACTAATTGGACACATCTCTGCCACTGCATTGGATTAAATGACAAATGCATATCACTCGCATGCCACAACAAAAATGAACAACGGACGCTGCCGCCATCAAAGCATTCAGAGTGCCATGTGTACCTGGAATGGAAATACACACACACACACACACAAACATCCATTACACTTGGGCGGCCGGACCTGTGCCGTTCGAGTTATGTGTGTCGTGTCCGCCATCGTCCTTAGTTGGTGGCCGGATCCAGTGCCATGTCATTCAGAGTGCCCTATGGTCCTGGAAAAGGAACAAAATCCATCAGCCACACATACGAAAAAATAGGGCTCTCAAAATACTTACCGCCAGCCATTCAGACACACACACACAAACACTTGGGCGGCCGGACCTGTGCCGTTCGAGTTATGTGTGTCGTTGTCCGCCATTGCCCACAGCTGGTGGCCGGACCAGTGCCACTCGCTCTACATTAGGGCCACAATTGCCGACGCACACACACACTCACATCCATTTCACTTTGGCGGCCGGACCCGTGTCGCCACAGTAAAATGTGTGCCATCTACTCCTGGCTCCCAGCTGGTGGCCGGACCAGTGCCACTCGCTCTACATTAGGGCCACAATTGCCGACGCACACACACACTCACATCCATTTCACTTTGGCGGCCGGACCCGTGTCGCCACAGTAATATGTGTGCCGTCTACTCCTGGCTCCCAGCTGGTGGCCGGACCAGTGCCCCTGGTTCTCCAAGAGGGCAGCCACAGCCACAACGACGACGACGAGGTGCTAATTGCACCTACTTCTGACGACTTCGGATGACGCCAATTTCGACGACCAGGGGGGACGACGGGGTCGGCCGGTATGCAACGCAATGTCTTTACAAGCATTGTGTTTTGCTATGCCGGCCGATGCTCCGCTGTTTCTTGTCTTCCCTGTAATTATAGAAAAAAAAGATATAGACATTATTTTAAATTGTTATGTTTATTGTAATATTGTAAACGTAAATCAATTGTACCTGTTTTGTCTCGTCTTTGTTCCAGTGTAGTATCTCTTTTATTACCTGTTTTACCTGTTTTTCCGTCGTCTTCACTCCAGTCTACTACTTATCTGTATTGTTATTTCTGCAAGTGCTTGTCTCTTTTTTTTTATTTTCCACGCAAAGCACCTGCATTTTTTACCTTTTCTCTTTATCTATTCCTCAATTGACTACGTGTTGCAACACTGCACTTTCTGAATTTTCGATCTCATTTCTTTAACCCCTTCTTCCCCCCCCCCCCCATTGTTATTTTCGTAATTAGTGCGGTTCTCCGACACCCCACTACAAAAATATTACATCGGTTATCGGTTTCAAATCGACTTTCAAATCAGCATCAGTTGCCGCCACACCACCATCACTACGGCCTAAATTGAGCCAAAAATGCTAGTCTTCGCATAAAACAATTACGCCCCCTATAAACTGCCCGCCCACATGTACATGCTACATTCCTAGTCGTCTGCCCTCAGCAGGCGGCAAGGGTAGTAGAGGGGACTGAAGACCACACACCGCATTACAGCCAACAAAACATCAAGTTGACGAACTCACAGGGGATTGCAAATCAAATTTTTAAGTTAGGGGGAATTACAAAGGGAAGAGACAGCATACTTTTGAGCGTGGCCCCACTTTACTTTCTTGACTCACACCACACACACACACACACACACTTGACACACTATTACACACACTTGACGAGTCCCCCCTCCCCCCTCTTGACAATTCGTACTTTTGGAGCCTTTTGCCCCGATCGTGGGTTGGTCTCGAGTCTGGGTCTCTGTCCAAAGGAAAAGTCGTGTCGTGAACGTTGTGGAGTCGAGACGTGTTCGAGGTTTAGTTTAGTCCCTCCGTCCCTTTCTCCCCCCCCCCCCCTCTCTTACCGCCTGCTGGCTGCGGGCCTATTTCGAGGTTACAAGTGTTTCGTTGCTGCAGTATTATATGTTTGTAAAGTTTATTGTGCCATCAAATGTACTAGTGTGTGTTTGAGTGTCATTTAAAGTTGTATTGTAAAACAAACACAAAAATGTACATATATTAAATCAAGACATATACTGCCCAAAAAAAAAAAAAAAAAAAAAAATATTAATAAAGCAACGCGCTTGGTTGCTGGCGGCTCACACCCCAGCCTCTCAGCCCCTCCCCTGTTGGAGCACTGAGAGCCCTCAACCCAAAGCGGGTATATATTGAAAAAAAATCCAATAAAAAACTGTGTGAATAATTTGTCTTGACAAAAACTCCACTCGCGTCGGTCGAAAAAAAAATTTATTACCAAATCCAACCAAAGCCAATCCAGCGCAGCTATGCCACGCGAATCCACTGCCAGAAGAGGACGACGACGACGAGGACCACACGGCGTCACAGCCAGGGATCGCCCCAAATCAGCCATTTCCACTGCCAGCTCCGACAGCGCCGACAGCGCAGCCACCGGCACCGTGGCAAACGCAGCGATACTGAGACGCCAATCCACCGACTCCGCCACCTGGTTGGAGGCACTTCCTCCAATTCCTGGACCGGCTCCAGCCACCATTACCGGGTATGTGAGGACCACATACCATGCCGACACCACCATCACGGCCACTCCGGCCACAAGCCCCATCCCCGACCCCGACCTGCCCTGCCCCAACAGCTGGGCGGCCATTCCCAATCTCACCAGCCAGGAGCAGTTCCAGATCGGCGACTGGGTGGAGGCGGTCCATACCCAGGAACGCCAGCAGCAGCAGCAGCAGCGGTAGTCGCCGGCTTGAGGCATTGGCGGCGTCGGCAGCGGCAGCGGCAGCGGCAGCGGCGTCAGCCAAAGCACCGCAATGTCAAGCCAAGCCAAGCCAAGCGGTACCAAGCGCGCCAATAATTCCGCTTCCCACACTCCAACACACACAGACACGTATCGATGCACCGTATGCCGATGCATGGTGTGGAGAGAGCCGTAAACAGCAAGGAGCGAGAGAAGGCGCAAAGAGAGCGGGTAACGACCTCGTACCAGCGACAGTACGAGAGGGCACTCGAGCAGCCTCTGCACGAACAGCAGCCAACAAAAGATTCGTGTTCGAGTGCCCGTTCGGGAGAGAGTTCGAACTCGAACCGCAGCCATGGCACAAACCCCGCTCGATCGGCCACAGCAGCGGTTCCAAATGCAATGCACACAGCCAATACCACAACCACAACCACAAATACAATGATGACATACATCAGCACACAAACAGCGACATCAAACACAAAAACGACAACTACAATTACGTCGGCAGCCAGACGACGATGCCTGTTAACAGCAATGTTAACAGGCGGACCCCCCCCCCCCCCCCCACCGCCACCGCCAGAGGAACATCAGCAGCAGCAAACACATCAACATCAAAAACAACAACATCAGCCAACGGAAACAAACACAGCCAATACCGATGATATCCCATCCACCTCTGCTGCAGCGGCCCGTTCGCCACTGAAGCGCGTCCGCGCTGAGGTTGATGATGATGACGATGATGATGACAGTGATGTCATGGTTGTTGAGTTTGATGACGACGATGACGACGACAATTTGGATGCCAATCATGCATCGGCCAAACGACGACTCCGGGAAAGTACCAACCAACAGGCAAGCAAATCCCATATCCCCCAAATTCAAAACCATCCCCATCATCACCAACAATCAAACCAGCAACAACATCAGCGGACAATTACACAAAATGCCCCTGCCCCCGCCCCCGTCCCCGCCCCTGCCCCTGCCCCTGCCACTGCCAATGCTCCACTAGCTCTACCTCACTCACCTGCAAATGCAACTAGTAGTTGCGGCACAGGAACCCACAGCAGCAGCAGCGGCGGCGGCGTTAGGCTGCTCCAGCTGCCCTCCCTGAGTATGCCCAATGCCAGACAAATTCGGATGCTGCAGCGACAGCACCAACCAACGACAATTATTTCCCCCCCCATCATTCTGCCAGCTGTCCCCGACATTATGCCCATTCTGGACAAGCTGCAGAATGACCCGAGGGTGGGCAACAGTAGCTATCACACCAAGCTCATCAGCCGCAATGGTGTCCGTATCCAGGCCCGCGACATGGCTACCAGGGATGCCATCATGGCAATCCTGGGCGATGGCGGCGGCAGCGAGGCGATGACTGGCCACTACACACACTAGCACAAGAGTGACCGTGGGCTACGGATCGTCGTGCGAGATCTCCACCACTCCACAAGCACCCAACTAATAACAAATCAGATGGCCGAACTGGGCTATTCAGTTAAATTTATTAGAGCCATTAAAGCGAGATCCGATGGACAGCCACTCGACCAGTTCGAGTTGGAGATAGCCCCCAAGCCGGATGAAAGCCACCACGATGTCCTCCAATTAACCCAGCTGGGCAACCAGTTGGTGATCGTTGAGAGGCAGGCCAAGCCAGTGGACCCAGCCCAGTGCCACAGATGTCAGGCTTTTGGGCACACCCGCACCTACTGCAGGCGTTCATTCGTCTGTATGAAGTGTGCGGGTGCCCACGCGTCCACGGCATGTGCCAAGCCAAGGGCAGACGCCCCCAAATGCGCCATTTGCCAGGGCGCCCACATCAGCGCCTACAAGGGATGTCCGGCATTCAAGGCAGCAAGGGGCCGCCTTCTGTCGCACCGAGTGGCCATGCAGGAGTTGCGTCGCAAGCGCAGCTCGCTTCTGCAGCCATTGCCAGAGCAGCAGCCACCAGCAAAAACAACACCAGCACATCCAGGGCGCCGACAGCAGCAGCAGCAACAGCCAGCTCAAACGCCAGCCAATCCCTGGCGCGGACAGCAGCAGCAGCAGGCAGCATGGACGCCACTCAATGTCTCCTCTCCTGGGCGACGAAGAGGACAACAACAACAACATCAGCAGAAGCAGAAGCAGCAGCAGCCAATACATACAAAAAAACAGACGCCCACGCACTGGGCGACGACGTCCAGAGCAGCCATTGAGCCGTTCTCAGGCACAACAGCAGCAGCTACAGCAGCTGCAACAGCAGCCGCAGCGCGAACAACAACAGCGACAGCAGCAGCAGCAGTTTGCCAACAACCGCTCCCGGCAGAAGATGCAGCCGAAACGCCAATCTTTCGAGGGATCCTGCAGCCAGGCACTGTTGGAGAATACGCAGAGGATGACGCGATTGGAAAAGAGGCTGGAAGTGATGATGTCACTACTCACCTCGCTCATCCAATCCCAGGCAGTGAAGGCAACTCCAGCAGTTCCAGAAACATCGGAAAATCCACCAACAATGGCAGCAGCAACAGTGGTTGCCCCACCACGATCACAGCCACCACAAAAAACGTTAGGGCCAACGCCAGCCGCCATTCCAGAGACGGATCCTGAAATGGATGAAGAAAATGATGACGATGAGATGTGGACAGATGACGACTCCATGGATGACATTAAGGCCTACGCCCGCAACATGAGGTACCATCTTGACAACCAGATATCCTGGAACGCTGTGTACTAATTGGACACATCTCTGCCACTGCATTGGATTAAATGACAAATGCATATCACTCCCATGCCACAACAAAAATGAACAACGGACGCTGCCGCCATCAAAGCATTCAGAGTGCCATGTGTACCTGGAATGGAAATACACACACACACACAAACATCCATTTCACTTGGGCGGCCGGACCTGTGCTGTTCGAGTTATGTGTGTCGTGTCCGCCATCGTTCTTAGTTGGTGGCCTGATTCAGTGCCATGGCATTCAGACTGCCCTATGGTCCTGGAAAAGGAAAAAAATCCATCAGCCACACATACGAAAAAAAAGGGCTCTCAAAATACTTACCGCCAGCCATTCAGACACACACACACAAACACTTGGGCGGCCGGACCTGTGCCGTTCGAGTTATGTGTGTCGTTGTTCGCCATTGCCCACAGCTGGTGGCCGGACCAGTGCCACTCGCTCTACATTAGGGCCACAATTGCCGACGCACACACCCGCGAATTTTTCGAGTACGGACGCGCCAAACAGCTGCTCTGCAAGACACAGACAAATCGCGAAAGATACATGGAAAAAAATACCCGAAATTAGCTCAAGCTCTTGCTGACACCGCGTGCTCACCTGGGAGGATCGAGTCTCACCCCGACTGGCTTCTGATCCGGGCTGCGCGTTGCACTTCCACGGTCACCCAAAGGGGGCAGGGGCGCTGGGGCCCACCGTGAGTGCTTTGGACGGCGCTTTTCACTCGTCACTTGGAGATTCCCACCTTTTTTCATCCTTTCTCTCCTTTGGGCCGGTTCTCCCGTTCTTCTTCTTCACTCCAGGCCTCGCAGCAGATCGACTGGGGTCCCAGGGCTGGATAGTGCAGGCCACTAACCAGCTGATCGACTGCAGTGTGGTGAAGGGGCACTAGGTGCCAAAGCATCCAGCCCTCGACAGAGACCGCTGCGGAAGATAACTGCGCCCACAGCAGCTAGCTTCTGTCAGCGACCGCACCTGAGGGAAGGTACTGCCTAACTCCTAGGCGGGATCACTTGCAAACCGCACATACCCCTACGCATAAGTTCCATCCCAAATTCACACGCGTGGAGGAATCCCGTGGCCGGGGCGCGGACCCTGGAGGCCCTGAGAGATGTTCCCCCGAATCCTGCTTCGCCGGTGGCACCCTTGGCCGACGAAGCAAAATTCGCTACAAGCCAAGGAGCAATGGCTTTCCAAAAAGCCTCAAAGGTGGCCCGAACACCGCCAAAAGCAGCTTTAACACCGCCAATGAAGCAGAGCTCGTTGCACAGCTTTGCCAGTGGGGCCACGCAGGACGGCGGCAAGGGCACTGATACTCTGAAGAGGCCGAGGGACCCCCCTACACCATCGAGTAGCGGGAGAAAAACCCCCCCCAAGCGAAGCAGGAACTGCTTACAGGACATAGACGAGATTGGCGCAATCCTGGACGACCTACTCTACCAGATGAACGAGAAGGGCCAGAGGTCGATCAACATGGCCATCAAGAAGATGGTAGCACGCATGAAGGAGTTGCAAGTGGAAGTCAAATCCCATCTGCAGGCGCCAGAGGATAAAAGGGCAGCGCCAGGAGGATGACAGTGCCATGATCACACTGCAGGCCCAACTGGCCCCCTACCCAGGATGACCAAGCCCAGTGCGACGCAAACGGCATCAGGAGCCCACAAGAGCGAAGCAAAACCCCGAACTGAGGAGAAGAGCGCGCGCGGAAGGCCCAGGCAAGGACACCAAGCTGACGCCACTCGACAAGAGGAAACCAAGATGCAGTGCGGCAAGGCGGAAGACACCAACCCTACACAGAAGTGGAGTGAGGTGAGAGGCAGTTGTGCGAAACGCAAGCAGAAAGGCCGACCAGACGCAGTGCTGGTCAAATGCACCGAGGAGGCATCATACGCCGACATCCTCAAACTGGTGAAGGCAGCACCAACGCTCCAGAGCCTCAAAAACAAGGTTCAGGGCATCAGGAAGACAGCTTCGGGCGAGCTGCTTCTAAGGATGCAACAATCCTCAGACCCCGCCACCCAGGAGCTGCAGAGACAGTCGCGGTTGAGGTACTCAACATAGACGAGCTCATAGCTGCAGCGATCGACGGCGACTTAACACAAGGAGCAGTGCCGTACATGCGGAAAGCATATGGCGCAACGCAGGTAGCTACGCTGAACCTTCAGCCCGCACTCGCAAAGAAGCTCCTGGAGCTCGGAAAAGTTCGAATCGGCTGGGTTGTCTGCCGCGTGCGGCAACGGATTGCGCCAACCCGCTGCTTCAAGTGCATGGCCTATGGACACACTGCACACTCGGCCCTCAGCCGCAGCTGCCCTGAGTATAAGAAGGCACTAGCAAAACTGGTTGATGGTTAAGCTCCTGCAGCTCAACCTAAACCACTGCCGAGCTGCTCAGGATCTGTTGGCGCAAACAGTCCTGGAGCAGAAGATCGACATAGCGCTACTCAGCGAGCCGTACGGCAAAAAACACGAAGTAGTCTGGCAGCAAAGCTCAGACGGAGGAGCAGCAATCTGGAGCTGTGGCCCACAACCAGGCCAGCTTACCCACAGAGCATCCAGAGTGGGATATGTGAGAGCTAAGCACAGCGGCACTTTTGTCTACAGCTGCTACATAGCACCAAGGTTCACGCAGCAGGAGTATGAGGCGATCATCAGCAACATCGCTAACGACGCACGCCGGTCCTGATAGCGGGCGACCTTAACGCCTGGGCCACGACTTGGGGCAGCGCCAAGAACACACCCCGTGGGACATCGCTCCTGGACGAGTTTGCAAGCCTGAACGTCTGTCTCCTCAACACAGGAACCACACCAACGTTCAGCAAAGCAGGGCGGGAGTCTATTATAGACCTCACCTTTGCAAGCCCAGAGCTCGCACGCCACGCGAAGTGGCAAGTGCTGAGTGCTTACACCCAAAGCGACCACTTAGCCGTAATGACGGAAACCTTTGCACCCAGGAACACAACAAGGATACAGCGGGCGCTCCAGGCCGGGTACAAGGAGGAAAGCCTGAAGCATCCGCGCTTGCCGTTTACAGGACCGTCAAAGCGGCCTGTGATGCAGCCATGGAAAAAAGAAAGATCGGAGGAAGCAGGCACCGGCCAGTACCGTGGTGGAATGAGCACATTGCCAAGGCCAGGAGGGAGTGCTGCGCAGCTCGGCGTGCCTACCAGCGAGCAAGAGGCTCCGCCCAATTTGGCAGAAATGGCGCGGCATTCAAGGCCAAAAGAAAAGAGCTGAAGGAGGCCATCAGAAGCAGCAAACTCAAATGCTTCAAGGAGCTCTGCGATGCGGCCGATGCGGAACCTTTTGGTGGAGCATACAAACTAGTCATGGGGAGATTAAACAGACAGCCTATGCCCAAGGATCCGGTGCATATGAGAGAGATAGTCGGCACCCTATTCCCTAGACAACCACCCTTACAAGAGGAAGCTAGGGTAGAAGGAGCTAGCCTGAGGGACACCACCACCATCATCACTGCCAGAGAAGTACTGGAGGCCACGGGTAAGCTGAAGATCGGGAAAGCGGCAGGTCCAGATGGAGTCCCTAATGCAGCACTAAAATGCATAACTAGAGCCAATCCGGAAGCATTCGCCGTACACCCAGTGTCTAGCGGAGCGGACAGTCCCACGAGCATGGAAACGGCAAAGGCTGGTTCTGATACCCAAGCCAGGCAAAGAGCTCAACGACCCATCGTCATACCGGCCGCTGTGCATGCTGGATACCATGGGCAAGATTTTCGAGAGGATGGTATGTAACCGACTGGAGGCGGAACTGGCTGAGCGTCGCGGACTTTCCGACCTCCAATTCGGTTTCCGCAAGCAGAGGAGCACCACTGACGCCATCGAGATGGTGACAAACCTTGCCAGGGAAGCCATGGCAGAAACGCGATGGGCTGGAGGCGACAAAAAGTACTGCCTAGTATGTACACTAGACGTACGAAACGCCTTCAACTCTGCCAGCTGGAAGAGCATCCTAGAGGCCCTGACCAGGAGGGGTATATCTGAGCAAATCACACGGACTCTGCGAAGCTATTTCACGGACCGCGTCCTGATCTACGACACGGAAGAAGGAGCAGAACATCACCAAATCACCGGAGGCGTCCCACAGGGCTCGGTCCTAGGGCCGATACTGTGGAACGTGATGTATGACGATATCCTGCGGCCGTCCCGCAGGGACCCGGAACTTCTTGCCGGTCTCTCCAACTTAATACAGCTCCCTGTCTAGCTTTAGTTAAGTCCCAGGCTTATAAAATTTAATAAAATTAAGAGTTAATACAGAAAAAAAAAAAAAAAACACTTGACACACTATTACACCCACTTATCGAGTCCCCCCTCCCCCCTCTTGACAATTCGTACTTTTGGAGCCTTTTGCCCCGATCGTGGATTGGTCTCGAGTCTGGGTCTCTGTCCAAAGGAAAAGTCGTGTCGTGAACGTTGTGGAGTCGAGACGTGTTCGAGGTTTAGTTTAGTCCCTCCGTCAAAGTGCCGAATATTTAGTGTCTCTCTTTTTCCCTTTCTCCCCCCCCCCCCCCCCTCTCTTACCACCTGCTGGCTGCGGGCCAATTTCGAGGTTACAAGTGTTTCGTTGCTGCAGTATTATCTGTTTGTAAAGTTTATTGTGCCATCAAATGTGCTAGTGTGTGTTTGAGTGTCATTTAAAGTTGTATTGTAAAAAAAACACAAAAATGTACATAAATTAAATCAAGACATATACTGCCGAAAAAAAAAAATATATATATATTAATAAAGCAACGCGCTTGGTTGCTGGCGGCTCACACCCCAGCCTCTCAGCCCCTCCCCTGTTGGAGCACTGAGAGCCCTCAACCCAAAGCGGGTTGAAAAAAAAACCAATAAAAAACTGTGTGAATAATTTGTCTTGACAAAAACTCCACTCGCGTCGGTCGAAAAAAAAAATGTATTACCAAATCCAACCAAAGCCAATCCAGCGCAGCTATGCCACGCGGATCCACTGCCAGAAGAGGACGACGACGACGAGGACCACACGGCGTCACAGCCAGGGATCGCCCCAAATCAGCCATTTCCACTGCCAGCTCCGACAGCGCCGACAGCGCAGCCACCGGCACCGTGGCAAACGCAGCGATACTGAGACGCCAATCCACCGACTCCGCCACCTGGTTGGAGGCACTTCCTCCAATTCCTGGACCGGCTCCATGCCGACACCACCATCACGGCCACTCCGGCCACAAGCCCCATCCCCGACCCCGACCTGCCCTGCCCCAACAGCTGGGCGGCCATTCCCAATCTCACCAGCCAGGAGCAGTTCCAGATCGGCGACTGGGTGGAGGCGGTCCATACCCAGGAACGCCAGCAGCAGCAGCAGCAGCAGCAGACCATCAGCAGCAGCAGCGGTAGTCGCCGGCTTGAGGCATTGGCGGCGTCGGCAGCGACAGCGGCAGCGGCGTCAGCCAAAGCACCGCAATGTCAAGCCAAGCCAAGCCAAGCGGTACCAAGCGCGCCAATAATTCCGCTTCCCACACTCCAACACACACAGACACGTATCGATGCACCGTATGCCGATGCATGGTGTGGAGAGAGCCGGAAACAGCAAGGAGCGAGAGAAGGCGCAAAGAGAGCGGGTAACGACCTCGTACCAGCGACAGTACGAGAGGGCACTCGAGCAGCCTCTGCACGAACAGCAGCCAACAAAAGATTCGTGTTCGAGTGCCCGTTCGGGAGAGAGTTCGAACTCGAACCGCAGCCATGGCACAAACCCCGCTCGATCGGCCACAGCAGCGGTGCCAAATGCAATGCACACAGCCAATACCACAACCACAACCACAAATACAATGATGACATACATCAGCACACAAACAGCGACATCAAACACAAAAACGACAACTACAATTACGTCGGCAGCCAGACGACGATGCCTGTTAACAGCAATCCATCCATCCCAAATTCACACGCGTGGAGGAATCCCGTGGCCGGGGCGCGGACCCTGGAGGCCCTGAGAGATGTTCCCCCGAATCCTGCTTCGCCGGTGGCACACTTGGCCGACGAAGCAAAATTCGCTACAAGCCAAGGAGCAATGGCTTTCCAAACAGCCTCAAAGGTGGCCCGAACACCGTCAAAAGCAGCTTTAACACCGCCAATGAAGCAGAGCTCGTTGCACAGCTTTGCCAGTGGGGCCACGCAGGACGGCGGCAAGGACACTGATACTCTGAAGAGGCCGAGGGACCCCCCTACACCATCGAGTAGCGGGAGAAAAACCCCCCCAAGCGAAGCAGGAACTGCTTACAGGACATAGACGAGATTGGCGCAATCCTGGACGACCTACTCTACCAGATGAACGAGAAGGGCCAGAGGTCGATCAACATGGCCATCAAGAAGATGGTAGCACGCATGAAGGAGTTGCAAGTGGAAGTCAAATCCCATCTGCAGGCGCCAGAGGATAAAAGGGCAGCGCCAGGAGGATGCCAGTGCCATGATCACACTGCAGGCCCAACTGGCCCCCTACCCAGGATGACCAAGCCCAGTGCGACTAAGGCGACGCAAACGGCATCAGGAGCCCACAAGAGCGAAGCAAAACCCCGAACTGAGGAGAAGAGCGCGCGCGGAAGGCCCAGGCAAGGACACCAAGCTGACGCCACTCGACAAGAGGTGAGAGGCAGTTGTGCGAAACGCAAGCAGAAAGGCCGACCAGACGCAGTGCTGGTCAAATGCACCTAGGAGGCATCATACGCCGACATCCTCAAACTGGTGAAGGCAGCACCAACGCTCCAGAGCCTCAAAAACAAGGTTCAGGGCATCAGGAAGACAGCCTCGGGCGAGCTGCTTCTAAGGATGCAACAATCCTCAGACCCCGCCACCCAGGAGCTGCAGAGACAGTCGCGGTTGAGGTACTCAACATAGACGAGCTCACGACAGGCGACGAGGTATGTGAGGCCATAGCTGCAGCGATCGACGGCGACTTAACACAAGGAGCAGTGCCGTACATGCGGAAAGCATATGGCGCAACGCAGGTAGCTACGCTGAACCTTCAGCCCGCACTCGCAAAGAAGCTCCTGGAGCTCGGAAAAGTTCGAATCGGCTGGGTTGTCTGCCGCGTGCGGCAACGGATTGCGCCAACCCGCTGCTTCAAGTGCATGGCCTATGGACACACTGCACACTCGGCCCTCAGCCGCAGCTGCCCTGAGTATAAGAAGGCACTAGCAAAACTGGTTGATGGTTAAGCTCCTGCAGCTCAACCTAAACCACTGCCGAGCTGCTCAGGATCTGTTGGCGCAAACAGTCCTGGAGCAGAAGATCGACATAGCGCTACTCAGCGAGCCGTACGGCAAAAAACACGAAGGAGTCTGGCAGCAAAGCTCAGACGGAGGAGCAGCAATCTGGAGCTGTGGCCCACAACCAGGCCAGCTTACCCACAGAGCATCCAGAGTGGGATATGTGAGAGCTAAGCACAGCGGCACTTTTGTCTACAGCTGCTACATAGCACCAAGGTTCACGCAGCAGGAGTATGAGGCGATCATCAGCAACATCGCTAACGACGCACGAGGCAAATCGCCGGTCCTGATAGCGGGCGACTTTAACGCCTGGGCCACGACTTGGGGCAGCGCCAAGAACACACCCCGTGGGACATCGCTCCTGGACGAGTTTGCAAGCCTGAACGTCTGTCTCCTCAACACAGGAACCACACCAACGTTCAGGAAAGCAGGGCGGGAGTCTATTATAGACCTCACCTTTGCAAGCCCAGAGCTCGCACGCCACGCGAAGTGGCAAGTGCTGAGTGCTTACACCCATAGCGACCACTTAGCCGTAATGACGGAAACCTTTGCACCCAGGAACACAACAAGGATACAGCGGGCGCTCCAGGCCGGGTACAAGGAGGAAAGCCTGAAGCATCCGCGCTTGCCGTTTACAGGACCGTCAAAGCGGCCTGTGATGCAGCCATGGAAAAAAGAAAGATCGGAGGAAGCAGGCACCGGCCAGTACCGTGGTGGAATGAGCACATTGCCAAGGCCAGGAGGGAGTGCTGCGCAGCTCGGCGTGCCTACCAGCGAGCAAGAGGCTCCGCCCAATTTGGCAGAAATGGCGCGGCATTCAAGGCCAAAAGAAAAGAGCTGAAGGAGGCCATCAGAAGCAGCAAACTCAAATGCTTCAAGGAGCTCTGCGATGCGGCCGATGCGGAACCTTTTGGTGGAGCATACAAACTAGTCATGGGGAGATTAAACAGACAGCCTATGCCCAAGGATCCGGTGCATATGAGAGAGATAGTCGGCACCCTATTCCCTAGACAACCACCCTTACAAGAGGAAGCTAGGGTAGAAGGAGCTAGCCTGAGGGACACCACCACCATCATCACTGCCAGAGAAGTACTGGAGGCCACGGGTAAGCTGAAGATCGGGAAAGCGGCAGGTCCAGATGACGCACTAAAATGCATAACTAGAGCCAATCCGGAAGCATTCGCCACAATGTACACCCAGTGCCTAGCGGAGCGGACAGTCCCACGAGCATGGAAACGGCAAAGGCTGGTTCTGATACCCAAGCCAGGCAGAGCTCAACGACCCATCGTCATACCGGCCGCTGTGCATGCTGGATACCATGGGCAAGATTTTCGAGAGGATGGTATGTAACCGACTGGAGGCGGAACTGGCTGAGCGTCGCGGACTTTCCGACCTCCAATTCGGGTTCCGCAAGCAGAGGAGCACCACTGACGCCATCGAGATGGTGACAAACCTTGCCAGGGAAGCCATGGCAGGAACGCGATGGGCTGGAGGCGACAAAAAGTACTGCCTAGTATGTACACTAGACGTACGAAACGCCTTCATCTCTGCCAGCTGGAAGAGCATCCTAGAGGCCCTGACCAGGAGGGGTATATCTGAGCAAATCACACGGACTCTGCGAAGCTATTTCACGGACCGCGTCCTGATCTACGACACGGAAGAAGGAGCAGAACATCACCAAATCACCGGAGGCGTCCCACAGGGCTCGGTCCTAGGGCCGATACTGTGGAACGTGATGTATGACGATATCCTGCGGCTTACATTACCGGAAGGGTGCACCCTGGTGGGCTTCGCCGACGACATAGCACTGGTGACAGTGTCGAAACACGTAAGAGACGTAGAGGAGAAAACCAACGTAGCAGTCGGGATGATAGTGGCCTGGCTCGCAGCCAACGGGCTAGCATTGGCGGAGAAGAAGACGGAGGCTGTGCTAATGAGCAGCAGAAAAAAGGTCGAGCAGGCATGCGTGAGAGTCGGTAGCACGATCATCAGGACCAAGCCTGCGCTAAAGTACCTAGGGGTAATGATGGACCAGAGGCTGAACTTCAAGGCCCACCTGGAATACGCCAGCGCAAAAGCGACTGCAGCAACGGCGGCCATAAGCAGGATGATGGCCAATACAGGGGGACCACGGCAGCGTAGCAGGCAGCTCATCGCTGGGGTGGTCACCTCCATAATCTTATATGGATCAGCAGTGTGGGCACCAGCAATGATGGTTTCCACATACAGCAGAGACTGCAGAAGCGCATACCGACGCTGTGCCCTGAGGGTTACATGCTGCTTCCGGACGGTGTCTGAAGACGCCGCACTTATTGTGGCAGGCATGGTCCCACTGGATCTCCTGGCAGCTGAGCGGCAGAGCGGAGTGGAGGTAGCCAGCGAGCGGCGAGAGCGCACTATAGCCCAGTGGCAACGGCGCTGGGACCAAGCGGCAAAAGGGAGGTGGACCAGACGTCTCCTTCCCCAGCTTAGCCCATGGCTGCGAAGAAGGCACGGCCAAATGGACCATTATTTGGGCCAACTGCTGACGGGGCATGGCTGCTTCAAGCAGTACCTGCATCGCTTTAGGCATGCTGACGACCCGTATTGCAGCTGCTGCGGGCCTGGAGTCGACGAGGATGCAGAGCACGTCTTCTTTGTATGCCCCCGCTTCTCGCAAGAACGAACGAGGCTAGGGGAGACGCTTGCAGAAGTGAGTGTGGACACCCTCACCGACCAGATACTAGCCGATGAGCAATCTTGGAACGCGGTCGCCTACATGGCAGCAAGCGTGATCAAGGAGCTGCGCAGGCTGGAGCGAAGCCGGACAAACTAAGCCAGAAGGATGACCCCACAGCCCGCACCGCGAAGTAATGCCTAGCGGCAGTCCCGCGGGAGCGGACCCCCCCCCCCCCCCCCCCCCCCCCCCCCCCCCCCCCCCCCCCCCCCCCCCCCCCCCCGCCCCCTACCCAGCCATAATTGTTATTTTATAAATATAAATTGTTTTCCCAATAAAAAAAAAAAAAAAAACACACACACAAACATCCATTACACTTGGGCGGCCGGACCTGTGCCGTTCGAGTAGGTGTGTCGTTGTCCGCCATTGCCCACAGCTGGTGGCCGGACCAGTGCCACTCGCTCTACATTAGGGCCACAATTGCCGACGCACACACACACAAACACCCATTACACTTGGGCGGCCGGACCTGTGCCGTTCGAGTTATGTGTGTCCGGCCCACAGCTGGTGGCCGGACCAGTGCCACTCGCTCTACATTAGGGCCACAATTGCCGACGCACACACACACTCACATCCATTTCACTTTGGCGGCCGGACCCGTGTCGCCACAGTAATATGTGTGCCGTCTACTCCTGGCTCCCAGCTGGTGGCCGGACCAGTGCCACTGGTTCTCCAAGAGGGCAGCCACAGCCACAACGACGACGACGAGGTGCTAATTGCACCTACTTCTGACGACTTCGGATGACGCCAATTTCGACGATCAGGGGGGACGAATGGGCGATGGCCACAGCAGCGGCGGCGGGTACACCATTCCCACGGGGACCCTGAGCATCCTTCCCATCGCGGCGAACGCCCAGCTGCCGACCATCACGACAACAGCCAGTGGCTACGAGCCCAATGACGTCATCACCACGATCCCCGTCTCGCTCTCCATTCAGCGCTTCCCCTCGTCCCTGTCCATCGTGGACCTGGCCCAGGAGCAGGACGGCTACAGCAACAGTGGCTCCAGCAACGGCATGACCGTGGGGCCGGGTGCGGGCGGCGGCGGCGGCATCACCACCACGGCCCTCCTGTCCGTGAAGCCCCTGAACGGCAGCGGCAACGGCAACATTTCGCGGAACAACAGCTTCAGTCTGAGCTTTAACCTGCAGGACCCCACAGTGCGCTCCTCGGTGCGTTCGGCAGGAGCCCCCACAGTGGATACAGTGGACAACTCTTCATCCGGTGGCACGATCGCCCTGCCCCAGAGCGGCGCCACGGCAACGGCAACGGCCACGAGTGCTACCTCAACCCTCGCCAAACACAGTCCCGAGGCCAAGACAGGAGAGGTCTATGTCTGAGCGGAGGAACAGGACACCTATTCCGACCCATCCACTGGATTATAGCTTTCGTCGTAGGTTTAAGCACCCCCTTCCAGAACCACTGATACGGTATTATCATCTAGGAAAGAGAACAAAACAAGAGTAATCCTCTCTTCGGATTGTACATACATATGTGAGGACCCATACTGGGACCCTCACATAGTAACAAGAATAATAATAATAATATTAATAATTGGATTACTCACAACCATATGCTATAGTAGTAAATAAGCTAGTTATGTTTTGCATAGCCGAAATCCCGCCAAACGGCCAGCTCGCACGGAACAACCGCAAAGAAGACGGCGAGGAGAGGGAGCCATGCTCAGCCGGCAGCAGAGCGGAGCTCTTTCGGAAAAGTCCCGTTGGCCCGAAAACGAGCGCGAGGCGTGGCGAGAACGTCGAGCGACCGTAGCGAGAGAAGGAGTCGATTCTGGGAAGTGAGCGAAGACGGAACGTCGCGGACATCGAAGAATTAAGAAAAAAAAAGTGTTGAACGGCCGCGCGCCAGAGAGGAGAGAAAAGCATGGAGGAGCTGCGGGAACGCAGGCGCCGGATCCGCGGGTGAGCTGGCCGCTGGCCAAGGTAGTAGTAGGAGTAGGAGGGAGTGCGAGGGGAACCAATCCAATAAAACTTCGATCATAGAATTAAGAACGCGTTGGCTTCCATTTATTTTCTCTGGTCGGACCACCGACTGCGGTCATCTCTCCACCCCCTCCCCACCCGTTTTCCTGACTGTTCTCGGTCACTACGCTCCCGCTCTGACTCTGGCAACAGGGTTTTACCCTGCTGGAGTGAGAAGTGGTACGCGTTTCGACAGAGGCGCCCCCCCTCATCCTTTTCCTTCACCTCCCCGGCCCCGCGGCCCACTTCGACCTTGGCAACAGGGGTTTTACCCTGCTGAAGTCGGGGAGTGCAGCGTCTCGGGTGAGTTTCGCGCCGCCCGGCCCAACGCCGCTTTCCCCCCCCCTCCCTAATTTCTCCCGAAGGCCCCGTCGTTGACGGCGGCTCGGCGATCCCTGCGCCAACGACCCGCCTCCCCCCCCCAGTCTCAACGTCTCAGCAACTTACAAATAAACTGTAGGTGACCCTGGGCAGACTGAGACTGACCCCAGCCTAGGATCACTACTTTACAGATGGCGCCCGAGCAGGGACTGTTGAGACAATTCAAACGATAGTTTTCTGGGGGGGATTTCACCCTTCGTGGCCTAAAGATCCACAAGTAGATCGCGTAGGTAGCGCCGCATCAAACCGAGGAGAAATTTATAGGGTATCAATAAGAAAATACGATACGAAGGTACAGGCCAGCAGCGAGCAAAGCGTGGCTGAAAAGCTGTACAATCCCCGTTAGCCGTCGGCAAATGAAGAGGAGAGAACGGGAAAGAGGAAATGAGAGAGGAAAACGACAGAATGAAAGTACAGCCCGCAGCCAAGCAAAGCATAGTGATGCCCTTCCCATGTCCAGCAGAAAGAGAAAAAAAAAAATCCAAGCGAAACACCAGCGACGAAGCAGCACGCAAAGCAGAACGAAAATTCTGTGGTCCCCGTTATCCTCAGGCAAAACCATGCGGGATCATAGCGCCCGGTACAGTGGGGAAAGAGCCAAGGGCAGCCAGACCTCTGTTACATCTCAGTGGGGAGAGAGGGGGTGAAGACCGGAGAACAGTTCTGGGCGTCGGCGGCGGGCATGAGCCGAACGACCCACGAGTATAATACATGAAATTATCCCTTTCTCATACTACCCGCACCCCCCGATCTTCGACTACTTACCTAACCATTCGCCCGCGGCTCTCTCGCGTGGTGTTCTCGGCCGACTCCGAGACGTCGACGTCGGCAGAGGCTCGGCCGTTCAGCCAGACCCAATATAAGCCGGGTTGTATACAACGCAAGAGACAGTCATCCTCAGCATTCGGTCAAACATACAACGTGTGAAACAGAGTGATCCCCTGCCTTCGATCAGTACACAACGCGCAAAATACAGTGGTCCTTATCCCGCAGCATACAGTGGTCCCTATCCCGCAGCATACAACGTGCGAAAGACAGCGATCCCCGCGTCTTCTGTCCACCTCGCGCTCCCCCCGAAACTGAACACGAACCAACGGATTCTAACCGGAACAATCCTGCAGAAACCAACGACTGAAGTACCCCTGAACAAGCGCGTGTTAATTGCCAGCCCCCGTGTCCAGGCCCACGACCAAGACGGCCCACCGGTAATTCACTACCGAATAGCCTCGCACGCGTCCTCGCCGTTTAAGGATTCAGAGCCTTGTCTTTCGCCGCGTCCTTAGCTACGTTTTTCGACTCCTCGGGCGACGCTCCAGACATTTGATCGTAGACCACGTGCAGCAACAGTGATCCGGACCAACTCAACATGGGAGTCAAGTGGATTTCGGTCAGGCGCAAGAACGAGTTGGAGATGATTACCGCGGAGCTTGGGTTAGACAGCGCTGGAACTGTCGAAGAGTTGAGACGTCGACTCGCGACCTTCGCAAACTCGGCCGATTTACCAAGTACGGCGCGTTCTCGGTTGGAGGAATTGGAGGCCCAGTACGGAGTCGCCGTGACTCCAGAGGTTAAACCACTTTCTCCCCGCCCTTCTACACTCGCGCCTCTTAACCTACAACCCCATCCCCCGGCTGCGTATGATGTCGTACCCGCCAGTAGCCGTAGTATCGTGGCGTCGGGATCCGCTGTGCCGGCAGAGAGCCTACTCCATGGCATCGACGTCGGTGCCGCGCAGAGAAACCTGCACGGTAGCAAGGACCCACCAACGAAGGGGTCCACCTGGAACGAAGAGCATTTTAACGCTGCGATCACCGAGAAAATGGTCCGCTGGGGAATCGTGTTTGATGGGTCCGGCGATCCGTTAAGTTTCCTGGAGCACGTGCAAGAGAGGGCAGCCACTTATAAGATAGATCTACGCCACTTATCACAAGGAATCCTCGTGTTGTTGACCGGTCGGGCCGAGAGTTGGTTTCGAACGAGCCGCCTTAGTGGAGAACCATGGGAGACCTTTCGCAAAGAGTTTTCAGAGTTTTTTTGCCTCCCCGGTACTTTCAACGGCTAGAAGACGAGATCCGAACCCATTTTCAACGACCAAAAGAAGCGTTTAAAACGTACCTCGTGGACATTCGACTAATGATGCAGCGCGCGGGATACACCGAGGCTCAGGAATTGGAAAGGATATACGATAACATGCTCCCGGAATACCAGTTGTTTACGAGACGAAAAGATTTTGATTCTCTCTCCGAATTAACGCAACTGGTTGTGAACTTCGAGGTGACGCGTAACAAGGGACCGTCGGAGCTCACGGGCTACGCGAACCAAGCACGAGACACCCATCCGCGGGAAACTTTAGGGCCAACGGCTGGTCAACGAGGACCAAGGAATCACGCGGCCGCGAGGACACAGGATCTCCGGCACGATAGAACCCAGGTGAGGGATTGGTCGACGGACTCGCAGCAGCCGGATGTCAGGAATGGAACCATCCTCCAAGACGCCGACCCCATAATCGACGTGCAGCATGCTTGTAGGAACTGCGGCGGGTCCGGACACTTTTCCAGGGAGTGTAAACAGCCCCAAGTCTTGTACTGCTGGGACTGCGGCCGTCGCGGGCTACGCACCATCGAATGCTGTCGCAGGAATTCGTCGGGAAACGGACAGGCGCTTCACTCGGCAGGGGACCGGGCGAAGACCGCCAATCCCACCCCGAGGCAGTAAAGGGAACCCTGCGGCTGGAGAGAGGACGAATTCGCGCGCAAGTAACCATGGAAGGAGAGGACCTACTCGCTACTCTGGACACAGGCGCCACACGGAGCTTCGTTAGCGAACGCAAAGCCCTGGAGCTGGACAACGGACAGAGTATAGCGATGGTGCGAACGACGATCAGATTGGCGGATGGGTCCCTCCGGGAATTGACTCAGGCGCTGATGGCAGACATACGACTAGGAGATCAACAAGTAAAGATGCCGGTGCTAGTAATGAAAGACGTGCTGGATGACGTCCTCCTCGGGATGGATTTCCTATGCGGAATAGACGCGACCCTGCAGTGTGGAGGAGTCCCCTTGCGCCTGCAATTTAAACACAGCCATGATACCAGGACTCAAGACATAGGATCCCCAGCCCGCCTGGATCAACCTACGAATCTCAGCCGAGACCGGGTCGCCCAGCATCAAGAACCGACGAGGAACGACGTGCCGAACGAGGAGCGCGTGGCCGATCCCCTGGGATCCATGATGGTGAGGTGGGGAAAATTTGCGAGGGACGACGTACCAAACGAGACGTGCGTGGCCGTTTCTTCAAGGAATTCTAGGAATTCGGGCGAGGTCTCGACCCCGGCAGGATACCAACCCGGATGGACATCGGCGCTCCCCGGCCTCGACCACAGAGCCATGCTGAAAAACCCCTTCCGGGTACACGAGGTACAGCAGCGATCCAAGAAACGAGTGCGATTCGAGCCCGGCATCGGCGACAACGGGCCCCGCCGTAGGCGCACCAGGGAACGGACACAGGGAGCAACAGTGGCCACCGTGAGTATATCCCAATTGCCCGACGTTTTGGCCCCTGGATTCGAGCCCGAAGACGACGAACCCCTGGAACCCCGGATCACCGAATGGTTGCAACAGGAACTGAAACAATTCGACGGCCTCAGCGGAGTGTCCCCCATTGCAGAACACACCATCGTGATGCGCGACAACAAGCCTATAAAACAACGTTATTATCCAAAAAACCCCGCTATGCAAGCCGTCATTAATAAACAGGTCGACGAACTGCTTAAGGAAGGGCAGATTGAACCTTCGAAGAGTCCACATAGCGCCCCAATTGTCCTCGTGGGCAAGAAAACAGGTGACATCAGGATGTGCATAGACTTCCGACAGTTGAACGCGCGATCAATCCCCGACGCGTATCCCCTCCCCAGGATTCACCACATATTGGAACAGCTGAGAGATGCCAGGTACATATCGACCCTGGACCTGAAGAGCGGCTACTGGCAAATTCCGCTTGCCCCAACCAGCCGCGAGTGCACGGCGTTCACCGTGCCGGGCCGCGGGTTGTTTCACTGGAAAGTGATGCCTTTTGGCCTTCACTCCGCCGGCGCGACCTTCCAGCGAGCACTGGATAGCGTGATTGGCCCCGACATGGAACCACACGCATTCGCCTATCTTGATGACATTATCGTCATCGGGCACACCGTGGAGGACCACATGCGGCATCTTGGGACAGTTCTACAGCGGCTGCGCAAGGCTAATCTTCGACTCAACAAGGACAAATGCAGCTTCTTCAAACGCAGACTGAAGTATTTAGGACACGTCATCAGCGGGAACGGCATACACACGGATCCTGACAAGATCGCCGCAGTGCGCAACCTGAAACCTCCGGCAGGTGTCAAGGAACTTCGCCGATGCATCGGTATGGCCTCCTGGTACCGGCGGTTTGTACCCAACTTTTCCGAAATAGTAGAACCCATGACGGCGTTGTTAAGGAAAGATCGGCAATGGAAATGGTCGGAAGAACAGGAGAAAGCCTTCGAGGAGTTGAAGATCAGGTTAACCGAAGCGCCGGTCCTCGCCTGCCCTGATTTTTCTGAAAAATTCTCATTGCAAACCGACGCTAGCGAACAAGGATTAGGAGCCGTCCTTACACAAAAGATAAGGGACGAGGAACGAGTAATAGCCTACGCGAGTCGACGCTTGTCCAAAGCCGAGGAGAACTACTCCGTTACTGAGAAGGAATGCTTGGCAATAGTGTGGTCAATCCGCAAGCTGCGCTGTTACTTGGAAGGATACCGATTTGACGTGATCACGGACCATCTCGCCCTCAAATGGATCAACTCGATCGACAACCCCACTGGACGGATAGCACGTTGGGCTTTGGAGCTGCAGCAATATCAATTCGATATTCGCTATCGCCGAGGGAAGCAGAACGTGGTAGCAGATGCACTTTCCCGCCAACCATTGGAGTTACTACATCAAGCTCTGGAGGAGGAGTCACAGTGCAAGTGGATCAGGAAAATGTTGGCGAGAATCAGGCAGCAGCCGGGCAAATATGAAGACTACCGAAGCGAGAGTGGACAACTGTATCGGCGCCTGCACACCGTGCCCGAAGAAGAAGACTCCACCCCATGGAAACTCTGCGTCGCTGCAGAACATAGACGACGCGTACTAAAAGAATGCCATGACCACCCGACGGCCGGACATCTAGGAATCCGAAAAACAAGCACACGAGTCGCCCAAAAGTACTACTGGCCAGGCCTGTTCCGAGAAGTCGCCAGATACGTTCGCCAATGCGTAGTGTGCCAAAAATACAAGGTGAGCCAGTTCAAACCGGCGGGGAAAATGTTCACCAGACAAGTTGACGAACCCTTCAGCGTGTTATGCGCCGACTTTGTTGGGCCGTTGCCCCGCTCCAAACATGGAAACACCGTCCTCCTGGTTTTCTTCGACGCATTTAGTAAGTGGGTCGAACTGGTGCCTCTACGCAAGGCAACTACGCCACACCTGGAAAGATCATTCCGAGAAAGAATCCTAAGCCGCTTTGGTACCCCTCGTACCTTCGTTTGCGACAATGGGGCACAGTTTACCAGCCGATCGTTCAAAGGATTCTGCAAAAGGCTAGGGATGGAACTTCAGCATACTGCCCCGTACACTCCCCAACAAAATCCAACAGAACGCGCGAACAGAACAATTAAAACGATGGTGGCGCAATACATCGACGGAAAACAGAACACTTGGGACGAGCTCTTGCCAGAAATCACGCTCGCGATCAACTCAAGCGTGTCCGATTCGACGCGATTCAGCCCCGCGTTTTTGATCCAAGGTCGCGAGCCAAGACTGCCAGGCGCCTTGTACGACGAGGTTACGCCAGGAACGGGAACTAGCATCGCCGACCCGGAGACCAGGGCACGACAGATGAGAGAGGTGTTCGAAATCGCAAAAACAAACTGCGACAAAGCATCAGAAGAGCAAAAACGACATTACAACCTCCGCCGTAGGGAATGGAAACCGGCTATTGGATCCCAAGTGATGTTACGTCGCCACACTCTGTCCAAAGCAGCCGAAGGCTTCGCCTCCAAGTTGGCCACGAAATTCGAGGGACCATACCGGGTGACCAAGTTTCTCTCTCCGAATCTCGTCCGATTACAGGTTCTAAACGGACGTAAGCAGCGATCAGCCAGTTTGAACGACCTGAAGGCGTTCTACCCGACCATCGACGAAGATGACGAAAAGACCGACCAGATCAGGACGGACAGTGAAGACGACCCTGACCGAACCAATATACAACAATCTTGATTACAACGCAGATCTACTCAAACCGCCACGACGATGCTGACACCCCGGATACACAGAGACGAAACCAATCAGGAACCCGGATATCTTGCGAGGAACGACGCACCGAACGAGGCGTGCGTGGCTGCTCCTCCTGGACACATCCGCTTCGGGAACCCGGATATCTTGCGAGGAACGACGCACCGAACGAGGCGTGCGTGGCTGCTCCTCCTGGACACATCCGCTTCAGGAACCCGGATGTCCTGCGAGGAACGACGCACCGAACGAGGCGTGCGTGGCTGCTTCTCCTGGACCCATCCGCTTCAGGAACCCGGATATCCTGCGAGGAACGACGCACCGAACGAGGCGTGCGTGGCCGCTTCTCCTGGACACATCCGCTTCCGGGACCCGGACATCCTTCGAAGAACGACGCACCAAACGAAGCGGGCGTGGCTGTTCCTTCAAGGGCAAACCGCAACCGTGATTGTACCGAAGGGACCAACCAAGGCCGACATTTTGGAGATTCTCATTAAGTCTATAACCGCTCCGCCGCACTCATAGAGTATCAAAGTATTTCTTGCCTGTAGTCAACAAGTCCATGCCTATTCACAGCTCATCGAATGCGAGAGACCCCCGCCGTCGGAGAACTACGACAAAAGCCAGGCCGGAGCCCCCAGTCGACTGGGAGATCATCGAGGAACTGATTCTTCGCCCCACTCCACGAGAATTCCAAGTCCACCCAGAGGTCCTCAGCTGGGAAAATTTATGCGGCGACGTCGTAAGCTGGCCCCGCATCGACCAGATCATCGAGGGGCACGATTCAGACCCCGATCACGTCAATATTACAGGAGACGTGGCCCAGACGTACAGGGACCCAAGCCCTGGCAACGCCGCCAGAGCCACGTTCACCCATGCTCAGGGCCCCAGCCAGGTCAACCCCGACCAGGTCGCCGAAGACCACGCGCAGGGCCCTGGACACGCCACCGTAGGAGAAGCAGCCGACTACACCGCTCCGGGTCCGAGCCCCGACGAGGGGGCAGAGGCCATCACTATCCCTGACGGGCTGCCAGGTGCCACCGCACGCGGATACCGCCAGCAATTCGAGCCGACGGAGTTCGAAAAAGAGGTGCTCCGCTGGGAAGAGCCACCGCTTCCGGCACTCTTCGGGGCCCTTGATACGCTCAACCTTCTCGAACGGATAGACGGGTTGGACATCGCCCCCGAAGATGCAGGACTACCGGCCGTCAGCAACTTTGACGCCATCCTGCGTCCCGAAGACATCGCCACCGAAGATGCAGGACTACCGGCCGTCAGCAACTTTGACGCCATCCTGCGTCCCGAAGACATCGCCACCGAAGACGCAGAGCTACCGGACGCCTGCGATCTGGACGCCATCCTACATCCCGAGGGCGGCCGTCCGGAGATACCAGAAACGTCGACCCCCAACCCAGCCGTTCGTTGGGTGACTGGGGAGGCGGATTGGAGAGTACGTACGCCCGACGGCCGGCTGCCAGACACCCTGAAAGCCCGGCTCCTGGCACAACTCGTCAACCCGCGGCGTAAAGATGTCCGATTCTTGGCAGAGGCGGACAACACCTTCTTCCAGGTCCACATCAGCAAGACGAGCAAAGTGACTATTCGCTCACGGGCCCCCCGAAGTAAGGAGAGGGTGTGAGGACCCATACTGGGACCCTCACATAGTAACAAGAATAATAATAATAATATTAATAATTGGATTACTCACAACCATATGCTATAGTAGTAAATAAGCTAGTTATGTTTTGCATAGCCGAAATTCCGCCAAACGGCCAGCTCGCACGGAACAACCGCAAAGAAGACGGCGAGGAGAGGGAGCCATGCTCAGCCGGCAGCAGAGCGGAGCTCTTTCGGAAAAGTCCCGTTGGCCCGAAAACGAGCGCGAGGCGTGGCGAGAACGTCGAGCGACCGTAGCGAGAGAAGGAGTCGATTCTGGGAAGTGAGCGAAGACGGAACGTCGCGGACATCGAAGAATTAAGAAAAAAAAAGTGTTGAACGGCCGCGCGCCAGAGAGGAGAGAAAAGCATGGAGGAGCTGCGGGAACGCAGGCGCCGGATCCGCGGGTGAGCTGGCCGCTGGCCAAGGTAGTAGTAGGAGTAGGAGGGAGTGCGAGGGGAACCAATCCAATAAAACTTCGATCATAGAATTAAGAACGCGTTGGCTTCCATTTATTTTCTCTGGTCGGACCACCGACTGCGGTCATCTCTCCACCCCCTCCCCACCCGTTTTCCTGACTGTTCTCGGTCACTACGCTCCCGCTCTGACTCTGGCAACAGGGTTTTACCCTGCTGGAGTGAGAAGTGGTACGCGTTTCGACAGAGGCGCCCCCCCTCATCCTTTTCCTTCCCCTCCCCGGACCCGCGGCCCACTTCGACCTTGGCAACAGGGGTTTTACCCTGCTGAAGTCGGGGAGTGCAGCGTCTCGGGTGAGTTTCGCGCCGCCCGGCCCAACGCCGCTTTCCCCCCCCCTCCCTAATTTCTCCCGAAGGCCCCGTCGTTGACGGCGGCTCGGCGATCCCTGCGCCAACGACCCGCCTCCCCCCCCAGTCTCAACGTCTCAGCAACTTACAAATAAACTGTAGGTGACCCTGGGCAGACTGAGACTGACCCCAGCCTAGGATCACTACTTTACACATATGCACACATCAATATACATACATATATAGCCCACAGACGATATCGTATCGTAATGGATCGTATAGTAAGGCACACGCGAGTCTTTCTCGATAGTTGGGCGAATAAATTACGAATAAAATCTTTACCAAGAGAATCTCCATTATATTACCCGTGCAAACATTGGACCGTGTAAATACTTTGGAACCCTCCCCCTCCCCCTCTCCACAAAAAACATAATATGTGATATGCGATTATTGTATGTGTTTTTTTTTTTTTTGTTCAAGCTATAAAATTTGTGCATCTTTAGGATTAATGTGGAACCAATCCATGTAGAGGATGGTAGAAGAACACAGATCTAAGAAATTCTAGGCTCCTTTGTACAGATACAGATACAGTTACAGATGATCGACGAGGCAGATGAAGCGGTGTGACACGTCGGGCGACTAACGAGCCCCTTAACTTGTTTGCCGCCCAACTAAACTGTTAAAAATTCTTAATTAACGCCAATAAGGAATACATTAAAATGCCGACGCCAAGCCAAGCAGCCATTTCCCCAACTCGCCCCACACACATTCACATTCCCCTTCCCAACCACTACCGACAAGCTTAATTTCCTCTTTCTCGCCAATGTAAATTAAAATTCTGTGCGCCACTAAACATATATTCAAATCACAAACCACAAAGAGAATCATAAAACACAAAGATTTCTTAAACCCCACACAACTACTGTCAACGCGGCTTCGCCTGTGTAAAGTGCGGTGGTTTCGTCCACCGCACCCAGCTAAATGCGAAAATTACGGCGGTTTAACAACTTCTGTCAACGCGGCTTCGTCTGTGTAAAGTGCGGTGGTTTCGTCCACCGCACCCAGCTAAATGCCAAAGTTGCGGCGGTTTAACAACTTCTGTCAACGCGGCTTCGTCTGTGTAAAGTGCGGTGGTTTCGTCCACCGCACCCAGCTAAATGCTAAAGTTGCGGCGGTACGCACCCATCCAACTACAGGGCCTATGCTGATGCTGATATGAGGATCAGCCTTGCGCCGCCACTTATATGAAGCCCGCTCCGAGGACGGGAACGGACTGTTAAGTCTAGTGTTACCTTAACTTTCTTTACTCAAAATACTTGCATAAAAAATACCGAATACCTACCACTACTGTAACTAGTGTTACCTTCCCATTCACCTTCAGCCAAAAACACTGCAACTACATGTAAAATTTAAAATATGGCATGTATTATTTGAATTTAGTACATATACAAATAAGTAGATGGCGTATAGGAGCGGTGGCGCTGGAGTTCCTCGGCTGCTGTTTCCCCTCCTTGTAGCGTGGGTATTGGGATCGCTCTCGGCTACCATTTCCCCTTCGTGTGACAAAGGTATGGGATCGCTCCAGCCCTGGCTCTCTCTTGGCTGCGATTTCCCCTTCGTGTGACGTCGGTATTAATGCTAGTGATGCTCGTCGTGGTTCCTGTGGGATCTGGTTCCGGTGTTGCTCCCCCCATTGTTTTAAATGAAAAACTCTCTCTCAGTTTCGCGACGGCGGCCTCTCTCTCGGTCTCCCTTGTAGGCGTTGGCCTCGGGCTGGCCGGGGAGAGTTGTTGATCACATCGGCGTCACTGGTCGGAGTGGGAGAGATCCGACTATTCCCCTCTTCGTGCCTCTTGTTCTGGCTGCTGCTTCTCCATCGTGTAGCGTGGGTATTGGGATCGCTCTCTCTCTCGGCTGCTGTTTCCACTCCTTGTAGCGTGGGTATTGAGACTCAATAGTTGAATTGTAAAACAAACACAAAAATGTACATAAATTAAATTAAGACATATACTGCCCACAAATATTAATAAAGCAACGCGCTTGGTTGCTGGCGGCTCACACCCCAGCCTCTCAGCCCCTCCCCTGTGGAGCACTGAGAGCCCTCAACCCAAAGAGGCTCGTTGCTCGTTGCTCGTTTGAGAAGTCGAAAGGTTTACCCAGGAGACGGAAAAGCCGGAAAAAGATACGAGAAATGCCTGCAAAGAAAAAACTTGAAGGCAAAGCTAAAGGTAAAGGAAGTACTCGGTTCTGCGGCCATCGGACAGTCGTAACTCATTTCTCATTTCGTCTCATTTCAGCCGGGAGTATACCGGGGGATACAGGATCTGTGGCAACCGCGACTATGGTTCGGCGCCAAATGCCGCCGCGCGCCTGCAAGAGCAAGAGCCAGAGCGCCGCCAGGCCCAGTCTTAGTCCCAGCCGCCTGGCCAAGAAGCCCAGCCTGACGCCGACCACCGGTTCTCAGGCGCCATCGCAGACCATCGCAAAGTCGAGGCCCACCGGTCTCGAGACGATTTTTGAACGGCCCGGCAATGAGGACGACGGGCCCACCAGCAGCCATGCCGTGGCATTCGGCGAGTGCCAGCGCCGCGTCCTCGCCCTGGGTACGGGCGAAAAAAAAAGAACCCTGTCGCAGAAGAGCTGCCTGAAGGTGCGCAACACCTTGGGCGAACGCAGCACCCGGCACATGATGACACTGCGGGCGTCCCGCACTACTTTGGACAGCGTAATGCTCGAAGGCTCGGACGATGAAGGCGAGTCGGTCGGAGTCGCTCCCGCAGTCGCTCCCGTAGCTGCTCCCGAAGTCGTTCCCGCTGGAGGAAATGCCGGTACAAATCAGCCGGCACCATTCGTGCTGCGCACCAGCAGGAGGCTCAAGAGTCTGCCTCCTTCGGATTGTACATACATATGCACACATCAATATACATACATATATAGCCCACAGACGATATCGTATCGTAATGGATCGTATCGTACGGCACACGCGAGTCTTTCTCGATAGTTGGGCGAATAAATTACGAATAAAATCTTTACCAAGAGAATCTCCATTATATTACCCGTGCAAACATTGGACCGTGTAAATACTTTGGAACCATCCCCCTCCCCCTCCCCCTCTCCACAAAAAACATAATATGTGATATGCGATTATTGTATGTGTTTTTTTTTTTTTGTTCAAGCTATACAATTTGTGCATCTTTAGGATTAATGTGGAACCAATCCATGTAGAGGATGGTAGAAGAACACAGATCTAAGAAATTTTAGGCTCCTTTGTACAGATACAGATACAGTTACAGATGATCGACGAGGCAGATGAAGCGGTGTGACACGTCGGGCGACTAACGAGCCCCTTAACTTGTTTGCCGCCCAACTAAACTGTTAAAAATTCTTAATTAACGCCAATAAGGAATACATTAAAATGCCGACGCCAAGCCAAGCAGCCATTTTCCCAACTCGCCCCACACACATTCACATTCCCCTTCCCAACCACTACCGACAAGCTTAATTTCCTCTTTCTCGCCAATGTAAATTAAAATTTTGTGCGCCACTAAACATATATTCAAATCACAAACCACAAAGAGAATCATAAAACACAAAGATTTCTTAATCGGTTTCGTCCACCGCACCCAGCTAAATGCCAAAGTTGCGGCGGTTTAACAACTTCTGTCAACGCGGCTTCGTCTGTGTAATCATCGGTATTGGCTGTGTTTGTTGCCGTTGGCTGATGTTGTTGTTGTTGTTGATGTGTTTGCTGCTGCTGCTGATGTTCCTCTGGCGGCGGGGGGTGGGGGTCCGCCTGTTAACATTGCTGTTAGCAGGCATCGTCGTCTGGCTGCCGACGTAATCGTAGTTGTCGTTTTTGTGTTTGATGTCGCTGTTTGTGTGCTGATGTATGTCATCATTGTATTTGTGGTTGTGGTTGTGGTATTGGCTGTGTGCATTGCATTTGGAACCGCTGCTGTGGCCGATCGAGCGGGGTTTGTGCCATGGCTGTGGTTCGAGTTCGAACTCGCTCCCGAACGGGCACTCGAACGCGAATCTTTTGTTGGCTGCTGTTCGTGCAGAGGCTGCTCGAGTGCCCTCTCGTACTGTCGCTGGTACGAGGTCGTTACCCGCTCTCTCTTTGCGCCTTCTCTCGCTCCTTGCTGTTTCCGGCTCTCTCCACACGATGCATCGGCATACGGTGCATCGATACGTGTCTGTGTGTGTTGGAGTGTGGGAAGCGGAATTATTGGCGCGCTTGGTTCCGCTTGGCTTGGCTTGGCTTGACATTGCGGTGCTTTGGCTGCCGACGCCGCCAATGCCTCAAGCTGGCGACTACCGCTGCTGCTGCTGATGGTCTGCTGCTGCTGCTGCTGCTGGCGTTCCTGGGTATGGACCGCCTCCACCCAGTCGCCGATCTGGCACTGCTCCTGGCTGGTGAGATTGGGAATGGCCGCCCAGCTGTTGGGGCAGGGCAGGTCGGGGTCGGGGATGGGGCTTGTGGCCGGAGTGGCCGTGATGGTGGTGTCGGCATGGTATGTGGTCCTCACATACCCGGTAATGGTGGCTGGAGCCGGTCCAGGAATTGGAGGAAGTGCCTCCAACCAGGTGGCGGAGTCGGTGGATTGGCGTCTCAGTATCGCTGCGTTTGCCACGGTGCCGGTGGCTGCGCTGTCGGCGCTGGCTTCGCTGTCGGCGGCGCTGTCGGAGCTGGCAGTGGAAATGGCTGATTTGGGGCGATCCCTGGCTGTGACGCCGTGTGGTCCTCGTCGTCGTCGTCCTCTTCTGGCAGTGGATCCGCGTGGGATAGCTGCGCTGGATTGGCTTTGGTTGGATTTGGTAATACTTTTTTCCACCGAAGCCAGTGGAGTTTTTGTCAAGCCAAATTATTCACACAGTTTTTTATTTTTTTTTTTCAATATATACCCGCTTTGGGTTGAGGGCTCTCAGTGCTCTAACAGGGGAGTGGCTGAGAGGCTGGGGTGTGAGCCGCCAGCAACCAAGCGCGTTGCTTTATTAATATTTTTTTGGGCAGTATATGTCTTAATATAATTTATGTACATTTTTGTGTTTGTTTTACAATTAAACTTTAAACGACACTTCAAACACACACTAGTACATTTGATGGCACAACAAACTTTGCAAACATATAATACTGCAGCAACGAAACACTTGTAACCTCGAAATAGGCCCGCAGCCAACAGGGGGGGGGGGGGGGGGGGTGGGAAGGGAAAAAGAGAGAGACACAAAATATTCGGCACTTTGACGGAGGGACTAAACTAAACCTCGAACACGTCTCGACTCCACAACGTTCACGACACGACTTTTTGTTTGGACAGAGACCCAGACTCGAGACCAATCCACGATCGGGGCAAAAGGCTCCAAAAGTACGAATTGTCAAGAGGGGGGAGAGGACTCGTCAAGTGTGTGTAATAGTGTGTCAAGTGTTTTTTTTTTTTTTATTGGGAAAACAATTTATAATTATAAAATAACAATTATGGCTGGGAAGGGGGGGGGGGGGGGGGGGGGGGGGGGGGGGGGTGGGTGGGTCCGCTCCCGCGGGACTGCCGCTAGGCATTACTTCGCGGTGCGGGCTGTGGGGTCATCCTTCTGGCTTAGTTTGTCCGGCTTCGCTCCAGCCTGCGCAGCTCCTTGATCACGCTTGCTGCCATGTAGGCGACCGCGTTCCAAGATTGCTCATCGGCTAGCATCTGGTCGGTGAGGGTGTCCACACTCACTTCTGCAAGCGTCTCCCCTAGCCTCGTTCGTTCTTGCGAGAAGCGGGGGCATACAAAGAAGACGTGCTCTGCATCCTCGTCGACTCCAGGCCCGCAGCAGCTGCTACACGGGTCGTCAGCATGCCTAAAGCGATGCAGGTACTGCTTGGAGCAGCCATGCCCCGTCAGCAGTTGGCCCAAATAATGGTCCATTTGGCCGTGCCTTCTTCGCAGCCATGGGCTAAGCTGGGGAAGGAGACGTCTGGTCCACCTCCCTTTTGCCGCTTGGTCCCAGGGCCGTTGCCACTGCGCTATAGAGCGCTCTCGCCGCTCGCTGGCTACCTCCACTCCGCTCTGCCGCTCAGCTGCCAGGAGATCCAGTGGGACCATGCCTGCCACAATAAGTGCGGCGTCTTCAGACACCGTCCGGAAGCAGCATGTAACCCTCAGGGCACAGCGTCGGTATGCGCTTCTGCAGTCTCTGCTGTATGTGGAAACCATCATTGCTGGTGCCCACACTGCTGATCCATATAAGATTATGGAGGTGACCACCCCAGCGATGAGCTGCCTGCTACGCTGCCGTGGTCCCCCTGTATTGGCCATCATCCTGCTTATGGCCGCCGTTGCTGCAGTCGCTTTTGCGCTGGCGTATTCCAGGTGGGCCTTGAAGTTCAGCCTCTGGTCCATCATTACCCCTTGGTCCTGATGATCGTGCTACCGACTCTCACGCATGCCTGCTCGACCTTTTTTCTGCTGCTCATTAGCACAGCCTCCGTCTTCTTCTCCGCCAATGCTAGCCCGTTGGCTGCGAGCCAGGCCACTATCATCCCGACTGCTACGTTGGTTTTCTCCTCTACGTCTCTTACGTGTTTCGACACTGTCACCAGTGCTATGTCGTCGGCGAAGCCCACCAGGGTGCACCCTTCCGGTAATGTAAGCCGCAGGATATCGTCATACATCACGTTCCACAGTATCGGCCCTAGGACCGAGCCCTGTGGGACGCCTCCGGTGATTTGGTGATGTTCTGCTCCTTCTTCCGTGTCGTAGATCAGGACGCGGTCCGTGAAATAGCTTCGCAGAGTCCGTGTGATTTGCTCAGATATACGCCTCCTGGTCAGGGCCTCTAGGATGCTCTTCCAGCTGGCAGAGTTGAAGGCGTTTCGTACGTCTAGTGTACATACTAGGCAGTACTTTTTGTCGCCTCCAGCCCATCGCGTTCCTGCCATGGCTTCCCTGGCAAGGTTTGTCACCATCTCGATGGCGTCAGTGGTGCTCCTCTGCTTGCGGAACCCGAATTGGAGGTCGGAAAGTCCGCGACGCTCAGCCACTTTCGCCTCCAGTCGGTTACATACCATACTCTCGAAAATCTTGCCCATGGTATCCAGCATGCACAGCGGCCGGTATGACGATGGGTCGTTGAGCTCTTTGCCTGGCTTGGGTATCAGAACCAGCCTTTGCCGTTTCCATGCTCGTGGGACTGTCCGCTCCGCTAGGCACTGGGTGTACATTGTGGCGAATGCTTCCGGATGGGCTCTAGTTATGCATTTTAGTGCTGCATTAGGGACTCCATCTGGACCTGCCGCTTTCCCGATCTTCAGCTTACCCGTGGCCTCCAGTACTTCTCTGGCAGTGATGATGGTGGTGGTGTCCCTCAGGCTAGCTCCTTCTACCCTAGCTTCCTCTTGTAAGGGTGGTTGTCTAGGGAATAGGGTGCCGACTATCTCTCTCATATGCACCGGATCCTTGGGCATAGGCTGTCTGTTTAATCTCCCCATGACTAGTTTGTATGCTCCACCAAAAGGTTCCGCATCGGCCGCATCGCAGAGCTCCTTGAAGCATTTGAGTTTGCTGCTTCTGATGGCCTCCTTCAGCTCTTTTCTTTTGGCCTTAAATGCCGCGCCATTTCTGCCAAATTGGGCGGAGCCTCTTGCTCGCTGGTAGGCACGCCGAGCTGCGCAGCACTCCCTCCTGGCCTTGGCAATGTGCTCATTCCACCACGGTACTGGCCGGTGCCTGCTTCCTCCGATCTTTCTTTTTTTCATGGCTGCATCACAGGCCGCTTTGACGGTCCTGTAAACGGCAAGCGCGGATGCTTCAGCATCCCCGGCGGCGCTTAGGTTTTCTGCTGCCGAGAGGAGCGCGGCTCTGCTCAGGCTTTCCTACTTGTACCCAGCCTGGAGCGCCCGCTGTATCCTTGTTGTGTTCCTGGGTGCAAAGGTTTCCGTCATTACGGCTAAGTGGTCGCTATGGGAGTAAGCACTCAGCACTTGCCACTTCGCGTGGCGTGCGAGCTCTGGGCTTGCAAAGGTGAGGTCTATAATAGACTCCCGCCCTGCTTTGCTGAACGTTGGTGTGGTTCCTGTGTTGAGGAGACAGACGTTCAGGCTTGCAAACTCGTCCAGGAGCGATGTCCCACGGGGTGTGTTCTTGGCGCTGCCCCAAGTCGTGGCCCAGGCGTTAAAGTCGCCCGCTATCAGGACCGGCGATTTGCCTCGTGCGTCGTTAGCGATGTTGCTGATGATCGCCTCATACTCCTGCTGCGTGAACCTTGGTGCTATGTAGCAGCTGTAGACAAAAGTGCCGCTGTGCTTAGCTCTCACATATCCCACTCTGGATGCTCTGTGGGTAAGCTGGCCTGGTTGTGGGCCACAGCTCCAGATTGCTGCTCCTCCGTCTGAGCTTTGCTGCCAGACTCCTTCGTGTTTTTTGCCGTACGGCTCGCTGAGTAGCGCTATGTCGATCTTCTGCTCCAGGACTGTTTGCGCCAACAGATCCTGAGCAGCTCGGCAGTGGTTTAGGTTGAGCTGCAGGAGCTTCTTATACTCAGGGCAGCTGCGGCTGAGGGCCGAGTGGGCTGCTGAGCGGACGCCTCCTGGCTTGCCAGCGCATAGTATGCACATTGGCGGGTTGTTGCACTGGTTGTGCTTGTGCCCCTCCCCACCACATTTGTAGCATGCATTGCTTGACACAGGCCGCTTGGATCTGCACCTGGCTGCAGTGTGTCCATAGGCCATGCACTTGAAGCAGCGGGTTGGTGCAATCCGTTGCCGCACGCGGCAGACAACCCAGCCGATTCGAACTTTTCCGAGCTCCAGGAGCTTCTTTGCGAGTGCGGGCTGAAGGTTCAGCGTAGCTACCTGCGTTGCGCCATATGCTTTCCGCATGTACGGCACTGCTCCTTGTGTTAAGTCGCCGTCGATCGCTGCAGCTATGGCCTCACATACCTCGTCGCCTGTCGTGAGCTCGTCTATGTTGAGTACCTCAACCGCGACTGTCTCCTGCATGTCCTTCACGGCTGCCTTGTCCCCAAGCGCTGCCTGGATGGCCCTCTGCAGCTCCTGGGTGGCGGGGTCTGAGGATTGTTGCATCCTTAGAAGCAGCTCGCCCGAGGCTGTCTTCCTGATGCCCTGAACCTTGTTTTTGAGGCTTTGGAGCGTTGGTGCTGCCTTCACCAGTTTGAGGATGTCGGCGTATGATGCCTCCTCGGTGCATTTGACCAGCACTGCGTCTGGTCGGCCTGGTCGCACGCCTGCCTCTCACCTCACTCCACTTCTGTGTAGGGTTGGTGTCTTCCGCCTTGCCGCACTGCATCTTGGTTTCCTCTTGTCGAGTGGCGTCAGCTTGGTGTCCTTGCCTGGGCCTTCCGCGCGCGCTCTTCTCCTCAGTTCGGGGTTTTGCTTCGCTCTTGTGGGCTCCTGATGCCGTTTGCGTCGCCTTAGTCGCACTGGGCTTGGTCATCCTGGGTAGGGGGCCAGTTGGGCCTGCAGTGTGATCATGGCACTGGCATCCTCCTGGCGCTGCCCTTTTATCCTCTGGCGCCTGCAGATGGGATTTGACTTCCACTTGCAACTCCTTCATGCGTGCTACCATCTTCTTGATGGCCATGTTGATCGACCTCTGGCCCTTCTCGTTCATCTGGTAGAGTGGGTCGTCCAGGATTGCGCCAATCTCGTCTATGTCCTGTAAGCAGTTCCTGCTTCGCTTTGGGGGGTTTTTCTCCCGCTACTCAATGGTGTAGGGGGTCCCTCGGCCTCTTCAGAGTATCAGTGCCCTTGCCGCCGTCCTGCGTGGCCCCACTGGCAAAGCTGTGCAACGAGCTCTGCTTCATTGGCGGTGTTAAAGCTGCTTGTGGCGGTGTTCGGGCCACCTTTGAGGCTTTTTGGAAAGCCATTGCTCCTTGGCTTGTAGCGAATTTTGCTTCGTCGGCCAAGTGTGCCACCGGCGAAGCAGGATTCGGGGGAACATCTCTCAGGGCCTCCAGGGTCCGCGCCCCGGCCACGGGATTCCTCCACGCGTGTGAATTTGGGATGGAACTTATGCGTAGGTGTATGTGCGGTTTGCAAGTGATCCCGCCTAGGAGTTAGGCAGTACCTTCCCTCAGGTGCGGTCGCTGACAGAAGCTAGCTGCTGTGGGCGCAGTTATCTTCCGCAGCGGTCTCTGTCGAGGGCTGGATGCTTTGGCAACTAGTGCCCCTTCACCGCACTGCAGTCGATCAGCTGGTTAGTGGCCTGCACTATCCAGCCCTGGTACCCCAGTCGATCAGCTGCGAGGCCTGGAGTGAAGAAGAAGAACGGGAGAACCGGCCCAAAGGAGAGAAAGGATGAAAAAAGGTGGGAATCTCCAAGTGACGAGTGAAAAGCGCCGGCCAAAGCACTCACGGTGGGCCCCAGCGCCCCTGACCCCTTTTGATGACCGTGGAAGTGCAACGCGCAGCCCGGATCAGAAGCCAGTCGGGGTGAGACTCGATCCTCCCAGGTGAGCACGCGGTGTCAGCAATAGCTTGAGCTAATTTCGGGTATTTTTTTCCAGGTATCTTTCGCGATTTGTCTGTGTCTCGCAGAGCAGCTGTTTGGCGCGTCCGCACTCGAAAAATTCGCGGGTGTGTCAAGTGTGTGTGTGTGTGTGTGTGGTGTGAGTCAAGAAAGTAAAGTGGGGCCACGCTCGAAAGTATGCTGTCTCTTCTTTGTAATTCTCCCTAACTTAAAATTTGATTTGCAATCCCCTGTGAGTTCGTCAACTTGATGTTTTGTTGGCTGTAATGCGGTGTGTGGTCTTCAGTCCCCTCTACTACCCTTGCCGCCTGCTGAGGGCAGACGACTAGGAATGTAGCATGTACATGTGGGCGGGCAGTTTATAGGGGGCGTAATTGTTTTATTCCTTCACTAGCATTTTTGGCTCAATTTAGGCCGTAGTGATGGTGGTGTGGCGGCAACTGATGCTGATTTGAAAGTCGATTTGAAACCGATAATCAATTGTCAGCACCGTTGCCGCCGAAGATTTTTATCACAGATTGTAATATTTTTGTAGTGGGGTGTCGGAGAACCGGGGGGGGGGGAAGAAGGGGTTAAAGAAATGAGATCGAAAATTCAGAAAGTGCAGTGTTGCAACACGTAGTCAATTGAGGAATAGATAAAGAGAAAAAGGTAAACAATGCAGGTGCTTTGCGTGGAAAATAAGAGGAAATACACTAAAATAAAAAAGAGACAAGCACTTGCAGAAATAACAATACAGATAAGTAGTAGACTGGAGTGAAGACGACGGAAAAACAGGTAATAAAAGAGATACTACACTGGAACAAAGACGAGACAAAACAGGTACAATTGATTTACGTTTACAATTTTACAATAAACATAACAATTTAAAATAATGTCTATATCTTTTTTTTCTATAATTACAGGGAAGACAAGAAACAGCGGAGCATCGGCCGGCATAGCAAAACACAATGCTTGTAAAGACATTGCGTTGCATACCGGCCGACCCCGTCGTCCCCCCTGGTCGTCGAAATTGGCGTCGTCCCAAGTCGTCAGAAGAAGGTGCAATTAGCACCTCCTCGTCGTCGCTGTGGCTGTGGCTGCCCTCTTGGAGAACCAGTGGCACTGGTCCGGCCACCAGCTGGGAGCCAGGAGTAGACGGCACACATATTACTGTGGCGACACGGGTCCGGCCGCCAAAGTGAAATGGATGTGAGTGTGTGTGTGCGTCGGCAATTGTGGCCCTAATGTAGAGCGAGTGGCACTGGTCCGGCCACCAACTAAGGACGATGGCGGACACGACACACATAACTCGAACGGCACAGGTCCGGCCGCCCAAGTGTAATGGGTGTTTGTGTGTGTGTGTCTGTTTTTGGCTATTCTAGCAATCACCAACGCACTGCATTCGATTTGAATTTGTCAGGCCGTATGATTTTGCAAGTGTGTATGGCAGCATTTTTATTCGTTTATGTTTTATTTAATGGCTTTGATGGCGGCAGCGTCCGTTGTTCCTTTTTGTTGTGGCATGCGAGAGATATGCATACCTGCCCCGTATGATAAAGATTTTCGCCGTAATGTTTAGCCCGATAGTGTCCCGTGAGTGCTATCCGGCGATTGCCTAAGCGCTCTCGGCGATACGCGTCGGTACCCCCGACCCCCGTAGTAATTCTTAGTTCGACAGCGTCCCGTAAGTGCTATCCGGCGATTGCCTAGGCATTCTCGGCGATGGCTGTCGATATCCCCGACCCCCGTAGTAATTCTTAGTTCGGCGGCGTCCCGTAAGTGCTATCCGGCGATTGCCTAGGCATTCTCGGCGATACTTGTCGGTATTTCCGCATAGCAAAGTTCCCCTTTCCGCGTCGTAGTAATTCTTAGGCCGACAGGGTCCCGTAAGTACCGTCCGGCGATAGCCTAGGTACTCTCGGCGATACTTGTCGGTATTCCCGCATAGCATAGTCTCCCTTTCCGCTTCGTAGTAACTCTCAGGCCGGCGGGGTCCCGTAAGTACTGTCCGGCGATAGCCTAGGTACTCTCGGCGACACCTGTCGGTATTATCGCATAGTAAAGACCTCCGTATTGATTCTGAGTTCGGTGGGGCCCTGAAGGCGCTATTCGGCGATAACCGGAATGTTCTCGGTGAAACCAACTGCCCCGTCCCACGCTACGATCGCCCCCGTCCGCGGGACGTCGGCCCCGTCCCCCATCGTCGGTCCGAAATACGGAGTCCCGGCAAATTATAAATATTGCTGTAATTTCGACCCTGGAGTAGACTGAGATATGTACCCCAGCCCAGGATCGCTTCCTTACAAAAGTTAAGGTAACACTAGACTTAACATTAACATGTGTTTTCTTTTACAATGGATTGCGTCTTTTCAGTCCGTTCCCGTCCTCGGAGCGGGCTTCATATAAGTGGCGGCGCAAGGCTGATCCTCATATCAGCATCAGCATAGGCCCTGTAGTTGGCTGGGTGCGTACCGCCGCAACTTTGGCATTTAGCTGGGTGCGGTGGACGAAACCACCGCACTTTACACAGACGAAGCCGCGTTGACAGAAGTTGTTAAGCCGCCGCAACTCTGGCATTTAGCTGGGTGCGGTGGACGAAACCACCGCACTTTACACAGACGAAGATGTGTTGACAGAAGTTGTTAAACCGCCGCAATTTTCGCATTTAGCTGGGTGCGGTGGACGAAACCACCGCACTTTACACAGGCGAAGCCGCGTTGACAGTAGTTGTGTGTGGTTTAAGAAATCTTTGTGTTTTATGATTCTCTTTGTGGTTTGTGATTTGAATATATGTTTAGTGGCGCACAGAATTTTAATTTAAAGAGGAAATAAAGCTTGTCGGTAGTGGTTGGGAAGGGGAATGTGAATGTGTGTGTGGGGCGAGTTGGGAAAATGGCTGCTTGGCTTGGCGTCGGAATTTTAATGTATTCCTTATTGGCGTTAATTAAGAATTTTTAACAGTTTAGTTGGGCGGCAAACAAGTTAAGGGGCTCGTTAGTCGCCCGACGTGTCATACCGCGTACAAAAGTGGCCGTGTGTCCATGGCTGGCCAGCATTTCGGTGATGTATTGAGTCTCAATACCCACGCTACAAGGAGTGGAAACAGCAGCCGAGAGAGAGAGCGATCCCAATACCCACGCTACACGAAGGAGAAGCAGCAGCCAGAACAAGAGCCACGAAGAGGGGAATAGTCGGATCTCTTCCACTCCGACCAGTGACGCCGATGTGATCAACAACTCTCCCCGGCCAGCCCGAAGCCAACGCCTACAAGGGAGACCGAGAGAGAGGCCGCCGTCGCGAAACTGAGAGAGAGTTTTTCATTTAAAACAATGGGGGGAGCAACACCGGAACCAGATCCCACAGGAACCACGACGAGCATCACTAGCATTAATACCGACGTCACACGAAGGGGAAATCGCAGCCAAGAGAGAGCCAGGGCTGGAGCGATCCCATACCTTTGTCACACGATGGGGAAATGGTAGCCGAGAGCGATCCCAATACCCACGCTACAAGGAGGGGAAACAGCAGCCGAGGAACTCCAGCGCCACCGCTCCTATACGCCATCTACTTATTTGTATATGTACTAAATTCAAATAATACATGCCATATTTTACATTTTACATGTAGTTGCAGTGTTTTTGGCTGAACAATGGGAAGGTAACACTAGTTACAGTAGTGGTAGGTATTCGGTATTTTTTATGCAAGTATTTTGAGTAAAGAAAGCTAAGGTAACACTAGACTTAACATTAACATGTGTTTTCTTTCACAATGGATTGCGTCTTTTCAGTCCGTTCCCGTCCTCGGAGCGGGCTTCATATAAGTGGCGGCGCAAGGCTGATCCTCATATCAGCATCAGCATAGGCCCTGTAGTTGGATGGGTGCGTACCGCCGCAACTTTGGCATTTAGCTGGGTGCGGTGGACGAAACCACCGCACTTTACACAGACGAAGCCGCGTTGACAGAAGTTGTTAAACCGCCGCAACTTTGGCATTTAGCTGGGTGCGGTGGACGAAACCACCGCACTTTACACAGACGAAGCCGCGTTGACAGAAGTTGTTAAACCGCCGCAACTTTGGCATTTAGCTGGGTGCGGTGGACGAAACCACCGCACTTTACACAGACGAAGCCGCGTTGACAGAAGTTGTTAAACCGCCGCAACTTTGGCATTTAGCTGGGTGCGGTGGACGAAACCACCGCACTTTACACAGACGAAGCCGCGTTGACAGTAGTTGTGTGTGGTTTAAGAAATCTAATTTATTCGCCCAACTATCGAGAAAGACTCGCGTGTGCCGTACGATACGATATCGTCTGTGGGCTATATATGTATGTATATTGATGTGTGCATATGTACAATCCGAAGAGGGGATTACTCTTGTTTTGTTCTCTTTCCTAGATGATAATATCGTATCAGTGGTTCTGGAAGGGGGTGCTTAAACCTACGACGAAAGCTATAATCCAGTGGATGGGTCGGAATAGGTGTCCTGTTCCTCCGCTCAGACATAGACCTCTCCTGTCTTGGCCTCGGGACTGTGTTTGGCGAGGGTTGAGGTAGCACTCGTGGCCGTTGCCGTGGCGCCGCCCTGGGGCAGGGCGATCGTGCCACCGGATGAAGAGTTGTCCACTGTATCCACTGTGGGGGTTCCTGCCGAACGCACCGAGGAGCGCACTGTGGGGTCCTGCAGGTTGAAGCTCAGACTGAAGCTGTTGTTCCGCGAAATGTTGCCGTTGCCGCTGCCGTTCAGGGGCTTCACGGCTCGCTGAGTAGCGCTATGTCGATCTTCTGCTCCAGGACTGTTTGCGCCAACAGATCCTGAGCAGCTCGGCAGTGGTTTAGGTTGAGCTGCAGGAGCTTAACCATCAACCAGTTTTGCTAGTCCCTCCTTATACTCAGGGCAGCTGCGGCTGAGGGCCGAGTGGGCTGCTGAGCGGACGCCTCCTGGCTTGCCAGCGCATAGTATGCACATTGGCGGGTTGTTGCACTGGTTGTGCTTGTGCCCCTCCCCACCACATTTGTAGCATGCATTGCTTGACACAGGCCGCTTGGATCTGCACCTGGCTGCAGTGTGTCCATAGGCCATGCACTTGAAGCAGCGGGTTGGCGCAATCCGTTGCCGCACGCGGCAGACAACCCAGCCGATTCGAACTTTTCCGAGCTGCAGGAGCTTCTTTGCGAGTGCGGGCTGAAGGTTCAGCGTAGCTACCTGCGTTGCGCCATATGCTTTCCGCATGTACGGCACTGCTCCTTGTGTTAAGTCGCCGTCGATCGCTGCAGCTATGGCCTCACATCCCTCGTCGCCTGTCGTGAGCTCGTCTATGTTGAGTACCTCAACCGCGACTGTATCCTGCATGTCCTTCACGGCTGCCTTGTCCCCAAGCGCTGCCTGGATGGCCCTCTGCAGCTCCTGGGTGGCGGGGTCTGAGGATTGTTGCATCCTTAGAAGCAGCTCGCCCGAGGCTGTCTTCCTGATGCCCTGAACCTTGTTTTTGAGGCTTTGGAGCGTTGGTGCTGCCTTCACCAGTTTGAGGATGTCGGCGTATGATGCCTCCTCGGTGCATTTGACCAGCACTGCGTCTGGTCGGCCTGGTCGCACGCCTGCCTCTCACCTCACTCCACTTCTGTGTAGGGTTGGTGTCTTCCGCCTTGCCGCACTGCATCTTGGTTTCCTCTTGTCGAGTGGCGTCAGCTTGGTGTCCTTGCCTGGGCCTTCCGCGCGCGCTCTTCTCCTCAGTTCGGGGTTTTGCTTCGCTCTTGTGGGCTCCTGATGCCGTTTGCGTCGCCTTAGTCGCACTGGGCTTGGTCATCCTGGGTAGGGGGCCAGTTGGGCCTGCAGTGTGATCATGGCACTGGCATCCTCCTGGCGCTGCCCTTTTATCCTCTGGCGCCTGCAGATGGGATTTGACTTCCACTTGCAACTCCTTCATGCGTGCTACCATCTTCTTGATGGCCATGTTGATCGACCTCTGGCCCTTCTCGTTCATCTGGTAGAGTGGGTCGTCCAGGATTGCGCCAATCTCGTCTATGTCCTGTAAGCAGTTCCTGCTTCGCTTTGGGGGGGTTTTTCTCCCGCTACTCAATGGTGTAGGGGGGTCCCTCGGCCTCTTCAGAGTATCAGTGCCCTTGCCGCCGTCCTGCGTGGCCCCACTGGCAAAGCTGTGCAACGAGCTCTGCTTCATTGGCGGTGTTAAAGCTGCTTGTGGCGGTGTTCGGGCCACCTTTGAGGCTTTTTGGAAAGCCATTGCTCCTTGGCTTGTAGCGAATTTTGCTTCGTCGGCCAAGTGTGCCACCGGCGAAGCAGGATTCGGGGGAACATCTCTCAGGGCCTCCAGGGTCCGCGCCCCGGCCACGGGATTCCTCCACGCGTGTGAATTTGGGATGGAACTTATGCGTAGGTGTATGTGCGGTTTGCAAGTGATCCCGCCTAGGAGTTAGGCAGTACCTTCCCTCAGGTGCGGTCGCTGACAGAAGCTAGCTGCTGTGGGCGCAGTTATCTTCCGCAGCGGTCTCTGTCGAGGGCTGGATGCTTTGGCACCTAGTGCCCCTTCACCGCACTGCAGTCGATCAGCTGGTTAGTGGCCTGCACTATCCAGCCCTGGTACCCCAGTCGATCAGCTGCGAGGCCTGGAGTGAAGAAGAAGAACGGGAGAACCGGCCCAAAGGAGAGAAAGGATGAAAAAAGGTGGGAATCTCCAAGTGACGAGTGAAAAGCGCCGTCCAAAGCACTCACGGTGGGCCCCAGCGCCCCTGACCCCTTTTGATGACCGTGGAAGTGCAACGCGCAGCCCGGATCAGAAGCCAGTCGGGGTGAGACTCGATCCTCCCAGGTGAGCACGCGGTGTCAGCAATAGCTTGAGCTAATTTCGGGTATTTTTTTCCAGGTATCTTTCGCGATTTGTCTGTGTCTCGCAGAGCAGCTGTTTGGCGCGTCCGCACTCGAAAAATTCGCGGGTGTGTCAAGTGTGTGTGTGTGTGTGTGTGGTGTGAGTCAAGAAAGTAAAGTGGGGCCACGCTCGAAAGTATGCTGTCTCTTCTTTGTAATTCTCCCTAACTTAAAATTTGATTTGCAATCCCCTGTGAGTTCGTCAACTTGATGTTTTGTTGGCTGTAATGCGGTGTGTGGTCTTCAGTCCCCTCTACTCCCCTTGCCGCCTGCTGAGGGCAGACGACTAGGAATGTAGCATGTACATGTGGGCGGGCAGTTTATAGGGGGCGTAATTGTTTTATGCGAAGACTAGCATTTTTGGCTCAATTTAGGCCGTAGTGATGGTGGTGTGGCGGCAACTGATGCTGATTTGAAAGTCGATTTGAAACCGATAATCAATTGTCAGCACCGTTGCCGCCGAAGATTTATCACAGATTGTAATAATTTTGTAGTGGGGTGTCGGAGAACCGCACTAATTACGAAAATAACAATGGGGGGGGGGGGGGGGGGAAGAAGGGGTTAAAGAAATGAGATCGAAAATTCAGAAAGTGCAGTGTTGCAACACGTAGTCAATTGAGGAATAGATAAAGAGAAAAAGGTAAACAATGCAGGTGCTTTGCGTGGAAAATAAGAGGAAATACACTAAAATAAAAAAGAGACAAGCACTTGCAGAAATAACAATACAGATAAGTAGTAGACTGGAGTGAAGACGACGGAAAAACAGGTAATAAAAGAGATACTACACTGGAACAAAGACGAGACAAAACAGGTACAATTGATTTACGTTTACAATTTTACAATAAACATAACAATTTAAAATAATGTCTATATCTTTTTCTATAATTACAGGGAAGACAAGAAACAGCGGAGCATCGGCCGGCATAGCAAAACACAATGCTTGTAAAGACATTGCGTTGCATACCGGCCGACCCCGTCGTCCCCCCTGGTCGTCGAAATTGGCGTCGTCCGAAGTCGTCTGAAGTAGGTGCAATTAGCACCTCGTCGTCGTTGTGGCTGTGGCTGCCCACTTGGAGAACCAGTGGCACTGGTCCGGCCACCAGCTGGGAGCCAGGAGTAGACGGCACACATATTACTGTGGCGACACGGGTCCGGCCGCCAAAGTGAAATGGATGTGAGTGTGTGTGTGCGTCGGCAATTGTGGCCCTAATGTAGAGCGAGTGGCACTGGTCCGGCCACCAACTAAGGACGATGGCGGACACGACACACATAACTCGAACGGCACAGGTCCGGCCGCCCAAGTGTAATGGGTGTTTGTGTGTGTGTGTGTCTGTTTTTGGCTATTCTAGCAATCACCAACGCACTGCATTCGATTTGAATTTGTCAGGCCGTATGATTTTGCAAGTGTGTATGGCAGCATTTTTATTCGTTTATGTTTTATTTAATGGCTTTGATGGCGGCAGCGTCCGTTGTTCCTTTTTGTTGTGGCATGCGAGTGATATGCATACCTGCCCCGTATGATAAAGATTTTCGCCGTAATGTTTAGCCCGATAGTGTCCCGTGAGTGCTATCCGGCGATTGCCTAAGCGCTCTCGGCGATACGCGTCGGTACCCCCGACCCCCGTAGTAATTCTTAGTTCGACAGCGTCCCGTAAGTGCTATCCGGCGATTGCCTAGGCATTCTCGGCGATGGCTGTCGATATCCCCGACCCCCGTAGTAATTCTTAGTTCGGCGGCGTCCCGTAAGTGCTGTCCGGCGATTGCCTAGGCATTCTCGGCGATACTTGTCGGTATTTCCGCATAGCAAAGTTCCCCTTTCCGCGTCGTAGTAATTCTTAGGCCGACAGGGTCCCGTAAGTACCGTCCGGCGATAGCCTAGGTACTCTCGGCGATACTTGTCGGTATTTCCGCATAGCAAAGTTCCCCTTTCCGCGTCGTAGTAATTCTTAGGCCGACAGGGTCCCGTAAGTACCGTCCGGCGATAGCCTAGGTACTCTCGGCGATACCTGTCGGTATTCCCGCATAGCAAAGTTCCCCTTTCTGCGTCGTAGTAATTCTTAGGCCGACAGGGTCCCGTGAGTACCGTCCGGCGATAGCCTAGGTACTCTCGGCGATACTTGCCGGTATTTCCGCATAGCAAAGTCCCCTTTCCGCGTCGTAGTAATTCTTAGGCCGACAGGGTCCCGTAAGTACCGTCCGGCGATAGCCTAGGTACTCTCGGCGATACTTGTCGGTATTCCCGCATAGCATAGTCCCCCTTTCCGCTTCGTAGTAACTCTCAGGCCGGCGGGGTCCCGTAAGTACTGTCCGGCGATAGCCTAGGTACTCTCGGCGACACCTGTCGGTATTATCGCATCGTAAAGACCTCCGTATTGATTCTGAGTTCGGTGGGGCCCTGAAGGCGCTATTCGGCGATAACCGGAATGTTCTCGGTGAAACCAACTGCCCCGTCCCACGCTACGATCGCCCCCGTCCGCGGGACTGCGGCCCCGTCCCCCATCGTCGGTCCGAAATACGGAGTCCCGGCAAATTATAAATATTGCTGTAATTTCGACCCTGGAGTAGACTGAGATATGTACCCCAGCCCAGGATCGCTTCCTTACAAAAGATAAGGGAACACTAGACTTAACATTAACATGTGTTTTCTTTTACAATGGATTGCGTCTTTTCAGTCCGTTCCCGTCCTCGGAGCGGGCTTCATATAAGTGGCGGCGCAAGGCTGATCCTCATATCAGCATCAGCATAGACCCTGTAGTTGGCTGGGTGCGTACCGCCGCAACTTTGGCATTTAGCTGGGTGCGGTGTACGAAACCACCGCACTTTACACAGACGAAGCCGCGTTGACAGAAGTTGTTAAACCGCCGCAACTTTGGCATTTAGCTGGGTGCGGTGGACGAAACCACCGCACTTTACACAGGCGAAGCCGCGTTGACAGTAGTTGTGTGTGGTATTCGGAATGTTTTTATGCAAGTATTTTGAGTAAAGAAAGTTAAGGTAACACTAGACTTAACATTAACATGTGTTTTCTTTTACAATGGATTGCGTCTTTTCAGTCCGTTCCCGTCCTCGGAGCGGGCTTCATATAAGTGGCGGCGCAAGGCTGATCCTCATATCAGCATCAGCATAGGCCCTGTAGTTGGATGGGTGCGTACCGCCGCAACTTTGGCATTTAGCTGGGTGCGGTGGACGAAACCACCGCACTTTACACAGACGAAGCCGCGTTGACAGAAGTTGTTAAACCGCCGCAACTTTGGCATTTAGCTGGGTGCGGTGGACGAAACCACCGCACTTTACACAGACGAAGCCGCGTTGACAGTAGTTGTGTGTGGTTTAAGAAATCTAATTTATTCGCCCAACTATCGAGAAAGACTCGCGTGTGCCGTACGATACGATATCGTCTGTGGGCTATATATGTATGTATATTGATGTGTGCATATGTACAATCCGAAGAGAGGATTACTCTTGTTTTGTTCTCTTTCCTAGATGATAATATCGTATCAGTGGTTCTGGAAGGGGGTGCTTAAACCTACGACGAAAGCTATAATCCAGTGGATGGGTCGGAATAGGTGTCCTGTTCCTCCGCTCAGACATAGACCTCTCCTGTCTTGGCCTCGGGACTGTGTTTGGCGAGGGTTGAGGTAGCACTCGTGGCCGTTGCCGTGGCGCCGCTCTGGGGCAGGGCGATCGTGCCACCGGATGAAGAGTTGTCCACTGTATCCACTGTGGGGGTTCCTGCCGAACGCACCGAGGAGCGCACTGTGGGGTCCTGCAGGTTGAAGCTCAGACTGAAGCTGTTGTTCCGCGAAATGTTGCCGTTGCCGCTGCCGTTCAGGGGCTTCACGGCTCGCTGAGTAGCGCTATGTCGATCTTCTGCTCCAGGACTGTTTGCGCCAACAGATCCTGAGCAGCTCGGCAGTGGTTTAGGTTGAGCTGCAGGAGCTTAACCATCAACCAGTTTTGCTAGTGCCTCCTTATACTCAGGGCAGCTGCGGCTGAGGGCCGAGTGGGCTGCTGAGCGGACGCCTCCTGGCTTGCCAGCGCATAGTATGCACATTGGCGGGTTGTTGCACTGGTTGTGCTTGTGCCCCTCCCCACCACATTTGTAGCATGCATTGCTTGACACAGGCCGCTTGGATCTGCACCTGGCTGCAGTGTGTCCATAGGCCATGCACTTGAAGCAGCGGGTTGGCGCAATCCGTTGCCGCACGCGGCAGACAACCCAGCCGATTCGAACTTTTCCGAGCTGCAGGAGCTTCTTTGCGAGTGCGGGCTGAAGGTTCAGCGTAGCTACCTGCGTTGCGCCATATGCTTTCCGCATGTACGGCACTGCTCCTTGTGTTAAGTCGCCGTCGATCGCTGCAGCTATGGCCTCACATACCTCGTCGCCTGTCGTGAGCTCGTCTATGTTGAGTACCTCAACCGCGACTGTCTCCTGCATGGCCTTCACGGCTGCCTTGTCCCCAAGCGCTGCCTGGATGGCCCTCTGCAGCTCCTGGGTGGCGGGGTCTGAGGATTGTTGCATCCTTAGAAGCAGCTCGCCCGAGGCTGTCTTCCTGATGCCCTGAACCTTGTTTTTGAGGCTTTGGAGCGTTGGTGCTGCCTTCACCAGTTTGAGGATGTCGGCGTATGATGCCTCCTCGGTGCATTTGACCAGCACTGCGTCTGGTCGGCCTGGTTGCTTGCGTTTCGCACGCCTGCCTCTCACCTCACTCCACTTCTGTGTAGGGTTGGTGTCTTCCGCCTTGCCGCACTGCATCTTGGTTTCCTCTTGTCGAGTGGCGTCAGCTTGGTGTCCTTGCCTGGGCCTTCCGCGCGCGCTCTTCTCCTCAGTTCGGGGTTTTGCTTCGCTCTTGTGGGCTCCTGATGCCGTTTGCGTCGCCTTAGTCGCACTGGGCTTGGTCATCCTGGGTAGGGGGCCAGTTGGGCCTGCAGTGTGATCATGGCACTGGCATCCTCCTGGCGCTGCCCTTTTATCCTCTGGCGCCTGCAGATGGGATTTGACTTCCACTTGCAACTCCTTCATGCGTGCTACCATCTTCTTGATGGCCATGTTGATCGACCTCTGGCCCTTCTCGTTCATCTGGTAGAGTGGGTCGTCCAGGATTGCGCCAATCTCGTCTATGTCCTGTAAGCAGTTCCTGCTTCGCTTTGGGGGGGTTTTTCTCCCGCTACTCAATGGTGTAGGGGGGTCCCTCGGCCTCTTCAGAGTATCAGTGCCCTTGCCGCCGTCCTGCGTGGCCCCACTGGCAAAGCTGTGCAACGAGCTCTGCTTCATTGGCGGTGTTAAAGCTGCTTGTGGCGGTGTTCGGGCCACCTTTGAGGCTTTTTGGAAAGCCATTGCTCCTTGGCTTGTAGCGAATTTTGCTTCGTCGGCCAAGTGTGCCACCGGCGAAGCAGGATTCGGGGGAACATCTCTCAGGGCCTCCAGCGCCGTCCAAAGCACTCACGGTGGGCCCCAGCGCCCCTGCCCCCTTTTGATGACCTTGGAAGTGCAACGCGCAGCCCGGATCAGAAGCCAGTCGGGGTGAGACTCGATCCTCCCAGGTGAGCACGCGGTGTCAGCAATAGCTTGAGCTAATTTCGGGTATTTTTTTCCAGGTATCTTTCGCGATTTGTCTGTGTCTCGCAGAGCAGCTGTTTGGCGCGTCCGCACTCGAAAAATTCGCGGGTGTGTCAAGTGTGTGTGTGTGTGTGTGTGGTGTGAGTCAAGAAAGTAAAGTGGGGCCACGCTCGAAAGTATGCTGTCTCTTCTTTGTAATTCTCCCTAACTTAAAATTTGATTTGCAATCCCCTGTGAGTTCGTCAACTTGATGTTTTGTTGGCTGTAATGCGGTGTGTGGTCTTCAGTCCCCTCTACTACCCTTGCCGCCTGCTGAGGGCAGACGACTAGGAATGTAGCATGTACATGTGGGCGGGCAGTTTATAGGGGGCGTAATTGTTTTATGCGAAGACTAGCATTTTTGGCTCAATTTAGGCCGTAGTGATGGTGGTGTGGCGGCAACTGATGCTGATTTGAAAGTCGATTTGAAACCGATAATCAATTGTCAGCACCGTTGCCGCCGAAGATTTTTATCACAGATTGTAATATTTTTGTAGTGGGGTGTCGGAGAACCGGGGGGGGGGGAAGAAGGGGTTAAAGAAATGAGATCGAAAATTCAGAAAGTGCAGTGTTGCAACACGTAGTCAATTGAGGAATAGATAAAGAGAAAAAGGTAAACAATGCAGGTGCTTTGCGTGGAAAATAAGAGGAAATACACTAAAATAAAAAAGAGACAAGCACTTGCAGAAATAACAATACAGATAAGTAGTAGACTGGAGTGAAGACGACGGAAAAACAGGTAATAAAAGAGATACTACACTGGAACAAAGACGAGACAAAACAGGTAAAATTGATTTACGTTTACAATTTTACAATAAACATAACAATTTAAAATAATCTCTATATCTTTTTCTATAATTACAGGGAAGACAAGAAACAGCGGAGCATCGGCCGGCTTAGCAAAACACAATGCTTGTAAAGACATTGCGTTGCATACCGGCCGACCCCGTCGTCCCCCTGGTCGTCGAAATTGGCGTCGTCCGAAGTCGTCAGAAGTAGGTGCAATTAGCACCTCGTCGTCGTTGTGGCTGTGGCTGCCCACTTGGAGAACCAGTGGCACTGGTCCGGCCACCAGCTGGGAGCCAGGAGTAGACGGCACACATATTACTGTGGCGACACGGGTCCGGCCGCCAAAGTGAAATGGATGTGAGTGTGTGTGTGCGTCGGCAATTGTGGCCCTAATGTAGAGCGAGTGGCACTGGTCCGGCCACCAACTAAGGACGATGGCGGACACGACACACATAACTCGAACGGCACAGGTCCGGCCGCCCAAGTGTAATGGGTGTTTGTGTGTGTGTGTCTGTTTTTGGCTATTCTAGCAATCACCAACGCACTGCATTCGATTTGAATTTGTCAGGCCGTATGATTTTGCAAGTGTGTATGGCAGCATTTTTATTCGTTTATGTTTTATTTAATGGCTTTGATGGCGGCAGCGTCCGTTGTTCCTTTTTGTTGTGGCATGCGAGTGATATGCATACCTGCCCCGTATGATAAAGATTTTCGCCGTAATGTTTAGCCCGATAGTGTCCCGTGAGTGCTATCCGGCGATTGCCTAAGCGCTCTCGGCGATACGCGTCGGTACCCCCGACCCCCGTAGTAATTCTTAGTTCGACAGCGTCCCGTAAGTGCTATCCGGCGATTGCCTAGGCATTCTCGGCGATGGCTGTCGATATCCCCGACCCCCGTAGTAATTCTTAGTTCGGCGGCGTCCCGTAAGTGCTATCCGGCGATTGCCTAGGCATTCTCGGCGATACTTGTCGGTATTTCCGCATAGCAAAGTTCCCCTTTCCGCGTCGTAGTAATTCTTAGGCCGACAGGGTCCCGTAAGTACCGTCCGGCGATAGCCTAGGTACTCTCGGCGATACTTGTCGGTATTTCCGCATAGCAAAGTTCCCCTTTCCGCGTCGTAGTAATTCTTAGGCCGACAGGGTCCCGTAAGTACCGTCCGGCGATAGCCTAGGTACTCTCGGCGATACCTGTCGGTATTCCCGCATAGCAAAGTTCCCCTTTCTGCGTCGTAGTAATTCTTAGGCCGACAGGGTCCCGTGAGTACCGTCCGGCGATAGCCTAGGTACTCTCGGCGATACTTGCCGGTATTTCCGCATAGCAAAGTCCCCTTTCCGCGTCGTAGTAATTCTTAGGCCGACAGGGTCCCGTAAGTACCGTCCGGCGATAGCCTAGGTACTCTCGGCGATACTTGTCGGTATTCCCGCATAGCATAGTCCCCCTTTCCGCTTCGTAGTAACTCTCAGGCCGGCGGGGTCCCGTAAGTACTGTCCGGCGATAGCCTAGGTACTCTCGGCGACACCTGTCGGTATTATCGCATAGTAAAGACCTCCGTATTGATTCTGAGTTCGGTGGGGCCCTGTAGGCGCTATTCGGCGATAACCGGAATGTTCTCGGTGAAACCAACTGCCCCGTCCCACGCTACGATCGCCCCCGTCCGCGGGACTGCGGCCCCGTCCCCCATCGTCGGTCCGAAATACGGAGTCCCGGCAAATTATAAATATTGCTGTAATTTCGACCCTGGAGTAGACTGAGATATGTACCCCAGCCCAGGATCGCTTCCTTACAAAAGTTAAGGTAACACTAGACTTAACATTAACATGTGTTTTCTTTTACAATGGATTGCGTCTTTTCAGTCCGTTCCCGTCCTCGGAGCGGGCTTCATATAAGTGGCGGCGCAAGGCTGATCCTCATATCAGCATCAGCATAGGCCCTGTAGTTGGCTGGGTGCGTACCGCCGCAACTTTGGCATTTAGCTGGGTGCGGTGGACGAAACCACCGCACTTTACACAGACGAAGCCGCGTTGACAGAAGTTGTTAAACCGCCGCAACTTTGGCATTTAGCTGGGTGCGGTGGACGAAACCACCGCACTTTACACAGACGAAGCCGCGTTGACAGAAGTTGTTAAACCGCCGCAATTTTCGCATTTAGCTGGGTGCGGTGGACGAAACCACCGCACTTTACACAGGCGAAGCCGCGTTGACAGTATTTGTGTGTGGTTTAAGAAATCTTTGTGTTTTATGATTCTCTTTGTGGTTTGTGATTTGAATATATGTTTAGTGGCGCACAGAATTTTAATTTAAAGAGGAAATAAAGCTTGTCGGTAGTGGTTGGGAAGGGGAATGTGAATGTGTGTGGGGCGAGTTGGGAAAATGGCTGCTTGGCTTGGCGTCGGAATTTTAATGTGTTCCTTATTGGCGTTAATTAAGAATTTTTAACAGTTTAGTTGGGCGGCAAACAAGTTAAGGGGCTCGTTAGTCGCCCGACGTGTCATACCGCGTACAAAAGTGGCCGTGTGTCCATGGCTGGCCAGCATTTCGGTGATGTATTGAGTCTCAATACCCACGCTACAAGGAGTGGAAACAGCAGCCGTGAGAGAGAGCGATCCCAATACCCACGCTACACGAAGGAGAAGCAGCAGCCAGAACAAGAGCCACGAAGAGGGGAATAGTCGGATCTCTCCCACTCCGACCAGTGACGCCGATGTGATCAACAACTCTCCCCGGCCAGCCCGAAGCCAACGCCTACAAGGGAGACCGAGAGAGAGGCCGCCGTCGCGAAACTGAGAGAGAGTTTTTCATTTAAAACAATGGGGGGAGCAACACCGGAACCAGATCCCACAGGAACCACGACGAGCATCACTAGCATTAATACCGACGTCACACGAAGGGGAAATCGCAGCCAAGAGAGAGCCAGGGCTGGAGCGATCCCATACCTTTGTCACACGATGGGGAAATGGTAGCCGAGAGCGATCCCAATACCCACGCTACAAGGAGGGGAAACAGCAGCCGAGGAACTCCAGCGCCACCGCTCCTATACGCCATCTACTTATTTGTATATGTACTAAATTCAAATAATACATGCCATATTTTACATTTTACATGTAAGTGTTTTTGGCTGAACAATGGGAAGGTAACACTAGTCACATTAGTGGTAGGTATTCGGAATGTTTTTACGCAAGTATTTTGAGTAAAGAAAGTTAAGGTAACACTAGACTTAACATTAACATGTGTTTTCTTTTACAATGGATTGCGTCTTTTCAGTCCGTTCCCGTCCTCGGAGCGGGCTTCATATAAGTGGCGGCGCAAGGCTGATCCTCATATCAGCATCAGCATAGGCCCTGTAGTTGGATGGGTGCGTACCGCCGCAACTTTGGCATTTAGCTGGGCGCGGGGGACGAAACCACCGCACTTTACACAGACGAAGCCGCGTTGACAGAAGTTGTTAAACCGCCGCAACTTTGGCATTTAGCTGGGTGCGGTGGACGAAACCACCGCACTTTACACAGACGAAGCCGCGTTGACAGAAGTTGTTAAACCGCCGCAACTTTGGCATTTAGCTGGGTGCGGTGGACGAAACCACCGCACTTTACACAGACGAAGCCGCGTTGACAGTAGTTGTGTGTGGTTTAAGAAATCTAATTTATTCGCCCAACTATCGAGAAAGACTCGCGTGTGCCGTACGATACGATATCGTCTGTGGGCTATATATGTATGTATATTGATGTGTGCATATGTATGTACAATCCGAAGAGAGGATTACTCTTGTTTTGTTCTCTTTCCTAGATGATAATATCGTATCAGTGGTTCTGGAAGGGGGTGCTTAAACCTACGACGAAAGCTATAATCCAGTGGATGGGTCGGAATAGGTGTCCTGTTCCTCCGCTCAGACATAGACCTCTCCTGTCTTGGCCTCGGGACTGTGTTTGGCGAGGGTTGAGGTAGCACTCGTGGCCGTTGCCGTGGCGCCGCTCTGGGGCAGGGCGATCGTGCCACCGGATGAAGAGTTGTCCACTGTATCCACTGTGGGGGTTCCTGCCGAACGCACCGAGGAGCGCACTGTGGGGTCCTGCAGGTTGAAGCTCAGACTGAAGCTGTTGTTCCGCGAAATGTTGCCGTTGCCGCTGCCGTTCAGGGGCTTCACGGACAGGAGGGCCGTGGTGGTAATGCCGCCGCCGCCGCCCGCACCCGGCCCCACGGTCATGCCGTTGCTGGAGCCACTGTTGCTGTAGCCGTCCTGCTCCTGGGCCAGGTCCACGATGGACAGGGACGAGGGGAAGCGCTGAATGGAGAGCGAGACGGGGATCGTGGTGATGACGTCATTGGGCTCGTAGCCACTGGCCGTTGTCGTGATGGTCGGCAGCTGGGCGTTCGCCGCGATGGGAAGGATGCTCAGGGTCCCCGTGGGAATGGTGTACCCGCCGCCGCTGCTGTTGGCCATCGTGAAGGGAAACGACAGCGTGGTGATGTTCGTGGCAGCGGAGAGGGCTACGGAATCGAGAATCGAAGGGTGAGAGATTGTGGTTGGAGTATCTGAATCTGCATCTGCGGGAGTATCTGTGCCCGGTACTAACTGCTGTGAACTCGCTGTAAATGATGACCACTGCGGGCAGGGTCAATGCCTTGACGCAGCACATGAGGAACCCAAAGAAGAGCCACGCGATCTCCCCGCAGGTGGAGAAGCGGAAGAGCTGCGGGAAGCCGATCGGCTGTGTGGGCTCCAGTCCTGCGGCCACCGGCGCCTCATCCAGGGACTTGCCATCGGTTGTCGTCGTGCCAGAAGCCTCGTCCATCTATCGGTACGACGAAGGACGGAGGAATAGTGTTACTCGAGCCAAGACCCGCGATTTATTCACAGACACGGACAGAGACAGACGGCACGCAAAGGTTAATTTAATTACTGCCACACTCTCAGAGGCATGTATCTGTATCTGTGGCTGTGGCAAGGGTACAGCAGCTACTTTGTATCTTTTGCCATAGTTCTCTCTCATTGACCCGCGGGGTTAACGAGTAATAGAATCTACCGTTTATTATTGGACATTCCAACGCCAATTTGGAGCGATTCGATTCGATTCCCTTTCAGAGGCCCGTACAGAAATCTGTGTGGCGCCATTCGCCCCCTGCCCCCTCTCCTTGTCGTGGGATGGATGATCACCTTTTAATTGATTTTCAACACTTTGATCCTTCAGATACTGTATCTATGCACTGATTTCTGCAGAAGATCCGTTACTGCTCACTCGGACCGCCCAAGCGCGACTGCTGGAACACCGTCCGCGGAGCCACCCATTTATGTTGATTCCCCGATGTGGATGCTGGACAGAGTACTCGGGCTTGGGCATGAGTACTCGTGAGTGTATCGTATCAATCGCTCGCTTTGGGGTTCACAATTCTAATTGATCTCCGCTTTCCGCTCTTGGGGTAGGTTCCGCCGAAAGAGGCGCTTCAATTTACAATGAGAGCAAAAGAGACATTCTGTAGAGGGTTTTTCTTTTCTTTGCTTTTCTTTTCTTTATTCTTTTTCTTTCATTTGGAGGGTGGAAGGTGCAACAATCTAAAACGGAGGCAGACTCTTGAGCCTCCTGCTGGTGCGCAGCACGAATGGTACCGGCTGATTTGTACCGGCATTTCCTCCAGCGGGAACGACTTCGGGAGCAGCTACGGGAGCGACTGCGTGAGCGACTCCGACCGCCTCGCCTTCATCGTCCGAGCCCCCGAGCATTACGCTGTCCAAAGTAGTGCGGGACGCCCGCAGTGTCATCATGTGCCGGGTGCTGCGTTCGCCCAAGGTGTTGCGCACCTTCAGGCAGCTCTTCTGCGACAGGGTTCTTTTTTTTTCGCCCGTACCCAGGGCGAGGACGCGGCGCTGGCACTCGCCGAATGCCACGGCATGGCTGCTGGTGGGCCCGTCGTCCTCATTGCCGGGCCGTTCAAAAATCGTCTCGAGACCGGTGGGCCTCGACTTTGCGATGGTCTGCGATGGCGCCTGAGAACCGGTGGTCGGCGTCAGGCTGGGCTTCTTGGCCAGGCGGCTGGGACTAAGACTGGGCCTGGCGGCGCTCTGGCTCTTGCTCTTGCAGGCGCGCGGCGGCATTTGCCGCCGAACCATAGTCGCGGTTGCCACAGATCCTGTATCCCCCGGTATACTCCCGGCTGAAATGAGACGAAATGAGAAATGAGTTACGACTGTCCGATGGCCGCAGAACCGAGTACTTCCTTTACCTTTAGCTTTGCCTTCAAGTTTTTTCTTTGCAGGTATTTCTCGTATCTTTTTCCGGCTTTTCCGTCTCCTGGGTAAACCTTTCGACTTCTCAAACGAGCAACGAGCAACGAGCCTCTTTGGGTTGAGGGCTCTCAGTGCTCCACAGGGGAGGGGCTGAGAGGCTGGGGTGTGAGCCGCCAGCAACCAAGCGCGTTGCGTTATTAATATTTGTGGGCAGTATATGTCTTAATTTAATTTATGTACATTTTTCTGTTTGTTTTACAATTCAACTTTAAACGACACTCAAACACACACTAGTACATTTGATGGCACATTAATTTACAAACATATAATCTGCAGCAACGAAGCACTTGTAACCTCGACTAGGCCCGCAGCCAGCAGGGGGGGGGGGGGGGGGGGGGGGGGGGGGGGGGGGGGGGGGGGGGGGGGAAAGGGAAAAAGAAAAAGAGAGGGACAAAATATTCGGCACTTTGACGGAGGGACAAAACCTCAGACACGTCTCGACTCCACAACGTTCACGACACGACTTTCCATTTGCAAGTGTGTGTGTGTGTGTGTGTGGTGTGAGTCAAGAAAGTGAAGTGGGGCCACGCTCAAAAGTATGCTGTCTCTTCTTTGTAATTTTCCCTAACTTAAAATTTGATTTGCAATCCCCTGTGAGTTCGTCAACTTGATGTTTTGTTGGCTGTAATGCGGTATGTGGTCTTCAGTCCCCTCTACTACCCTTGCCGCCTGCTGAGGGCAGACGACTAGGAATGTAGCATGTACATGTGGGCGGGCAGTTTATAGGGGCGTAGTTGTTTTATGCGAAGACTAGCATTTTTGGATCAATTTAGGCCGTAGTGGTGGTGTGGCGGCAACTGATGCTGATTTGAAAGTCGATTTGAAACCGATAATCAATTGTCAGCACCGTTGCCGCCGAAGATTTATCACAGATTGTAATAATTTTGTAGTGGGGTGTCGGAGAACCGCACTAATTACGAAAATAACAATGGGGGGGGGGGGAAGAAGGGGTTAAAGAAATGAGATCGAAAATTCAGAAAGTGCAGTGTTGCAACACGTAGTCAATTGAGGAATAGATAAAGAGAAAAGGTAAACAATTATAATGTTACGGCTACGGGCTGGTTAAATCTTGTTGGCAATGCAGCCTCAGCAGGAAAGGGAATCGGGGTTAGTGCACTATACTGCGCTCTGGGCTCAGCTCGCCGGATGGGGTCGGGGTCTTTCCTATCCCTATACTTCCTTGTTCTCGCCATATTATAAAAATTTAAGTGCACTGACACAGAATCTACTTTGATCAAAACAAAAAAACAAATGTAATCAATCCCCGGTCGGCATAGATGGCAAGAAGGAATCCGGTAGTCGCGTATTTAATTTAGTGATCCTAGGTGTAAGAGATCACTAGTTCCTCTATACCCTCCCTACCTTCGGCAATGCGTGGAACGATGTTGGCATGGCCCCTAACGTAACTACCGCTGCATTATTACACTCGATGCATCATTGGCATTATGTACTTAGACAGAATGGTTGTTATTTATTCCAAATTCATGTTAATTCAAAATAGTTCTATTAATCAAGATTCAAAAGATTCATATATAACAAAAGGTTCATTAACTTAAGAATATAAAATACAATTCATAGCAAAACTGAGCCTTTTTACTCACGAAGGTCAACATTTCCATTCAATACGAAACTAATGATCATTACCAAATTCAAACACTTTCCTTGACGAGCTCGTTGGGCCCAATGAACTGCTTCGGTAGCTGTGGAACAATATTAATTATATAAAAATAGTAAAGAATTAAAGAATGATATCAAGGCTTAACATTGAGTTGATTAGGAAAGGACTTAAGACATATGATAAAGAAATTAATTCTATAGGAAAGATATTCCTTAATATAACTGTATATTTTTATATGATTTTACATTTAAAGTCAAATTTAATTGAAGTGCAAACACAAGAATGCAAGCAAAAGAAAAGAACAAGACAAAGCAAAGAGAATGTCGATGATCAAATTAATGCACGTTTATATGTGTGTGCATACGCACGCATATGTCCGAATTCTCTTCGAACGAAAGCTCGCTCTTGGCGTGTGAGCTATCACGCTCTCCCTTTCATTACGCTGCACCGCTGTTATACCCTGCTATTTCGCGGGTATGTTCGTACTCACGAATCGATGATCACATGTTGTCCACGACCCAGGTCACCCTAAATTCCGATTCCTGATCTTGTATTCACATCTTCTGCACAATTTTAGCTGACATAAATTTCCACTTTAATTCCTAGGCGTTGTCGATTCCGCATCAAGGATGTTGAGTTGCATCTCGCAAGACACGCTTATAGGGCATTCAAAGGTCGATACAGATCGTCCGTACAACGGAAACGCTGGTAATTCGAAGCGGCCAAAAATAAGACACTGGAGGTTGCGTGGGGGGGTTAGGCGTGAGAGCGCCAAAGCACGGCAGACCTCCAGTGACCAAGAGATTCTGTAATAGATTCGGAATTCAGTGAATGTACCAAACCTGCTTTCCTCTATAATCACCTTCTTTTTCTCTACGTAGCACTTTGCACTTTCACCACACAATATAGCTTGATCTTGCTTTTTAGTCGATTCTCCGCCGACTTGCAGTTATGTAATTTGGTATGTATTATGTAATACAGGGACACGTGAACTTCCACTAGAGTTTGCCACTATTGGCACAGGCACAACCGAAGTGTTTTGGGAGAAAAATGGAATTGATCCGCGTGTTCACCGTCGCTGTCGGCTTAAGCGGCATAGACGAGCTTTAACGGGACCCTTCCATGGAATTCGGTCTCGAGAGACGAAAAAGAACATTCGAGCAATTAAAGCTCCATATTCGAAGTAGCTGTTTTTAAAGCCTTGGTGTTCGAACTAATCAAGTTGGCGCGTGATTTGAATCTGCTTTATATCTGGGAAATTATTAGGGAATTTAATCTGGGTTTGCTTCACTGGCCACTACACTCTCCACCACCAGATTATGTCCCGGAGTGATCGACAGGGATCGTAATCAAAAAGAAAAGAAGGACAGTGAATTAGCGGTTTTGAATATCTTTTACGTGGTATACTCCCATTTTCTTTCCTTTCTCGTTCGATAATTCGTAATAAACAGGACTTAGCTTTTTCGTTACTGTTGCTGTCACAAACACCTGCGCTAATTTATGGCTGAATTGTTTAGACGCGTTGCTTTGGGAGAAATTGCGAACGTAAACCTGATCTCCGACGTTGAATTGTATGTTTCTACTCCTCAAATTGTATACCCTCGCGTTGGTTGCATGAGCCTTTGCATTGTTGACCTTTGCTGCATACCTTGCCAACTGCAGAGCATCGGGGGAATTAACTCTAGAATCATCTGATAGCAAGTTAAGTTTCCTGAGCAATTCGTAATCCTTGCCATTCAAAATCATGTTTTGCCCAAACGTAAGGAAGTAAGGAGAATATCCGGTGGTTGTATGTAGACTGGATCGAATAGCACCGTTAATCTCATTCAGTCGTTGATCCCAGGTAGTGTGATCTTTCCCCACGTACGCACGGATCGCCGCCAAAACCGATCGGTTTAAGCGCTCGCTTGCATTCGCTTGAGGCGAATAAAAAGCGGTACAAATATGTTTAATTGAAAATCGAGTTAGAAAAGCCTCAAAGAATCCTGATCGAAATTGAGAACCATTGTCCGTTAAGATGGATTCCGGCACTCCAAACGTAAAGAAAATGGAATTTTCTAAGTACTCGCAAATCTTTCCGGAAGTGAATCGTTTCAATGGACAGAGGAAATGGAATTTTGTACAATGATCCACGATTATTAATAATCCGATATTCCCTGCCTTTGAACGAGGGTATGGACCTAACAGATCCATGTAGAGTCGTTGAAACGGTCTCTCTGATTGCATTGGCTTTCCCAATGGTGGTCGTAATACTATATTGGGACTTTTGGTCTGTTTACAAATGACACAATTATTCACATACTCTCGGATTTAAACCAACATCTTGGGCCAGAACAGGTATCTCTTAAGTTTTTCAACGGTTTTACCCATCCCGCCATGTGATGTGCTAGGAGAATCATGGGCTTGTTTGATAACACTACTGACTAGGCCAGAGGGTACCCATAATTTCCACGACTGGTGGTCAGATTCAGAATCTCCAATCGAAGCTTCGGTGCGTTTGTATACATAGCCATCTGTTATTTTTAAATCTGGAAGTTTCTCTTGGTTCTGCTGAATGCGTTCAATTAAATCCAGATATTCCAACGAAGTGAAATGCTCGGACTCTAAATCGATGATCGGCCCTAGATCTATAAACTCATCTACTGACGATTCATTTTGCCTTGACAGAGTGTCAGCAATAACATTTTGTGAACCCTTCCGGTGTTCAATGCGAAAATCAAAACCCTGTAACTGTATAGCCCATCGCGCGAGCCTTCCAGACAAATCCTTTTGTCGCATCAACCACTGCAATGCTGCATGGTCGGTTATTACTAAGAATTCCTGGCCTTCTATGTAAGCTCGAAATTTCTTAATTCCCTTAATAACTGCTAGACATTCTAGTTCTGTAACGGAATAATTCCGTTGAGCTTTGGATAACTTAACCGACATGTATCCAATTGGCATTTCGAAGCCTTCTTCATTCTCTTGAGCTAGGACGCACCCGAGACCAAAAGAACTAGCATCACACAATAAGATGAATTTCTTAGAAAAATCAGGAGTTCTGAGGATTGGAGCTGATGTTAATCTTCGTTTCAATTCTTTAAAAGCATTGGTTGCGGTTTCATTCCATATTAAGGAAGTATTCTGTTTCTTAAGCATCTCGGTCAATGGATAGCTCACGGAGGCATAATTCTCGACGAAACGTCGATACCATCCGGATAAACCGAGAAACCGTCGTAACTGCTTTACCGTTGTTGGAATTGGGAAGTCGTTGATTGCCTGAATCTTAAATGAATCAGTCTTGATCTGACCATCCGAAATTATGAATCCGAGATATTTAATCTCTCTCATGCAGAACTTAGATTTTCGAACGTTGATGGTGATATTCGCTTTTCTTAAGCATAGTGCGATTTCTTGCAAAAGAATCAAGTGCGAATCAAAGTCATCCGATAGAACAAGCAAGTCATCGAGATATACAAAAACTCGATTCCGTAAATGTGGGGGTATGACATGGTCCATTAAGCGGCATAAGGTCTGAGGTGCATTTGTCAGACCAAATGGCATGACCTTATATTGGTACAGTGGACGATTCGGAACGGTAAACGCAGTATACGGTCGTGATGGCTCGTCCAATGGTATTTGCCAGAAAGCATGTTTCATATCAAGACCAGTTATATACCGCGCTGGAGGTAAGCGGCTTAAGATCCCGTCAATATGTGGTAAGGGGTAAGCATCCTTCCTCGTGTATTTATTGATCTCGCGAGAGTCTAAACACAACCGAACCTTATCACCTTTTTGAACAAGAACACAATTACTACTCCAAGGACTGCAAGAAGGTTCTATGATATCGAGAGCTAACATGTTATCTACCTCAGCAAACATAAGTTTTTCGCGCGCAGGGGAGATTGGCCAGTGTCTTTGCTTAATCGCCTTAGCATCACCTACGTCGATCGAGTGCGAAATAATGCTGGTTCTGCCCAATCCGCCTCGTTCGTACGAAGGAAAAATTTCGACGACACCTTGCAGTCTCTCCTGCTCTTTACTAGAAAGTTTGTGCAACTTGGGTGAGCTTTCCTCATCCTCCGTGGGACCTATATCTAACTCAGAGACACTTTCGCTCATGAGTCGATCAGCAAGTTTAAATTTCCTAAAAAAGTCAATTCCTAAGTAAACCTCTTGGGTTAAGTTTGGTATGATGAAAAAATCTATACTTTCCGTGAGACTACGATATGTAATAGTCGCTGTGAAAATGCCCTCAACCGAGCATTTGGTTCCGCTGGCTGTTTTAACCCTTCCCGAACACTTACGTGATTTCGGATGGTTAAGGAGAGCACGGGCGGTATTGTTGCCAACGCAACTAACCGACGCTCCAGACTCTAACAAGGCGTTGTAAACCTTGTCTTCAATCGTGATGGGTGTGTACAGACGGTTATCTCCCGTACTGAATATGGAAGCAATTAAGCATTGTCGAGTGCTAACAACTGTTTTCCAAAATTTGCGTAATCGAAGGGTAGATCTTTTAGATTTTGTCGTAGTTGATATGGTACAAAGATCGCCAAATATCCTATTTCTAGCTTTCTTGTAATTTGACAGTCTTACATGTAAGGGTAAATATCTAGTTGGTCGTTTATCCGATAAAAATCCTGAGTCCATAGCGGTTTTAGCTAACCCCTCATCTATAGTCTGACTGATGCTTTCGCTATGTTTTGGTACGGATGTGCCTACAGGGGGTTCGTTGACACATCCCGCAGCCGGTTTTCCGAAGGATGGCACTTAGAGCAACGTGGCTTGTAAACATTCTTGGTTCCACAACCGTAACAAAATATGCTTCCAGCAATTCCAGCAGGACATCTTATTACGCATGATCGCTGATATTATTGGTTCAGGCTCCTCAAGGTGTTCCCTCTCCGGAGAGATCTCGGAGATGTTGCGCCGGTTTACAAAAGGCGTTTTGTAAGAAGGGTTTCGAAGTTCCGAATAAAATTGTTCGTGCTTTTTAACCTCTAAAAGTAATTTCTTTATCGAAGTGATATTCAAATGTAGTAGCTCGTGATGAAGTGTACTTTTCGAATTGTCAATCAACAGCTTAACAAGGTCGCATTCTGGTAGGCTACGCTCGAGTCTATTCACCAACTCTTCTATACTATTCTGATAGGAATCAAAAGGTTCATTTTCCCCTTGCTTTCGTTTCGTCATATTTATCCCTAAATGCCAGACAAAAAGTCTCCCACGCGAACTCTTCATGTTTATGATGGAACTGCCAGAACCAATCACCTGCTTTTGCGGATAACAATAAGTGCAAATGATCGCAAACCAGCTGGAAATTGTTTCCCAGGGTCTGTGCCGTCAAGGAACGTACCCGGTAAATAAATTCTGTGGCCGATAGACCGTCCTAACTACCGTCAAACTTTACTTTCCAGTTTTGAATAACATGTCCTACCTTTTCTGGTGAAATTGAAACTGAAGAGCGATTGCTAGTATTCCTTAAGTCTACCTCTTGGCTTGCTCTACTCCTAACGTCTGCTGGTACATGCTGATAATTCGAAGCCTGCTCCGCAAGTCCCGATCTCAATTGAAACGAACTCAGCTGATGGCTCAATGCTGTCTCTATATGAGCGGTTAGCTTCTCCAACAACGTCTTTTGTTGGGTGCCCATCATTGACCTTACCAAATTAACAATTTCACTTTTATCCATGGCGTTAGATGAATTCAGCGATTGGCTAGTTGGGTCTGTAGGGGTAGGATTTCCCTCCCTTTGCTTAGATCTCGTTACTATATTTGACTTGGGAATAGCGACTCTGCCTCTACCTCGAAATCTACTTCCACTTGGCCCTGGCGCATCGAGGGGAATTCCTTCAGTGTTCGAATCTCCTACCTCTGCAAGGTCCGCGTTATTTAATTCCGTCGCCAAATCAACATTTCCCCGAACTAACAATTCTGTAGTGCATAGTCCGCGACAGGTTGGACAACTCGGTGAACTCTTAAGCCAATCGGTCAAACAGGAATGGTGAAATTGATGTTGACACGGTGTCGTGGGAAACAATTGATCTTTCTCAAGTTTATCGTGGCAAATGCGACAATAGCCATGCTGATTTAATGCAGTTTCAAAGCTATTATCTTTACTGGCCATATTTCCTCTTAATTTTATTTTATTTTTATTTTATTTTTTTCAATCAGCAAAATATTTTCTGTCTTTTCCACAAATGCCAATTCTACATCGATGTGTAACTCCTCTCTTCTGCCTCTATGATTATTGAATTAAATGGATATTAAAGGTTCCTATTAGACTATGTTTGATACTCGTCGGGAACTCAAAGTTTCTCTAAGACCCGCCATTCCAAGTACCGAACAAGTCATGTTCCTATAAAGTTGAAAGTGGTCGTGCGTCTGGTTGGGTCGATCAATACAAAATCCTGAATTGCAATCGCAAATTCCACAGCTCAGATACACGGCACTAACATCTTTATTCTACTAAAATATTTTCTTCAGACATCTATACAGTTCACGCCGTCATTTCTTGGTAGACCAATCCCTACTCAGTCGAATTTAAATCTCCATTCCAAAAGCTGACTACACGTCTACACGATATACCGAATTTTCTAATTAACAGGCTAATGGATGTATTAACAGAGCTTAACCGTGAAGCACGAAGGTTACTCCAACCGTTCGGAATTATCCTCATCTGGAAATAATCGTATCTTTTCTACACTTTTCCGATTATAATACATCGTTTCGTCTTCGGCCCCACGTTGGGCGCCATTTTATAATGTTACGGCTACGGGCTGGTTAAATCTTGTTGGCAATGCAGCCTCAGCAGGAAAGGGAATCGGGGTTAGTGCACTATACTGCGCTCTGGGCTCAGCTCGCCGGATGGGGTCGGGGTCTTTCCTATCCCTATACTTCCTTGTTCTCGCCATATTATAAAAATTTAAGTGCACTGACACAGAATCTACTTTGATCAAAACAAAAAAACAAATGTAATCAATCCCCGGTCGGCATAGATGGCAAGAAGGAATCCGGTAGTCGCGTATTTAATTTAGTGATCCTAGGTGTAGGAGATCACTAGTTCCTCTATACCCTCCCTACCTTCGGCAATGCGTGGAACGATGTTGGCATGGCCCCTAAAGTAACTACCGCTGCATTATTACACTCGATGCATCATTGGCATTATGTACTTAGACAGAATGGTTGTTATTTATTCCAAGTTCATGTTAATTCAAAATAGTTCTATTAATCAAGATTCAAAAGATTCATATATAACAAAAGGTTCATTAACTTAAGAATATAAAATACAATTCATAGCAAAACTGAGCCTTTTTACTCACGAAGGTCAACATTTCCATTCAATACGAAATTAATGATCATTACCAAATTCAAACACTTTCCTTGACGAGCTCGTTGGGCCCAATGAACTGCTTCGGTAGCTGTGGAACAATATTAATTATATAAAAATAGTAAAGAATTAAAGAATGATATTTTGGCCGACATTGCCAGAGTGAATCAAGGCTTAACATTGAGTTGATTAGGAAAGGACTTAAGACATATGATAAAGAAATTAATTCTATAGGAAAGATATTCCTTAATATAACTGTATATTTTTATATGATTTTACATTTAAAGTCAAATTTAATTGAAGTGCAAACACAAGAATGCAAGCAAAAGAAAAGAACAAGACAAAGCAAAGAGAATGTCGATGATCAAATTAATGCACGTTTATATGTGTGTGCATACGCACGCATATGTCCGAATTCTCTTCGAACGAAAGCTCGCTCTTGGCGTGTGAGCTATCACGCTCTCCCTTTCATTACGCTGCACCGCTGTTATACCCTGCTATTTCGCGGGTATGTTCGTACTCACGAATCGATGATCACATGTTGTCCACGACCCAGGTCACCCTAAATTCCGATTCCTGATCTTGTATTCACATCTTCTGCACAATTTTAGCTGACATAAATTTCCACTTTAATTCCTAGGCGTTGTCGATTCCGCATCAAGGATGTTGAGTTGCATCTCGCAAGACACGCTTATAGGGCATTCAAAGGTCGATACAGATCGTCCGTACAACGGAAACGCTGGTAATTCGAAGCGGCCTAAAATAAGACACTGGAGGTTGCGTGGGGGGGTTAGGCGTGAGAGCGCCAAAGCACGGCAGACCTCCAGTGACCAAGAGATTCTGTAATAGATTCGGAATTCAGTGAATGTACCAAACCTGCTTTCCTCTATAATCACCTTCTTTTTCTCTACGTAGCACTTTGCACTTTCACCACACAATATAGCTTGATCTTGCTTTTTAGTCGATTCTCCGCCGACTTGCAGTTATGTAATTTGGTATGTATTATGTAATACAGGGACACGTGAACTTCCACTAGAGTTTGCAACTATTAGCACAGGCACAACCGAAGTGTTTTGGGAGAAAAATGGAATTGATCCGCGTGTTCACCGTCGCTGTCGGCTTAAGCGGCATAGACGAGCTTTAACGGGACCCTTCCATGGAATTCGGTCTCGAGAGACGAAAAAGAACATTCGAGCAATTAAAGCTCCATATTCGAAGTAGCTGTTTTTAAAGCCTTGGTGTTCGAACTAATCAAGTTCGCGCGTGATTTGAATCTGCTTTATATCTGGGAAATTATTAGGGAATTTAATCTGGGTTTGCTTCACTGGCCACTACACAATGCAGGTGCTTTGCGTGGAAAATAAGAGGAAATATACTAAATAAAAAGAGACAAGCACTTGCAGAAATAACAATACAGATAAGTAGTAGACTGGAGTGAAGACGACGGAAAAACAGGTAATAAAAGAGATACTACACTGGAACAAAGACGAGACAAAACAGGTACAATTGATTTACGTTTACAATATTACAATAAACATAACAATTTAAAATAATGTCTATATCTTTTTCTATAATTACAGGGAAGACAAGAAACAGCGGAGCATCGGCCGGCATAGCAAAACACAATGCTTGTAAAGACATTGCGTTGCATACCGGCCGACCCCGTCGTCCCCCCTGGTCGTCGAAATTGGCGTCGTCCGAAGTCGTCAGAAGAAGGTGCAATTAGCACCTCGTCGTCGTTGTGGCTGTGGCTGCCCTCTTGGAGAACCAGTGGCACTGGTCCGGCCACCAGCTGGGAGCCAGGAGTAGACGGCACACATATTACTGTGGCGACACGGGTCCGGCCGCCAAAGTGAAATGGATGTGAGTGTGTGTGTGCGTCGGCAATTGTGGCCCTAATGTAGAGCGAGTGGCACTGGTCCGGCCACCAACTAAGGACGATGGCGGACACGACACACATAACTCTAACGACACGGGTCCGGCCGCCAAAGTGAAATGGATGTGAGTGTGTGTGTGCGTCGGCAATTGTGGCCCTAATGTAGAGCGAGTGGCACTGGTCCGGCCACCAGCTGTGGGCAATGGCGGACAACGACACGCATAACTCGAACGGCACAGGTCCGGCCGCCCAAGTGTAATGGATGTGAGTGTGTGTGTGTGTATTTCCATTCCAGGTACACATGGCACTCTGAATGCTTTGATGGCGGCAGCGTCCGTTGTTCATTTTTGTTGTGGCATGTGAGTGATATGCATTTGTCATTTAATCCAATGCAGTGGCAGAGATGTGTCCAATTAGTACACAGCGTTCCAGGATATCTGGTTGTCAAGATGGTACCTCATGTTGCGGGCGTAGGCCTTAATGTCATCCATGGAGTCGTCATCTGTCCACATCTCATCGTCATCATTTTCTTCATCCATTTCAGGATCCGTCTCTGGAATGGCGGCTGGCGTTGGCCCTAACGTTTTTTGTGGTGGCTCTGATCGTGGTGGTTTCTTTGACCGCCTGGCTGCTGGAGCTGGGGCAACCACTGTTGCTGCTACCATTGTTGGTGGATTTTCCGATGTTTCTAGAACTGCTGGAGTTGCCGTCACTGCCTGGGATTGGATGAGCGAGGTGAGTAGTGACATCATGACTTCCAGCCTCTTTTCCAATCGCGTCATCCTCTGCGTATTCTCCAACAGTGCCTGGCTGCAGGATCCCACGAAAGATTGGCGTTTCGGCTGCATCTTCTGCCGGGAGCGGTTGTTGGCAAACTGCTGCTGCTGCTGCTGTCGCTGTTGTTGTTCGCGCTGCGGCTGCTGTTGCAGCTGCTGTAGCTGATGCTGTTGTGGTGCCTGGGAACGGCTCAATGGCTGCTCTGGACGTCGTCGCCCAGTGCGTGGGCCAGAGGCAGCAGGCGTCTGTTTTTTTAACTGTATTGTGTAATATTCGACGCTTGTCGTGCCTTCTTGTATTGTAATTACCCACGGCTAACTCCCAAAATTACAGCATAAAACTAGGCCGAAAAAAAAATTCGAGTTGAAGATCTTTTGAGCTTTGATAAAGCTTATCAACAGCTGTTTTGCGACCAAGCGGCAACGCTTTGATATGCAATTTTTCTGCCATGCACTATATTTTATGAAATATTGCTGTGTCTGGATTCTGTATAACAGAAGAAGACAATAGAAAGTGTGGAAAAAAACGTGGGTTGCTGTACTTAGCCGGCCCAGCCTCTTTCTTTTTCTCCTCGTGACCGTCAGAGTGACCGGCAGTGGAAAAAGAAGTCTTGTAGAGCTGACCCAGTTCGCTAAACCAAGGTCAAGCCAAAGTCAAAGCCTAGTGCAAGTGCCAAGTGCGGCTCAAAGTGATCATTTAATTTGAGTCGACGCGCCAGTTATATATTGCCAATACTGGGGCAGCCGTTCGACCATTTGGAAAACGAGCGTACTAAAATTTTTCAAAACAGTGGTGCAATTCTGTTGAGGTTATTATCCACCCAGCTACAGCGACCCGTTGAAAAATGTTCTGTTCTTTCCGCGTAGGATTAGCACCACTAGTATCTACGTATTGAAACGCTGGTCTAGAAGTTACGGATTGGTTATTCCCGGAGACCTCTATTGGCCACGTGCCCGTACCACCGGTTAAACCCCAACCGTTTGACATTCGGATGAGGCGGTAGCCGAGGGCATGGACTTGCTCCTCCAGTAAACCCGATCGGTGGGCTCTGCAAGCGTCGCCGGGACCCGTTCGACCCATGGGGATGATCTGACTGACTCTTCAAATACACCAGTCGCCCCACGAGCCATCAAGTGTGCGGGTGTACCTAACCTCACGCCGCAGATGGATCACGGTCATTGACCCTTGGCATCGGAAGCAGCAGAATTTTCCGGCGCCCGGTACAATCGTGTGCCACCTTCAGACCTCGAGTAGGAACTCGGTCTCCAGCCGGGAAGCATCGACCCCGCCTCGGATTTAGTTATATTTTCTATCTTTCTTTCGACATTAGACCCGATATGCGAAACCCTGTTTTTTTATCCGCTTTCTGTTTAACTACGTTCTTTTGATACGGAAAAAATTTGCAACAGCCAATTAAATCCGGTATAAACAAAACGGGAATTCCTATCCATGGGCTAAATCGAACTTGAACAAATGAGTAGTGTATTAATACCGATTATTTTTACAGTTTTTTGATTTTGGTTGCCACGCATTCATCTCATCATCTATGCAGATACTCATCACAATCACACACATCATCATACTCCTCCACCCATCAAATCATCTCATCCAACACACAACGAAAGATCTTTCTGCGTGGGAGTCGAAGCTATTAATCGTATCGTAAGTGATTATCCTGAACCAAGTAAGCCATCTGAAAAGAATGAATGTGCGGTGACTATTCGTTGGTCTTCAAACATGATCATATTACACATATTACTCATGCCTTTAAGCGATTTTCCATATACCCTATTTTTGTCTGGTTTTGGCACTGACCAAGTTTACGTAATGAAGTTTGAAGTTTTCTTGTTCCTATGATGAACACATAACCTAGCTCGTGCATTTATATATACCTACTACTAATCATTTTTATAGATTTAAGATCATTATACCCTACCTCGCCCCTATGATATTCTTTCCCCAGTATATGCTGTATAGTAATACCCTATAAATGTAAGACAATATCGAATAGCAGGATTATATTAGAGACTAAATTCTATTAGCGTTAGGTTTTATAGGAATTTAAATGAAGAACTATGGATTGCTTAAATAAAGTTAGTTTGGAAATGAACCAAGGCTAAATATCTTATATCGGAACCATGCAACCTCGTCTGACGGAGATGTGACCCACCGCAGTCTTTGTTGGAGGGATCCTGATTGTTAATAGGTGGCCCTGAAGGATCATGGTAGGGTGGGCGTTCTCGCCAATGGGCGATACCGCAGCCGACAAAGATCTGACCGGTGATCTTCTTCGTTTACGTATCCATGCTGATCTGTCCCTTTGCCCCCCGGTATCCCGTTTCCTAGTATCCTTTCCCTACTCGTACGCGACTTAATTTTTTATATAAATTCTTATCTCGACCATTTGCCAGAGCTCTAAATGGGTAGTAAAATATCCTCCATGCCCACACCCCGCCGACCAGAGACAAAAGCCGAAGCCAGCGCGTACTTCCTACTCCCGTTTAGCTAATATCTGCTCCTAGAACCTGTACGTTGTATGCTACAGGTAAAGACCAATTTTAAATGGAAATGGGTTCGAAAAGTCTGTCCCGATTTTATGGCAGGGTTTTAAGAACGTTTTTTAAGAACTATACACATATAAAAATTTTGGCGCCCAACGTGGGGCCCTTCTTCGGCATGCCCCGACCAAGAAAATTTGTATAAAGTCATCAACACCAATGCGAGCTGCATCTCAAGGCAGTGTCATAAGACTTATTCCTTTATCCATTAATTCCCAAGAGATATGCATGGTCGTGCATTGTCTGGGGGATTGACTTCGAGTAGCTGGATTGCGTAGCAGTTGCTAACAGGACTTAAAGCCCCGCGCTCGAGGTTAATCAACTTACTAGGCATAGCAACGAACCTGTAGTATCTGGCCGGATAGGCCACTCTGCTAAATAGCGCGTTCCAATTTTTCTGTCGGATTAGGTTTCAAAGTGGATTATCTCTACTGCCTACCCACAAAGGTGGGAGCGTGATGTTTGGGGGAGGAACTTGTCCATACCGTTGCTGATCATTGTCTGCCGTTTTGGCCTGGATCAGGTTAGTCAGTGGCTTAGAGCTACGGCCTGCCCGCGAACGAAGGCAATAGAATCGGAGATGGTATATTTCCTGGGACAGCATAAACTATGTCTTCTTCTTCAGTTTTTCTATTGTTGTTCCGTTTTTTTTGTGTTTGACAGACGTAGGTGGAATGGCTCTGCTGTACTGTGGTTCTGGACAATTTGGTGGTCCGCGATCCAGAACTTTTTTGTGTTTTTGCGACCTACAGTATAAGTAGAGGGGCATCGGTTTGTCAGGGTTGCGGATTGCTCGGATATCCGTCAGTGGTGTAGATCTACCGAACGGTCCCAGTTCATCCGTTGACTCATTGTAATGATTGTCGATCGTTAATAATATCACCAGAGACAGTGGGGGACACATTCCTATTAGACGAAGGGTGCATGGTTTCCGAATTTTGTGGATACAGAGTAGATATATCGATCGTTAAAAGTTAATAATCAAGAGTAGAACAGAAAATCATATATTAGTCAAATTAGGATAGGATGTCATTAAATGGGAGTTTTGACGAGATTGATCCAAACGACCATTCCGATATTATCTGCTGTATTTGCGTAAGACAGGTAGAATATCGGACACAGCTTTTAAGAACAAGTTGTAACCACGTATTTCATTTAGTTTGTTTTAATACGAGAAGAGGTGCAAAGACCGTGTGCCCGGCGTGCAACAAGCCCTTACAATCATCCGCTCCTAGCTTAGCGGAGGAATTAGCCGTAGCGCAGTCATCCGCCTCGAATGTAGAGTCTTCTCAGCTTCTAATGAGAACCAGATCACAGCGTGTGACAGCAGCTCCAGCTGCGAATACTGAAAATTTACCTTCTGTTGGTCCAACTGAAGTCGGTGTTTCAATCATGCCAGTTCCGAGTAGCGAGCCAGCGAATGAAGCAAGCCCAGGCTTGGCTCAAATGGCACAGGCGTTGACGGACGCTATGGGACAAATCGGGTTGTTGTCTCAAGCCATGACTCATATGACTCAGACTATGGAAATAGGATTCCAACGTTTGGCAAGTCCAACGGTACAGCCGCCGAATGACCAAGCTGCTGGATCTTCACAGCCTAGTGGAGAAAACCAAACCTTCGAACAGTTGTTCCACATACCAACTCGAGAGTCCGTAGGTGCCCCGATAAATCAGGCTAATGATTCGGCTGTCTCGGTAACCCCATGGGGATCCCAACAGATAGCGGGACTACGACCCGATAGGATTGGACAAATAATCGCAGGATGGAAGGTGCGGTTTTCCGGAAATTCGTCCATGTCGGTGGAAGATTTCATATATCGGATAGAAGCGTTAACCAAACAGACCTTAGAGGGTTTTTTTTTTAATTTTATTTTTTTTATTTTATTAGAAATCAGCTTTACTTAAACTATGATCTAATATTAGTGATATTTACATTGGCTTACTACATATTATAAGAGTTTAATGATTAGGTTTATATATACATTTTAATGATGTGTTATTCAGCAAATTTTTCTATTTTTTATGTACGATGGGTGGAGACGTGTGAGTCTGCGTGGGATTTGGGGGTGCAGTAATTCTCTAGCTGTTTCATTTGGATGGTTAATGAGCCTATCGTTGTATAGACTGCTATGATCGTTTATTTGATCTCCAATTTTTGGGATGAGGAGATCTCTTTCCAGCATTGTGGTCCGAACAAACCACGGGGCACCTGTCATCGCCCTTAGAGCCTTCGCTTGCATGACTCTGATTTTATTCAGATGCGTCTTCGCTGCACATCCCCAGACTTGAATGGCATATGTCCATATAGGGATTATAGTTGCCTTGTACAATATGACTTTATTGCGTAGGGGAAGCTTACTTTTTGAGTTCATGAGCCAGTGCAACTTTTTGAGTTTGTTTTGACATTTGATGACTGTAGCTCTGATATGCGGTCCCCAAGTTAGGCTTTTATCGAAGTGGACACCGAGGTAGCAGTGACTGCTCTTGCGCGGAATTATATTTCCGTTGAAGGTTAGGTCTGGTGGGTGCTTGCTTCTTAGAGTAAAATTTACGTTAACTGACTTTGTTTCGTTAATTGTGATGTTCCATTTTTTTGCCCATTTTTCCACGGATCTACCTCGAGATTTGAAGTTGTTCAGCAACGGCTCTGTAGCAGGTGGATGACGAAAGAATAGCAGTATCGTCAGCGTAAGTGGCGACCAGGAAGTTGCTTGGGTTGACGTGCGGTAGCGGCATGTCGCGTGTAATCAATGTGTACAGTATTGGCCCAAGGACGCTGCCTTGTGGAACTCCAGCTCTGATAATTTTTATGTCTGAAATAGCGTCCTTGATTGTGACAATAAACGTTCTTTCTCCCAAAAATGACTTTATGACTGAATACTGGGGGGCGGGTAGTATAATCTTTAATTTATATAAAAGTCCCTTGTGCCAGAATTTGTCGAAAGCTTGTTTCACGTCGAGAAACACCCCTGAGCAGTATTGCTTAGTTTCATAAGCGTTGAGGATGTGTTGAGCCACTCTGTGTACTTGTTCCGGAGTCCCGTGCTGTCTTCTGAAACCGAATTGGTGCTGTGGAATAGCTTCCTTGACGCAGCTTTCTGCCACCATTCTGCTCAAGAATATTCTTTCGAATATCTTGGAGAAAACTGGCAGTAGGCTTATTGGTCTGTATGACTCTAGGGCTGACGTTGGTTTACCTGGCTTTAGTATCATCACAACCATTGCACACTTCCATTGGGTGGGGAAGTGGCCGATGCGAAGGATGGCGTTGTAGAGTGCAACTAGAAACATAACTCCCTTGCGTGGAAGCAGTTTTGCGATGCGGGCATCTATTAAATCGTGCCCAGGAGCTTTGTTGTTCACAAGAGCTTTTATTTCCGCTTGGACTTCAGAAGGTGAAACTGGCTTGGTTGGTATCGACATCTGTAGGGGCGCTTCTAAGTACCAGGAGAGTGCTCGCGTGTGATCTTGAGGTGCTACATCGGCTGGAGTGAATCTGGTCTCTAAATTTCTAGCGAACGCTTCTGCTTTTTCCAAGTCAGACTTCACCCAGGTACCGTTGTCGTTTCTTAATGGAAAGCTGCACAGTGGCTGCCTCTTGATGCCACGGGTTAGTTTCTAGAGATTGACCTGGCTACTTTCGGTTGTATCGGCTCTTTTTAGCATTTCGTCGAAGTGTTTGCTGCTTTTCTCAGCGAGGCCCTTTTTTAAGTTTCTGCCCGCTCTGTGCATCTGAGCTTTAGTGTCTGGGTCGTGAGTTCTTATGAAAGCTTTCCTTAGTCTTCTCTTGATACGCACAAGGTTTTCGATGTGAGGGTCAGGTGATGCAGCAGGTCGGGTCGAGCGCTCCTCGGACGTGGGTGGTTCTGCGGAGAGAGCTGCTTCCTGGATGAGGCTATTAAGCGAGCGTACAGCCGCGTCAATGTCTTCTGGAGACTCGAATCTCCCGTTAAGTCGGATGTGATCTTCCAAATGGGTTTGAAAAATCTCAATGTTTGCTCGACTGTGCAGGAGCTTTTGTTTAGTGGGGTAGTTGACAGGGGATAAGTGCATTTCTATGAGAAGCGGTAGGTGATCGGAGGGAAGGTCGAAGTTCGCTTGTATGTGCAGGAATCTATGGGGAACGCCTTTGTAGATAGCGAAATCCAAGGCACTAGGCGATCTGTTGGAGTCGTATGGGTAGTGGGTTGCAGAGCCAGTGGCAAGAATGTTGGCTCCACTTGAGACTATATAGTCGTGGATTTCGCGACCTCTAGGGCAGGAGCGAGGGTTTCCCCACCATTGGTGCTTCGCATTCCAGTCCCCAGCTGCAATGTATTTTGGCCCAAAACTAGATAATAAAGAGCGGAACTGAGAACTTGTCCATAAGGTAGCAGGAGGACAGTAGATAGCCGAGATAGTTGTTTCTCCTAGAGAGGTGCTTAGCACCATGTTAGCGGCTTGAATTTGGCCATCTGTAATGGGGTTGGTTGGGAAGTGCTTGAGGCTGCTGCGGATGAGGATAGCAGATCCTCCTCTGAAACTATCGGAGGGATGATTTGCAGTGTAGAGTTCGTATCCTATTAGTTTGAATGTTGTTCTGCTGCAGAAGTGCGTTTCCGAGAGAAGCATTGTGTCGATTTGATTCGATGCAATGAAGTTTTTGAGTTCTAGGCTTTTGTTGGCTATGCCCGACGCATTCCAAATACCTATACGGTAAGGCATTTTGAGAGGCTAGTGGCTGAGAGAATGTTGAGGATCTGCTCTTGCATTTTCATAAGCCTGTTTTGCATTAGCATGAATTGGTCTAGCTTATCTGCAAGATTCATTAGCTTGTTCTCAAGAGGCGTGTTGTGAGGTGATTCTGGTTGGGTACGAGTACGGGATGGGTTCCGGTTTCCTGGTTCTCTTGCTATACTCCTTGATCGGTGCTGGGCTCCTCTAGCGACTTCAGCATAGGATATATGTTTTTCCTGACTTTTTGGCTGGGAAATGGACATATCGTTGCGTGGCATGTCCCTCTGTCTGCTGCTTCTCGAGAGCGAGCGAGAGTTTTTCTGGGTGCGCCCGGAAGTATTCTTTCCCCTAGGTTGCGCCTGATGAGTGTTTTCCCAATTTACCTGTGGTGGTTGTGGGTACAATTTCAATAGAAGCTGTTGGTAGACCCTACAACCTCTATAATTGGCAGTGTGGGAGCCAAGACAGTTGGCACACTTGGGCTCGACGTCTTGTGGCTTTGAGCATTCTATGGTGGCATGCGGACCCCCGCATTTAACACTAACAAATTTTTTGTTGCAATATCTTTTGGTGTGTTCGTATTCTTGACAACGGTGACACTGTGATATCTCCTGTTTGCGTTGTGGCTGCTCAACAGTTATCTTTTGTCTGCAGAGGTCTGATACTTTGAAAATCTCTTTATTATTTTCATTTGGCTCTAAGTCCACGAAAAATAAGCTGAGCTGCTTCTTGGTCGCTCTGTTAAGAGGATTGTGGATGAATCGGGCTAGATGCCCCTTGGCCATGAGATCTTGCTTAATATAATCAGTTGGGGTGGAGTGGTGAAGATTTTTGATTACTACTCTATATGACCGTTCTTCTTTCAACTGGTAGCTATGACAGAGAACGCCTTTAGCCATCAACGCGGAGGCGATTTTGCGGTAAGTGGTTGAGTCGTTGCATAGGAGTCTAATTTGTCCTCCAGTGCTTGTTTTTATACGGTAATTTTCGGGGCTTGCCAACGTATCCAGCATTGACCAGAACAATTCGATGTCGTTTACCCCGGGTATGATGATTGGAGGAGGCAGAGGGTTGCGTTTGGTTATAGGGGATTCATTACACTCCTTGTGAGGGCTGAGGTCCATATCTTCGGTACCGTCGGCAGTTGGGTCGTCAGTGTCCGCGAGTGGCGCATAGTAGTTTGCGAAAGAAGGGTTTCGACTACTTGGGAGACTGCGTTCAGTTGAGTGAAGTTTCCTTTTTGGAGGAGGGAGAGCTCCTCGCTCCTGCCAAGAAACATGAGGGTCGTCAGTTGGCTGTGGGGCATGGTAGTGGGGAATGTTATTGGGACCATCCGTAGCACGTTGGTCGTTAGCTTGCTTTTGCGTAGAATTAAGTATTGTCAGTTCTGAAGTGAGCTGGGCTTTAAGAGCTGAGGCAGTAGCAGAACTCATTGGATCAGCAGTTGACGGTTTGTTAATGCTACGAGAGACTTTAGTAAGGAACTTAGATGAACGTAGTTCCATTTTTAAGTCAGGTAGATTTGGGCGTTTAACCCAGACGAAGTTGAGGTCTAGTCACAGCGATGTTGGAACGCGTCCGTATTCAACGAGAGCATGATCGAGACTACCTTAGAGGGAAATCTCGACATAGTGGCCAGAAACGCCATTTATTTATTTGAAGCCAGTGCTAGCGAGTGGTTTTGGCGTTACCATAAAAGCGTACCCTCCGTGACCTGGCCGCAGTTAAGTACAGCCCTAAAAACTCGATTTAGAGATGGGCGTACCGACCTAGAAATTCGTACGGCAATAGTGCAACGAAAGCAGAAGCCGCACGAACTATTTGATACATTTTACGAAGCCATTGTAACCTTGTCCGATAAACTAGTCAACCCCATGTCCGAAATGTCGCTGTTGGAAGTGCTAAAGTCGAATCTCTTGGCCGATATCCAACATGAAATTTTATACATTCCCATTCTGTCAGTAGCACAATTGCGCAACATAGTGCGTACTCGCGAACGTTTTTTTCAAGCAGTGGCTAAGCCTATGGGCAGCGCTGAGCCGAAGCGTATTCCTATACGACGACAGGTGCATGAAATTGTGGTGCAGACAGACCAGGAAGGCGATGAGGTCGATGAAACCGAACCGCTAGATATCGCTGCAGTAACCCTTTCCTGTTGGAACTGTGGTTGTCAGGGGCATCGGTATCAAGACTGCGTCGGTGATCGCACCGTCTTTTGTTACGGCTGTGGCAAACGGGATACGTATAAACCGTCGTGCTCTAGGTGCAACGATCCAAAAAAACTCGTCAAGCCGTGCACAATCGACAGGTGCACGCAAACCAAACAGTTCGAAAGCAACGAACACCAATTAATGGACGTTTCGACAGTTCCATTACTCCCGGACTTACAAAAACTCCCAGACATGCCGTCACACACTTGTATTTTAACCCCAAGTGGGGAGAGAATTCAACTACCGACTCGATCTCGAAAGCGATTGCTCCAATATCGGCAAACTGGCAAAAACGAGCGCTCTAACGTATTGGCGTCAGTCGTTAATACGTCCAAGGACTGGCGACCCTATGCGGAAGTCACCGTACTGGGAAGGACGCTCAGTGGACTGAGGGATACCGGCGCATCCATAAGTTGCATAGGTGGGAAGTTTGCGGCCGACCTGGTTCAGAATCCGAACCCGATCAAGCCTGTGAGAGCAGCAGTACGCACGGCGGATGGGCAGAGCCAGCCAATAATTGGCAAGGTCACCACCGAAGTGGGTTTTCAAGGCCAGAAGAAAGTATTGAAACTGTTTGTAGTCCCATCCTTGGCGCAAGACCTATATCTAGGCATAGTCTCGTTTTAATTTGTTACCTGCTTTTCTAGCCCATAAATCATCCAGTCCTGAGTTGTCAGGCTTAACATTCGATAGTACGTTACATGTGTGTTTGTCGAAGCAGCAGCAAGCTCAGTTAGCAGAGACGGTCAACTTATTTCCCTCTTTTGCGAAGCAAGGTCTGGGAAAAACGGGCTGGCTGTCGCACGAAATTGAAGTGGGCAACGCTAAGGCAATAAAACAACGACATTATGCCGTGTCTCCAGCCGTAGAAAGGCTGATGTACGTAGAGGTAGACCGAATGTTAGCCCTTGGAGTTATCGAAGAATCAGATAGCGCATGGTCGTCACCCGTGGTCCTCGTTCGTAAACCTGGAAAGGTGCGATTATTCATCGACAGTCGGAAACTTAACGAAGTCACTGTTAAGAACGCTTATCCCATGCCATTGATCGATGGCATTCTCAGTCGGCTTCCTCGAGCTGAGTTCATCTCAAGCATCGATTTGAAGGATGCCTATTGGCAAATTCCGCTGGAAGCAAACGCGCGTGAAAAAACGGCGTTTACAATCCCAGGGCGCCCGTTGTATCAGTACACGGTCATGCCCTCGACATTCGTACACCGCCGCCTACGCTCCACAAGCCAATGCCTCAGAGCGGGTAAATCGCTCGGTACTCGCTGCTATCAAAGCTTACGTTTAGCCCGATCAATCCAATTGGGATGAGCAGATTAGCTTCATTACGTGTGCGTTACGGTCCAGCGTGCATGCAGCCGTCAAAAGTAGCCCATATCGTGTTGCTTTTGGCCAAAACATGATCACTGGCGGTTTCACTTATCAACTCCTACGAAACCTCAGTATGTTGGAGGACCGAACTGTAGTCTTCGATCGCGACGATTCCTTCGAGCTAATTCGCAAGACCGCTGCAGAAGCAATGAAACAGCAGCATGTTCGCAACGAAAATATCTATAATCTTCGAAGCCGAGAAGTAAACTTTCAAGTGGGTCAAGAAGTTTATAGACGAAATTTTGACCAGAGTAGTTTTGTGAAAGGCTTTAATGCGAAACTGGCACCTACGTTTCGGAAAGCCCGCATTAAGAAAAGACTCGGGAACAGCTACTACGAGCTGGAAGATTTCCAGGGTCGCTTTATTGGTAAATATCACGCAAAAGATATTAAACAATAAATCGTATTCAGCACTCCAAGTGTGGACCACGCTTTGGTTAGCAAGACCCCAAAGTGTGATTTCAGCGGGGGGTGTAATATTCGACGCTTGTCGTGCCTTCTTGTATTGTAATTACCCACGGCTAACTCCCAAAATTACAGCATAAAACTAGGCCGAAAAAAAAATTCGAGTTGAAGATCTTTTGAGCTTAGATAAAGCTTATCAACCGCTGTTTTGCGACCAAGCGGCAACGCTTTGATATGCAATTTTTCTGCCATGCACTATATTTTATGAAATATTGCTGTGTCTGGATTCTGTATAACAGAAGAAGACCATAGAAAGTGTGGAAAAAAACGTGGGTTGCTGTACTTAGCCGTCCCAGCCTCTTTCTTTTTCTCCTCGTGACCGTCAGAGTGACCGGCAGTGGAAAAAGAAGTCTTGTAGAGCTGACCCAGTTCGCTAAACCAAGGTCAAGCCAAAGTCAAAGCCTAGTGCAAGTGCCAAGTGCGGCTCAAAGTGATCATTTAATTTGAGTCGACGCGCCAGTTATATATTGCCAATCCTGGGCCAGCCGTTCGACCATTTGGAAAACGAGCGTACTAAAATTTTTCAAAACAGTGGTGCAATTCTGTTGAGGTAATTATCCACCCAGCTACAGCGACCCGTTGAAAAATGTTCTGTTCTTTCCGCGTAGGATTAGCACCACTAGTATCTACGTATTGAAACGCTGGTCTAGAAGTTACGGATTGGTTATTCCCGGAGACCTCTATTGGCCACGTGCCCGTACCACCGGTTAAACCCCAACCGTTTGACATTCGGATGAGGCGGTAGCCGAGGGCATGGACTTGCTCCTCCAGTAAACCCGATCGGTGGGCTCTGCAAGCGTCGCCGGGACCCGTTCGACCCATGGGGATGATCTGACTGACTCTTCAAATACACCAGTCGCCCCACGAGCCATCAAGTGTGCGGGTGTACCTAACCTCACGCCGCAGATGGATCACGGTCATTGACCCTTGGCATCGGAAGCAGCAGAATTTTCCGGCGCCCGGTACAATCGTGTGCCACCTTCAGACCTCGAGTAGGAACTCGGTCTCCAGCCGGGAAGCATCGACCCCGCCTCGGATTTAGTTATATTTTCTATCTTTCTTTCGACATTAGACCCGATATGCGAAACCCTGTTTTTTTATCCGCTTTCTGTTTAACTACGTTCTTTTGATACGGAAAAAATTTGCAACAGCCAATTAAATCCGGTATAAACAAAACGGGAATTCCTATCCATGGGCTAAATCGAACTTGAACAAATGAGTAGTGTATTAATACCGATTATTTTTACAGTTTTTTGATTTTGGTTGCCACGCATTCATCTCATCATCTATGCAGATACTCATCACAATCACACACATCATCATACTCCTCCACCCATCAAATCATCTCATCCAACACACAACGAAAGATCTTTCTGCGTGGGAGTCGAAGCTATTAATCGTATCGTAAGTGATTATCCTGAACCAAGTAAGCCATCTGAAAAGAATGAATGTGCGGTGACTATTCGTTGGTCTTCAAACATGATCACGGTTTTATACACATATTACTCATGCCTTTAAGCGATTTTCCATATACCCTATTTTTGTCTGGTTTTGGCACTGACCAAGTTTACGTAATGAAGTTTGAAGTTTTCTTGTTCCTATGATGAACACATAACCTAGCTCGTGCATTTATATATACCTACTACTAATCATTTTTATAGATTTAAGATCATTATACCCTACCTCGCCCCTATGATATTCTTTCCCCAGTATATGCTGTATAGTAATACCCTATAAATGTAAGACAATATCGAATAGCAGGATTATATTAGAGACTAAATTCTATTAGCGTTAGGTTTTATAGGAATTTAAATGAAGAACTATGGATTGCTTAAATAAAGTTAGTTTGGAAATGAACCAAGGCTAAATATCTTATATCGGAACCATGCAACCTCGTCTGACGGAGATGTGACCCACCGCAGTCTTTGTTGGAGGGATCCTGATTGTTAATAGGTGGCCCTGAAGGATCATGGTAGGGTGGGCGTTCTCGCCAATGGGCGATACCGCAGCCGACAAAGATCTGACCGGTGATCTTCTTCGTTTACGTATCCATGCTGATCTGTCCCTTTGACCCCCGGTATCCCGTTTCCTAGTATCCTTTCCCTACTCGTACGCGATTTAATTTTTTATATAAATTCTTATCTCGACCATTTGCCAGAGCTCTAAATGGGTAGTAAAATATCCTCCATGCCCACACCCCGCCGACCAGAGACAAAAGCCGAAGCCAGCGCGTACTTCCTACTCCCGTTTAGCTAATATTAGCTCCTAGAACCTGTACGTTGTATGCTACAATTGGCTGCTGCTGCTTCTGCTGATGTTGTTGTCCTCTTCGTCGCCCAGGAGAGGAGACATTGAGTGGCGTCCATGCTGCCTGCTGCTGCTGCTGTCCGCGCCATGGATTGGCTGGCGTTTGAGCTGGCTGTGTGGGTTCCTGTGCCGCAACTACTAGTTGCATTTGCAGGTGAGTGAGGTAGAGCTAGTGGAGAGCATTTTGTGTAATTGTCCGCTGATGTTGTTGCTGGTTTGATTGTTGGTGATGGGGATGGTTTTGAATTTGGGGGATATGGGATTTGCTTGCCTGTTGGTTGGTACTTTCCCGGAGTCGTCGTTTGGCCGATGCATGATTGGCATCCAAATTGTCGTCGTCATCGTCGTCATCAAACTCAACAACCATAACATCACTGTCATCATCATCGTCATCATCGTCATCATCATCCACCTCGGCGCGGACGCGCTTCAGTGGCGAACGGGCCGCTGCAGCAGAGGTGGATGGGATATCATCGGTATTGGCTGTGTTTGTTGCCGTTGGCTGATGTTGCTGTTGCTGTTAATGTGTTTGCTGCTGCTGCTGATGTTCCTCTGGCGGCGGTGGTGGGGGGGTCCGCCTGTTAACATTGCTGTTAACAGGCTTCGTCGTCTGGCTGCCGACGTAATTGTAGTTGTCGTTTTTGTGTTTGATGTCGCTGTTTGTCTGCTGATGTATGTCATCATTGTATTTGTGGTTGTGGTTGTGGTATTGGCTGTGTGCATTGCATTTGGAACCGCTGCTGTGGCCGATCGAGCGGGGTTTGTGCCATGGCTGTGGTTCGAGTTCGAACTCGCTCCCGAACGGGCACTCGAACACGAATCTTTTGTTGGCTGCTGTTCGTGCAGAGGCTGCTCGAGTGCCCTCTCGTACTGTCGCTGGTACGAGGTCGTTACCCGCTCTCTCTTTGCGCCTTCTCTCGCTCCTTGCTGTTTCCGGCTCTCTCCACACGATGCATCGGCATACGGTGCATCGATACGTGTCTGTGTGTGTTGGAGTGTGGGAAGCGGAATTATTGGCGCGCTTGGTACCGCTTGGCTTGGCTTGGCTTGACATTGCGGTGCTTTGGCTGACGCCGCTGCCGCTGCCGCTGCCGCCAATGCCTCAAGCCGGAGACTACCGCTGCTGCTGCTGATGGTCTGCTGCTGCTGCTGCTGCTGCTGCTGCTGCTGCTGGCGTTCCTGGGTATGGACCGCCTCCACCCAGTCGCCGATCTGGAACTGCTCCTGGCTGGTGAGATTGGGAATGGCCGCCCAGCTGTTGGGGCAGGGCAGGTCGGGGTCGGGGATGGGGCTTGTGGCCGGAGTGGCCGTGATGGTGGTGTCGGCATGGTATGTGGTCCTCACATACCCGGTAATGGTGGCTGGAGCCGGTCCAGGAATTGGAGGAAGTGCCTCCAACCAGGTGGCGGAGTCGGTGGATTGGCGTCTCAGTATCGCTGCGTTTGCCACGGTGCCGGTCGCTGCGCTGTCGGCGCTGGCTTCGCCGTCGGCGGCGCTGTCGGAGCTGGCAGTGGAAATGGCTGATTTGGGGCGATCCCTGGCTGTGACGCCGTGTGGTCCTCGTCGTCCTCTTCTGGCAGTGGATCCGCGTGGCATAGCTGCGCTGGATTGGCTTTGGTTGGATTTGGTAATAAATTTTTCGACCGACGCGAGTGGAGTTTTTGTCAAGCCAAATTATTCACACAGTTTTTTATTGGATTTTTTTCAATATATACCCGCTTTGGGTTGAGGGCTCTCAGTGCTCCAACAGGGGAGGGGCTGAGAGGCTGGGGTGTGAGCCGCCAGCAACCAAGCGCGTTGCTTTATTAATATTTTTTTGGGCAGTTTATGTCTTAATTTAATTTATGTACATTTTTGTGTTTGTTTTACAATTAAACTTTAAACGACACTTCAAACACACTAGTACATTTGATGGCACAATAAACTTTACAAACATATAATACTGCAGGAACGAAACACTTGTAACCTCGAAATAGGCCCGCTGCCAGCAGGGGGGGGGGGGGGGGAAGTGAAAATGGAAAAAGAGAGACACAAAATATTCGGCACTTTGACGGAGGGACTAAACTAAACCTCGAACACGTCTCGACTCCACAACGTTCACGACACGACTTTTCATTTGGACAGAGACCCAGACTCGAGACCACTCCACGATCGGGGCAAAAGGCTCCAAAAGTACGAATTGTCAAGAGGGGGGAGGGGGGGAACTCGTCAAAGCCGCTCTGGCGCGAAATGAATAAAAGTGGTTGGCAAGTGTGTGTGTGTGTGTGTGGTGTGAGTCAAGAAAGTAAAGTGGGGCCACGCTCGAAAGTATGCTGTCTCTTCCCTTTGTAATTCTCCCTAACTTAAAAATTTGATTTGCAATCCCCTGTGAGTTCGTCAACTTGATGTTTTGTTGGCTGTAATGCGGTATGTGGTCTTCAGTCCCCTCTACTACCCTTGCCGCCTGCTGAGGGCAGACGACTAGGAATGTAGCATGTACATGTGGGCGGGCAGTTTATAGGGGGCGTAGTTGATTTATGCGAAGACTAGCATTTTGGCGGCAACTGATGCTGATTTGAAAGTCGATTTGAAACCGATAATCAATTGTCAGCACCGTTGCCGCCGAAGATTTATCACAGATTGTAATAATTTTGTAGTGGGGTGTCGGAGAACCGCACTAATTACGAAAATAACAATGGGGGGGGGGGGGAAGAAGGGGTTAAAGAAATGAGATCGAAAATTCAGAAAGTGCAGTGTTGCAACACGTAGTCAATTGAGGAATAGATAAAGAGAAAATGTAAACAATGCAGGTGCTTTGCGTGGAAAATAAGAGGAAATATACTAAATAAAAAGAGACAAGCACTTGCAGAAATAACAATACAGATATGTAGTAGACTGGAGTGAAGACGACGGAAAAACAGGTAATAAAAGAGATACTACACTGGAACAAAGACGAGACAAAACAGGTACAATTGATTTACGTTTACAATTTTACAATAAACATAACAATTTAAAATAATGTCTATATCTTTTTTTTCTATAATTACAGGGAAGACAAGAAACAGCGGAGCATCGGCCGGCATAGCAAAACACAATGCTTGTAAAGACATTGCGTTGCATACCGGCCGACCCCGTCCCCCCCCCTGGTCGTCGAAATTGGCGTCGTCCCAAGTCGTCAGAAGAAGGTGCAATTAGCACCTCCTCGTCGTCGCTGTGGCTGTGGCTGCCCTCTTGGAGAACCAGTGGCACTGGTCCGGCCACCAGCTGGGAGCCAGGAGTAGACGGCACACATATTACTGTGGCGACACGGGTCCGGCCGCCAAAGTGAAATGGATGATGGCCCTAATGTAGAGCGAGTGGCACTGGTCCGGCCACCAGCTGGGAGCCAGGAGTAGATGGCACACATTTTACTGTGGCGACACGGGTCCGGCCGCCAAAGGGAAATGGATGTGAGTGTGTGTGTGCGTCGGCAATTGTGGCCCTAATGTAGAGCGAGTGGCACTGGTCCGGCCACCAGCTGTGGGCAATGGCGGACAACGACACGCATAGCTCGAACGGCACAGGTCCGGCCGCCCAAGTGTAATGGATGTTTGTGTGTGTGTGTGTGTGTATTTCCATTCCAGGTACACATGGCACTCTGAATGCTTTGATGGCGGCAGCGTCCGTTGTTCATTTTTGTTGTGGCATGCGAGTGATATGCATTTGTCATTTAATCCAATGCAGTGGCAGATATGTGTCCAATTAGTACACAGCGTTCCAGGATATCTGGTTGTCAAGATGGTACCTCATGTTGCGGGCGTAGGCCTTAATGTCATCCATGGAGTCGTCATCTGTCCACATCTCATCGTCATCATTTTCTTCATCCATTTCAGGATCCGTCTCTGGAATGGCGGCTGGCGTTGGCCCTAACGTTTTTTGTGGTGGCTCTGATCGTGGTGGTTTCTTTGACCGCCTGGCTGCTGGAGCTGGGGCAACCACTGTTCCTGCTGCCATTGTTGGTGGATTTTCCGATGTTTCTGGAACTGCTGGAGTTGCCGTCACTGCCTGGGATTGGATGAGCGAGGTGAGTAGTGACATCATCACTTCCAGCCTCTTTTCCAATCGCGTCATCCTCTGCGTATTCTCCAACAGTGCCTGGCTGCAGGATCCCACGAAAGATTGGCGTTTCGGCTGCATCTTCTGCCGGGAGCGGTTGTTGGCAAACTGCTGCTGCTGCTGCTGTCGCTGTTGTTGTTCGCGCTGCGGCTGCTGTTGCAGCTGCTGTACCTGCTGCTGTTGTGGTGCCTGGGAACGGCTCAATGGCTGCTCTGGACGTCGTCGCCCAGTGCGTGGGCCAGAGGCAGCAGGCGTCTGTTTTTTTAACTGTATTGGCTGCTGCTGCTTCTGCTTCTGCTGATGTTGTTGTTGTTGTCCTCTTCGTCGCCCAGGAGAGGAGACATTGAGTGGCGTCCATGCTGCCTGCTGCTGCTGCTGTCCGCGCCAGGGATGTGCTGGTGCTGTTTTTGCTGGTGGCTGCTGCTCTGGCAATGGCTGCAGAAGCGAGCTGCGCTTGCGACGCAACTCCTGCATGGCCACTCGGTGCGACAGAAGGCGGCCCCTTGCTGCCTTGAATGCCGGACATCCCTTGTAGGCGCTGATGTGGGCGCCCTGGCAATTGGCGCATTTAGGGGCGTCTGCCCTTGGCTTGGCACATGCCGTGGACGCGTGGGCACCCGCACACTTCATACAGACGAATGAACGCCTGCAGTAGGTGCGGGAGTGCCCAAAAGCCTGACATCTGTGGCACTGGGCTGGGTCCACCGGCTTGGCCTGCCTCTCAACGATCACTAACTGGTTGCCCAGCTGGGTTAATTGGAGGACATCGTGGTGGCTTTCATCCGGCTTGGGGGCTATCTCCAACTCGAACTGGTCGAGTGGCTGTCCATCGGATCTCGCTTTAATGGCTCTAATAAATTTAACTGAATAGCCCAGTTCGGCCATCTGTCCAATCTTAATTGTCGTTGGTTGGTGCTGTCGCTGCAGCATCCGAATTTGTCTGGCATTGGGCATACTCAGGGAGTGTAACGAGTAACGAAGAGAATCTTCGCACGATGAAGCTGGTGGTCGGCTCACTGAGAAGGAGTACGCGCTCGCTTTCACGGCTGATCTCTGGTCGGACATGGGGATGGGTTCTTTGGGGTAACCCTCCAGTTAGGTTGCTTCGCTCCTGCTGGTATTATTTTATTAAAATTCGCGTACTCTTTTTGGGAATGGGAGGGGGACAGACAAGGAAATTATCGTTAGGGGTACGGAAAGTATAGTGGGGCAAAGATAGTGCAGAGAAGGAGTAGGGATCTACCACCGCGGCGGACATTTTTGTTTTGCTGGCACGGAGTCGTGCCACGCCCACCATACCATGATCCTGAAAGAGCCAATAATAATATCAGGATCCCTGGAGTGTCCGGTATTGGTCATCCTATTTCGCTCACGAGCGGCATGGTTCCCCCAAATGCGGTAACGTCTAGCACATATTCATCTTAACAATCTTTTTATTAGAAACTATATTCAGATACTATATTCATGTTACAAGAAAAAAGAAACACTAACCGAGAACTCCAAGACAAGGCTAAATGGACAAAAGGAGGAACGAAAAGCGTCACAAGAGATATAGCTATTATTACTAGGGAATATTTAGATTAATAAATACGATAAGTGTAAATAGTTATAAGTGCATATACGATATTTTATAGTGCGATATAAACTAATGATTTTTCCTTAGATAGAAAGATAATACTATAGATAATACCTATACTATATAGGTACACATTTCCCAGCACATCGGCTTCAGGGAGTAGTTGGACATACTATTCGTTCTACCAAGCGTATTGTAAAGGCAGAAGGCCAATCAGCTGTGACTACTTTAAAAGTGTGAGGTCAACGACCGACAAACAGCTCTAGCAAAAAAGAACGAAGCTTTTGCCACGCTCGCGGAATTTTGGGAGGCAATAAAATGTAATGTTGTTGGTATATTATAAAGCTCACTCAGTTTTTGTTTGTGTTCCCGCGGCGAAAGATCTTTCGTAGCTGGGCGTGTGGCTGTGTGTGGGTGCATTAAACTTTTACCTGCAAACCAAAAACAAAATCGTACTGCGCGTGCTGCATGGCATAAGCTCGCGGAGGGGACCCGGCCGAGCGGACGCTTTTAAGCTCAAACTTTTAAGCTTTTATCAAATGCATTTTCAAACTTTCCATGTGTTGGTGGGTTTTTTTTTCTGGTTTTTTTTTCTGTTACGAGGTTCAAGGGAATGCGTGTCACGGTGGGATCTTACTGGCCTCAGTGGCTTTCAGTGGGCGGTGTATACATATGTATGTGAGCACATCTCTTACAGTTTTCATTCAGCCTACATAATGACACTAACGTGCACATAAGACAAACGCTGGCCTCCACTGCACTTTAAATAAACGTTTGGAACAGCTAGGCCAAATCACGAGAAGAACAAGAGAGGCGATACCACTAGGGGTCGCCGGGAGGTTATGTACACACGTGGTGCACTATTTTTTCCCGCCCGGTAGGAACATTTAAGCGGCTTCGGTCCTACGCTGACTGCAAGCACCGGTTTCCGTTTCTTGCCACGGTTTTGAATGCGAAACGATTACGCCATTTCGCCGCACTAAGCCCGTTCAGACGGCTGTCTTCGTCTCGCGCAGCCAAAGTTCACTGCCCGCGACTTGGTGGATCAGCTGGTTCGTAGTGCGGGGGCTTAAAGCTCGGGCTCCAGCTTTTGGATAATTCCCAACCTAAGTGCCGATTCTAATGTGGAATTTGAAAATACTGATCAGGCTACTTTTTCTAACAGTTACTCCATGCACATATTTACCCGGTTGGAACTGGCACTGCGAAAATAGGGGGATGGGGTTGAGGTGCTAATTCCTTCTTTCTCCAGGTGTTTTTTTTTTGTGTTGGGGCTGCTCACCTCCAAGCGGAAACTACAGAAAAAGTCGGAAAATCTAACTTCGAGGCTCCTAGCACTGTCGAAGGCCGGTACTCACGTTTTCGATTAGAGCCCAATCTGCTTTCTTGGGTTCTTTTTTCCCGATCGAGTGCACTTTGGTTTCACACCACGGTTATTTACGGCGGTTTAATTTTATTTTTATTATTTTTTTTTTCACCGCGCAACTGAATGCTTGTACGGCCACGAGGAGAAAGAAAGATTTGGGCGGATCTACTGACCAACAAAAATGTTGTTCTCCGGATCTGCCTTTGCACGATCCTTCGCCATTCACCTTGAATGGTTATGGACATGGTGGGGAGATTTTTGTTCGTTTTTAAGCATATTCTTAATGTCAACCCTAGATGGCGCTAGCCCCCACACGACCAGGAACATTTAACATGTAACACCACAACAAGAAATTAAGCCAACCTAACTATACACTAACTATGGGGACTAAACTTAATAGTTAATAAGTATCTCGGTGAGGTGTGATATATACTTGTATAAATAATATAATATATATAAATATATTTATATATATAATATACATAAATATATAAATAATAAATAAATATATAAATAAATATATCTTTCTGGCGAAGAACACAAATATGCTTTCCTATCCAGTCCAAGTTCAACAGGAACTGGAATTCCTGTGTGTAAAACTGATTCTTCCCGCTTTCGCTATATTCATTACTTGCTCGTATATCCCACCTTCTTCGGATATTTCAATTTATGAGCAGCACTTGTCCGCTTTAACCGCTGTTTCTTCCTCGCTATCTGATAAAGATCGTATGATAGTTCTTGGTGACTTCAACTTGCCAGGAACTGTTTGGTCTTCGGTAAACGAGTCTAGTATCCTAGTGCCCATGTCACGACATGACTTTGTTGACGGCTTGCTTGACCTATCCCTGTCTCAAGTCAACCATGTGAAAAATTCCTTGGGTCATAGTGTTGTTAAGCCGAGCCCTTACGCTCACTATACCTGAAGACGCCTACCACCCTACTTTCGAGGTGTCGCTAGATATAGGACCAACTGTATTGGATCGGTCGAGTAGGCTGCCCGAACGTGTCCGCTGCTTTCGTAAAGCCGAGTTTGCGAAGCTTAATAACCTCATTAGGGATTTTGATTGGTCCGCTTTGTACTTGTGCACTGATATCATAAAAGGCACAAACATTTTTTACAATGCTCTTGGCACATTTTTCGATTCTTGTGTCCCGCTTTCTTGTCCGACTAGATCTGGAAAACCCCCTTGGTTTACCAAAGAGTTATCCAGTCTAAAAAACTTAAAATCAAGACTTTATAAAAAATTTCAAGAAGTGGGTTCTCCTATTTCTCACTCTCGCTATGTATTAGCTCGGTCAAACTTTTCAGTTCTTAATGCTCAATGCTATAAGAACTACCTATCTCGATGCAGGATACGTTTTTCTCAGGACCCTAAACAGTTTTACAGCTTCGTAAACAGTAAGCGTAGAACGTCCGCACACCCATCCTCGCTATCATTTTGTAATACGTCGGCAAATAATGATCAGGCAATTGCCGATCTTTTTGCCCAATTCTTCCAAACCACCTATTCTGAGGAAAGCTACTCTGGTCATCCGTACCCATACGGTTTACCGAGGTCGAACGGCATTTTCAGTCCCTTGTTAAATGAATGTTCCCTACTTCATGATCTTCGACTAGTTAAGCCGGTGTTTTCACCGGGTCCAGACGGGGTTCCAGGTTGTGTACTCAGGTACTGCGCCGAGGCTCTGTGTGGTCCTTTGCTTAAACTATTCACCCTATCCATTGATTCTTCTTGTTTCCCCCTGATCTGGAAGGAATCGTTTATAATTCCTCTCCATAAAAAAGGTAGCAAGTCTGATGCAAAAAATTATAGAGGTATAGCAAAGTTATCCGCTATTCCTAAAATGTTTGAGAGGGTTTTAACTCCGCACTTGCAACATCTCTGCAAGTCACTTATATCTCCAACTCAGCATGGATTTATAAGGCGGCGATCAACCACCAAGAAACTGGTTAGAGTTTACCTCTTTCATTATTAAAGGCTTTCAATGTAACTTACAGACGGATGTTATTTACACCGACTTTAGTAAAGCATTCGACTCTGTAAACCATTCCCTTTTAGCGCATAAACTTGACCTTTTAGGGTTTCCGCCCAACCTCCTGAGATGGATTTCTAGCTATCTTTGTTCTAGGTCTCAAAGAGTCCTCTTCAAAAACTCCCTCTCTTTACCAGTAAAGGTTTCTTCGGGAGTACCACAAGGCAGCCATCTAGGCCCCTTACTCTTCACACTCTTTATTAATGACTTACCTTCAGTATTAACATACTCTCGAGTACTTATGTATGCGGATGATGTTAAACTCTGTGTCCAGTACAAGGACATTTCATTTCATTCTCGCTTGCAATCCGATCTCAATAACTTTCAGCCATGGTGTTGTGCAAACTTGTTACACCTTAATTCCTCGAAATGCAAAGTTATGACATTTCATCGTTCTAGCCCTTTGTTGGCTCCCTACACCCTATTTGGTGGTTCTCTTGAGAGAATTACCCTGGTGGATGATCTGGGTGTTATGTTAGACCCCAAGTTAAAGTTTTCCGAACACATTTCTACCATGGTAAATAAGGCCATGGGCGTGCTTGGGCTTATAAAGAGGTGGTCAAAGGAATTTGACGACCCCTATATAACAAAGACTCTCTATACCTCGCTTGTTCGTCCGATCTTAGAATACGGCTCCTGTGTATGGTGCCCTCAGTACAAAGTACACCAGGACCGTATAGAATCAGTACAGAACAACTTTTTACTCTTTGCTCTGCGGGGCCTTAACTGGGATGCGGGTGTAAGACTCCCATCTTACTCTAGTAGACTACTATTAGTAAACCTCCCACCCTTAGTTAACCGTAGAAAAATGCTTGGTGTGATATTTATGCACAACTTGATCAGGGGTGACATAGACAGCCCTGATCTGTTGAGCTGCATAAACTTCACGATTCCTATTAGACTGACTAGAAATTTTATACCGTTGTTCCTTCCACTTTGTAGATCGAATTATTCCTTGCATGAACCGTTTAGGGTCTTATGCTCGGATTATAATTCCCTCTACCATATTATATCCACCACTAATTCTCTTCCTCTTATTAAATTATTAATCCTTACACACCTTTCTATTAATTAGTAACTGTAGTGGTATTTGTACTTTGATTGCATGCTTAGTTTCTTAGTAAGTTTAGTACTAATTTTCCTCGAATGTTAGTCTAATAGCTATCTTTCTTGCATGTTCGCGTTTGGTTCGGCTACGCACCGCGCGTCATGCGGCAGCGCCCCTCGGTCGGTTGGGCGGGAGGAGGGCTGCGTTTTGCCTGGGATCCGCGCGTAACAGCCTTCTGCTGGTGTCACACGGGCCACTTGACGGTGCAGTAACTGCATCGCCTCTTGAAAGATGCAGTCATTGCATGTCAACGTCCACAATATCCGCCCGACAAGCGACCACTACAAATCCCCCCGGCCAAGATCACACTTTGGTGTTAATCACATCAAAGGGTGATAGACGCTTGGAGGAAAACCGTTAACCGGTATTAGGATGGTCACTGCTTTATGTCTTTAGCGTGGTATTTTCCGATAAGTCTACCTTGGGGATCTTCCAACTCGTAATAACTGTGACCAAGCCTACGTTTTATTCTAGCTTTTACAAAAGTAGGAGCTAGTTTTGCGCTGAAACCTTTAACGAAATTGCTCTGCTGAAAGTTGCGTCTGTAGACCTCCTGGCCAACTTTGAACGCCACTTCACGACTTCGAAGGTTGTACTGCTGTTCGTTTCGTTGGTGTTGTTTTTGTATTGTTCGTTGGGCTGTTTTTCGAATCACATCAAACGAATCTTCCCGACCAAAACTCACGGTACGATCTTCTAAAACCTGCAAATTTCGTAAGAGCTGATAGGTGTCTCCATTGGTGATCATGTGCTGTCCAAATGCAACCCGATAGGGGCTGTCGTTTAGGGCTGAATGCAGACTAGATCGTAAGGCACAACTAATAGAACTAAGCTGCTCATCCCAATTAGTTTGATCTGGCTTGATGTAAGCTTTAATGGCGGCAATAACGGATCTGTTAACGCGTTCCGATGCGTTGGCTTGAGGTGCGTACACAGCCGTATAAAAATGCTGCACATTGTACTTTTTCAACAGCGAATTGAAGTGATGTGACTTAAATTGTACTCCATTGTCGGACACAACCACTTCGGGTACCCCGAAGCAATGGAATAGGTCCTCTTCCATGAATCGAGTTATCGCCTCCGCTGTAAATTTCTTTACGGGTTTTAAAAACGGATATTTTGAAAGATGGTCCAAAACAACGAAGATACCGATATTTCCGGTTTTGCTTCGTGGATACGGACCCAGGAAATCCACAAACAACTTCTGAAACACTCGTTGAGCTTCCTTCACTGGAGCTAATGGGGGTCGTAACGAACGATTCGGGTACTTGGTGCACTTGCAGACCGAACAGCTGTTTATGAACGCTCTCACATCGGTTACTAAACTTGGCCAATAATAATAACGTCGAACTCTCTCCAACGTTTTATTAATGCCGCTATGAGCTGCTAGCGACTGTTCGTGACTCTGTTTTAGTACATCGGACACCAGCTCCGTTGGAACCCACAGCTTCCAACACAGGTCGTCAGCGATCTGATCAGCAGCCGCGTGTTCTGCTCGCCGATATATGAGATTATCGATCACCTTAATGTCTGGCATCTGTGTCTGGTTGCCTTTAATTTTTCGAATCAGTTCCAAGTATTCTGCCGACTTGAAGCAATCAGACTGCAGGTCTACCAATCCATCGCAGCTGAATGCCGATAGATCTTCGGTGTGCACCCGCGACAGAGCATCTGGGACAACATTTTGGCTACCTTTGCGGTGGAAAATTTTGAAGTTGAACCCCTGCAATTTGAGAGCCCATCTTGCCAATCTAGAACTTAGGTCCGATTGTGACATTAGCCACTTCAATGATGCATGGTCGGTATGGATGGAGAACTCGTGTCCTTCCACATAAGCTCGAAACTTCTTCACACACATTATGGCTGCCAAACACTCTTTCTCCGTGACTGAATAGTTTCGCTGACACTGATTCAGCTTGCGAGACATGAATGCGATTGGGATGTCATTACCATCGCTATCCGTTTGCATTAACACGCCGCCAACTCCGGTGTGGCTGGCATCGCAATGAATGGCAAATGGAATGGTAAAGTCGGGGCTATGTAGGACTGGTGCCTCGCACATTTGGTCTTTTAAACTTTCAAACGCCCTTTGCGCTTCGTTGGTCCATACAAACGATCGACGTTGCTTTAGTGTATCTGATATTGGGGCAGCAATTCCGGCATAGTTTTTAATATATTTATGGTACCATCCAGTGGTTCCCAAAAATCGTCGCACTTGCTTCACCGATCGAGGCACTGGAAACTCCCGAATAGCAGCAACTTTTTCGGGATCCGTTTGTATCATCCCATACCCTATCACGTGGCCCAGGTATTTCACTTCCTTCAGGCAAAATTTGCTTTTCTCTACGTTTATCGTCAGTCCAGCTTGAGACAGTCGGTCGGCCAGCGCTTTCAACACGGACATGTGCTTCTCGAAGGACTCAGAAATCACCAATAAGTCGTCGAGATAAATGAAAATCTCATTTCGCAAAGATGGTGGGATAACTTTATCCATCAGTTTGGACATGGTCTGTGGGGCATTGCATAAACCAAACGGCATCACCGTGAATTGATATAGCGGCCTCCCAGGCACAGCAAAAGCCGTCTTCTCCCGAGCCCTTGGAGTAAGCGGAATCTGCCAGTAAGCATCTTTAAGATCGATGCTTGAAATGAACTGCGCTTTTGGAAGTCTACTTAAAATGCCATCAATGAGGGGCATAGGGTGAGCATTTTTGACTGTTACTCCGTTAACTTTCCGGCTATCAAGGCAAAAGCGAACCTTACCTGGCTTACGCACAATTACTACCGGGGAAGACCACGGGCTATCTGATTCTTCAATCACCCCAAGGCCTAACATTCGGTCCAACTCTTCGTATATACATTTTTCGACTGCAGGCGACACTGCGTAGTGGCGTTGTTTTATGGGCCGAGTCTCGTAAATTTCTATGTCATGTGTAAGCCAGTTTGTCTTTCCTAATCCTTTTTCGGCAAACGAAGGGAACATCTGTACTATCGCTACTAGTTCCTTCTGCTGTAATTCCGACAAAGGTATTTGCATCGGGTTGTCAAAGTTTATAGCCGCCAAACTGCTGTTATTCGCTTTGCTCATTAAGAAGAACGGCAGTAGATTAAAGCTTCTCCAAAAGTCTATTCCTAGATATAACTCCTGCGATAACGATGGTACAAAATAAAGGCATATTCGTTTGGAATTTCCACGAAAGCAAATGAGTGTGGAGATCCTACCTAGAATAACTTGCTTTTTCCCATCTGCGGTTCGCACGGCTGACTTCATCGGCTTGACCTCAGGGTTTGTTCGAGATAACTCTTCTGCAAATTTACCCCCAAGGCAGCTGATTGAGGCGCCTGTGTCCATTAATCCACTTATCGTCTTGCCAAACAGAGTGACATTGGCGTAGGGTCGTAGGTCAGTGATATTACTAATAACAGAGGCTAATAATGCTTTGCGCGCATTTTTACTCTGCGTGCGGAACAGCTTCCTACGCTTACGGTCTCGAGTTTTGCTAGGCGCAGGGGTCGCTTCCTGATCGTCGTCCTGTACTGGTATCATAGTGGTCGTTATCATGTCATGAGCTTGACGTAGCCCCGGTTACTCCGTATTCGTTGCCTTCGACACTAACTTGCGTGCACTCGATATCGGTGCACGAGCCAACTCGTTTTTTGACGAGCTACATTTTCGGCACGATGGTTTATATGTGTCCCGCTTACCACATCCATAACAGAATACTTTACGCTCTGCTTCGCACTCTTGATATCGGTGGCCTTGTTTATTGCAATTCCAGCAAGAAAGCGTCATCGCGTCGATATCAAAAGCGTCAGCTTCTTCCGAATCGCCTTCTGCCAGACCTTCTGTCTGGATGGACATTTCGTTCACCTGATTGCGAGGAACAAATCGTCGAGTAGCCGGGATTGGCTTAGCAGTATTTTCCATGAACCTTTCACGCTTGCGGACCACTTGTCGCAACTGCACAATGTTCGGTATGGGCACATATAAAATCTCATGTTGTATCTCATTGAGCAGATTTGCTCGCAACACCTCTAACAAGGACTGCTCGGTCATCGGCTGCACGAGCTTGTCTGCAAGCGCCACTATGGCCTCATAAAAACTGTCAAACGGTTCGTTGACTTTCTGCTTCCTCTGGGTGATCGCGGTTCTGATTTCTAAATCTGTTCTGCCGTCCGAAAACTGCGATCTCAGAGCAATACAGAGATCAATCCAGCGCACTCTTGGTACGCTTTTATGATACCTCCAGTACCATTAACCCGCGCTTCCTTCGAACAGGTTGCTCGCGTAGCGAGATAACAATTCAAAATTGCTATCTAATGTCTGGCTGGTCAGAGCTTCGACGCGATACAAAAAATCATATATTGACATAGAGGAGCGCCCTGAGAATCTCAACTTCCAGTTCGCGATTATCTGGCTAATCCGATCCGCGCGCAACTGCTGTGATTGCTGCGACTCGGGTGGGGCTGACAAGTTAGTCGGTCGCTCGGACGCTGAGTTTGGCAATGCTGCGTTTTCCCTGGCGGATAACCTAAAGAGTTGCTCAAAGGATTGATTTGACCTAACGGGAGAGGACTGCCTATGGGCTGGGTGTACCCTTTCCGTTGGAACTGGAGCTGCATTCTGGAGCGACAATCTTTGAAACCCCGCTTCAATCGCGTTAGCTAGCATTTGAGTGTGCTGTGCTAGTGCGGCTGTCACTGCGTCCGCAATGGTCTGTTGCAAGCTACCATCCGTGGCTGGCAGACCCGTTCGAGCTGCTGAAGCTGACACCACTGCTGCCGCAGAATTTGGCGGTTGGCCTCTAGGACGATCTGGAGCGGCCATTGGACCGGACACACTAGGCCCTTCGGGTTGGCTAACACTTCGGACCCCACTCTGCATATTGGCAGCGGATAATTGGTTTTGCTGTGATTTAAGTGTTTTCGAACGGGATCTGGTCACTGCAACTGCCCCTGGTTGGTTGCCTGAGGCTTGAGCTGCTTCTAGTTCTTCTGCCAAATTAAGGGTCGATTTGCTCAGCGCAGTTCTGCACACTGGACAGACTTTCTTATTTCCTGAACGTGCACTAAAGCAGGTGTGATGGAAATAATGGTTACAGCTGGTAGCTAATAGTTGGCCTGGGTATTCGACTTCTTGCGTGCATACACAGCAAACGGTTTCGCTCTCTTTTGGCTGAATCCTATAATATAATATAATCCATCTAGATTTCACTGCTATGGCATATACTGCTCGGCAATAAAGCTATGTTGAAGCTATTATCGATTCCAGAGCAGCTTACCATCGAACAGGGGTTATGGATCCTACTCCGATGCGGGCTAAACGTTATCGGAAACTAATAAGCATCCACCATCACAGGATCCAATTCCAGGACAAAAGGAAGGCTTTAAGGAAGGGGGGTGGGAAACAGGGAACAAAAGTCTTAAGCCAGTGCATGACTATGCACTGCTCGCAGGTGTTATGGACTTTCTCAACAATTTTTCTGCTTCGGGGTCAAGTTTGGCTGGGGTCACACACAACCATATAAGTTAATGTAACTCCGCTTTGTAACGTTTACAATTACGTCAACCCTGACCTTCAGGCCTTTCGGCCCCACGTTGGGCGCCAAATAAAATAATTATTACTGTAACGAGTAACGAAGAGAATCTTCGCACGATGAAGCTGGTGGTCGGCTAACTGAGAAGGAGTACGCGCTCGCTTTCACGGCTGATCTCTGGTCGGAAATGGGGATGGGTTCTTTGGGGTAACCCTCCAGTAAGGTTGTTTCGCTCCTGCTGGTATTATTTTATTAAAATTCGCGTACTCTTTTTGGTAATGGGAGGGGGACAGACAAGGAAAGGATCGTTAGGGGTACGGAAAGTATAGTGGGGCAAAAAAAGTGCAGAGAAGGAGTAGGGATCTACCACCGCGGCGGACATCTCTGTTTTGCTGGCACGGAGTCGTGCCACGCCCACCCTACCATGATCCTGAAAGAGCCAATAATAATATCAGGATCCCTGGAGTGTCCGGTATTGGTCATCCTATTTCGCTCACGAGCGGCATGGTTCCCCCAAATGCGGTAACGTCTAGCACATATTCATCTTAACAATCTTTTTATTAGAAACTATATTCAGATACTATATTCATGTTACAAGAAAAAAGAAACACTAACCGAGAACTCCAAGACAAGGCTAAATGGACAAAAGGAGGAACGAAAAGCGTCACAAGAGATATAGCTATTATTACTAGGGAATATTTAGATAAATAAATACGATAAGTGTAAATAGTTATAAGTGCATATACGATATTTTATAGTGCGATATAAACTAATGATTTTTCCTTAGATAGAAAGATAATACTATAGCGCAATATAGGTACACATGTCCCAGCACATCGGCTTCAGGGAGTAGTTGGACATACTATTCGTTCTACCAAGCGTATTGTAAAGGCAGAAGGCCAATCAGCTGTGACTACTTTAAAAGTGTGAGGTCAACGACCGACAAACAGCTCTAGCAAAAAAGAACGAAGCTTTTGCCACGCTCGCGGAATTTTGGGAGGCAATAAAATGTAATGTTGTTGGTATATTATAAAGCTCACTCAGTTTTTGTTTGTGTTCCCGCGGCGAAAGATCTTTCGTAGCTGGGCGTGTGGCTGTGTGTGGGTGCATTAAAATTTTACCTGCAAACCAAAAACAAAATCGTACAGCGCGTGCTGCATGGCATAAGCTCGCGGAGGGGACCCGGCCGAGAGGACGCTTTTAAGCTCAAACTTTTAAGCTTTTATCAAATGCATTTTCAAACTTTCCATGTGTTGGTGGGTTTTTATACCCGATACTCAAAATGAGTATTGGGGTATATTAGATTTGTGGTAAAAGTGGATGTGTGTAACGTCCAGAAGGAATCGTTTCCGACCCCATAAAGTATATATATTCTTGATCAGCATCGATAGCGAATCGATTGAGCCCTGTCTGTCTGTCCGTCTGTCCGTCCGTCCGTCCGTCCGTCCGTCCGTCCGTCCGTCCGTCCGTCCCCTTCAGCGCCTAGTGCTCAAAGACTATAAGAGCTAGAGCAACGATGTTTTGGATCCAGACTTCTGTGATATGTCACTGCTACAAAAATATTTCAAAACTTCGCCCCGCCCACTTCCGCCCCCACAAAGGACGAAAATCTGTGGCATCCACATTTTTAAAGATACGATAAAACCAAAAACGCAGAATCGTAGACGATGACCATATCTTCTACAGTGCAAAATCTGAACCAGATCGTATAATGATTATAACCAGAATCAAGAAAACAATTTCATTCTTTCTCGCTCTGTCTCTCTCTAACGCACAGGTTTCATGGTCGGTTTTGTCAATTGCAAAATATGAGTTCAAGGATCTCAGAACCTATAAGAGCCAGAGCAACCAAATTTGGTATCCACACTCCTGTGATATCGGACCTTGACCGTTTCGTGTCCAAATTTCGCCACACCCCCTTCCGCCCCCGCAAAGGACGAAAATCTGGGGCATCCACAAATCTCAGAGACTATTAAGGCTAGAGTAACCAAATTTGGTATCCGCACTTCTGTTAGATCTCACTATAAAACGTATATCTCAGAATTTCGCCCCACCCCCTTCCGCCCCCACAAAAGACGAAAATCTGTTGCATCCACAATATTGCACATTCGAGAAAACTAAAAACGCAGAATCATAGATAATGACCATATCTATCAGATTGCTGAATCTGGATTAGATCGGATCATTTTTGTAGCCAAAAGCAAGAAATCAATTTTCAGTGGCTACGCAGCGCCCGACGTCACGCTCAGGCTGATTTTCTGTCTCTCTCGCACGCACTCTTTGTCGTGTGGTTCAATATTAGCGGCGTCTGCCGCAGGAGAGCCATACTGACTTAGTATCGGGTATAACTGTAGAGTTGCGGTGTCCGCAGCAACTCACAACGTTCCACCTCGTTTTTTCTGGTTTTTATACCCGATACTCAAAATGAGTATTGGGGTATATTAGATTTGTGGTAAAAGTGGATGTGTGTAACGTCCAGAAGGAATCGTTTCCGACCCCATAAAGTATATATATTCTTGATCAGCATCAATAGCCGAGTCGATTGAGCCCTGTCTGTCCGTCTGTCCGTCCGTCCGTCCGGCCGTCCGTCCGTCCGTCCGTCCGTCCGTCCCCTTCAGCGCCTAGTGCTCAAAGACTATAAGAGCTAGAGCAACGATGTTTTGGATCCAGACTTCTGTGATATGTCAATACTACAAAAATATTTCAAAACTTCGCCCCGCCCACTTCCGCCCCCACAAAGGACGAAAATCTGTGGCATCCACATTTTTAAAGAAACGATAAAACGAAAAACGCAGAATCGGCGAGGATGACCATATCTTCTACAGTGCAAAATCTGAACCAGATCGTATAATGATTATAGCCAGAATCAAGAAAACAATTTCATTCTTTCTCGCTCTGTCTCTCTCTAACGCACAGGTTTCATGGTCGGTTTTGTCAATTGCAAAATATGAGTTCAAGGATCTCAGAACCTTTAAGAGCCAGAGCAACCAAATTTGGTATCCACACTCCTGTGATATCGGACCCTGACCGTTTCGTGTCCAAATTTCGCCACACCCCCTTCCGCCCCGCAAAGGACGAAAATCTGGGGCATCCACAAATCTCAGAGACTATTAAGGCTAGAGTAACCAAATTTGGTATCCGCACTTCTGTTAGATCTCACTATAAAACGTATATCTCAGAATTTCGCCCCACCCCCTTCCGCCCCCACAAAAGACGAAAATCTGTTGCATCCACAATATTGCACATTCGAGAAAACTAAAAACGCAGAATCATAGATAATGACCATATCTATCAGATTGCTGAATCTGGATCAGATCAAATCATTTTTGTAGCCAAAAGCAAGAAATCAATTTTCAGTGGCTACGCAGCGCCCGACGTCACGCTCAGACTGATTTTCTGTCTCTCTCGCACGCACTCTTTGTCGTGTGGTTCTGCCGGAGGAGAGCCATACTGACTTAGTATCGGGTATAACTGTAGAGTTGCGGTGTCCGCAGCAACTCACAACGTTCCACCTCGTTTTTTCTGGTTTTTATACCCGATACTCAAAATGAGTATTGGGGTATATTAGATTTGTGGTAAAAGTGGATGTGTGTAACGTCCAGAAGGAATCGTTTCCGACCCCATAAAGTATATATATTCTTGATCAGCATCGATAGCCGAGTCGATTGAGCCCTGTCTGTCTGTCCGTCTGTCCGTCCGTCCGTCCGTCCGTCCGTCCGTCCGTCCCCTTCAGCGCCTAGTGCTCAAAGACTATAAGAGCTAGAGCAACGATGTTTTGGATTCAGACTTCTGTGATATGTCACTGCTACAAAAATATTGCAAAACTTCGCCCAGTCCACTTCCGCCCCCACAAAGGACGAAAATCTGTGGCATCCACATTTTTAAAGATACGATAAAACGAAAAACGCAGAATCGGCGAGGATGACCATATCTTTTACAGTGCAAAATCTGAACCAGATCGTATAATGATTATAGCCAGAATCAAGAAAACAATTTCATTCTTTCTCGCTCTGTCTCTCTCTAACGCACAGGTTTCATGGTCGGTTTTGTCAATTGCAAAATATGAGTTCAAGGATCTCAGAACCTATAAGAGCCAGAGCAACCAAATTTGGTATCCACACTCCTGTGATATCGGACCTTGACCGTTTCGTGTCCAAATTTCGCCACACCCCCTTCCGCCCCCGCAAAGGACGAAAATCTGGGGCATCCACAAATCTCAGAGACTATTAAGGCTAGAGTAACCAAATTTGGTATCCGCACTTCTGTTAGATCTCACTATAAAACGTATATCTCAGAATTTCGCCCCACCCCCTTTCGCCCCCACAAAAGACGAAAATCTGTTGCATCCACAATATTGCACATTCGAGAAAACTAAAAACGCAGAATCATAGATAATGACCATATCTATCAGATTGCTGAATCTGGATCAGATCGAATCATTTTTGTAGCCAAAAGCAAGAAATCAATTTTCAGTGGCTACGCAGCGCCCGACGTCACGCTCAGACTGATTTTCTGTCTCTCTCGCACGCACTCTTTGTCGTGTGGTTCTGCCGGAGTAGAGCCATACTGACTTAATATCGGGTATAACTGTAGAGTTGCGGTGTCCGCAGCAACTCACAACGTTCCACCTCGTTTTTTCTGGTTTTTATATCGATACTCAAAATGAGTATTGGGGTATATTAGATTTGTGGTAAAAGTGGATGTGTGTAACGTCCAGAAGGAATCGTTTCCGAACCCATAAAGTATATATATTCTTGATCAGCATCGATAGCCGAGTCGATTGAGCCCTGTCTGTCTGTCCGTCTGTCCGTCCGTCCGTCCGTCCGTCCGCCCGTCCGTCCCCTTCAGCGCCTAGTGCTCAAAGACTATAAGAGCTAGAGCAACGATGTTTTGGATCCAGACTTCTGTGATATGTCACTGCTACAAAAATATTTCAAAACTTCGCCCCGCCTACTTCCGCCCCCACAAAGGACGAAAATCTGTGGCATCCACATTTTTAGAGATACGATAAAACCAAAAACGCAGAATCGTAGACGATGACCATATCTTCTACAGTGCAAAATCTGAACCAGATCGTATAATGATTATAGCCAGAATCAAGAAAACAATTTCATTCTTTCTCGCTAAGCCTCTCTCTAACGCACAGGTTTCATGGTCGGTTTTGTCAATTGCAAAATATGAGTTCAAGGATCTCAGAACCTATAAGAGCCAGAGCAACCAAATTTGGTATCCACACTCCTGTGATATCGGACCTTGACCGTTTCGTGTCCAAATTTCGCCACACCCCCTTCCGCCCCCGCAAAGTACGAAAATCTGGGGCATCCACAAATCTCAGAGACTATTAAGGCTAGAGTAACCAAATTTGGTATCCGCACTTCTGTTAGATCTCACTATAAAACGTATATCTCAGAATTTCGCCCCACCCCCTTCCGCCCCCACAAAAGACGAAAATCTGTTGCATCCACAATATTGCACATTCGAGAAAACTAAAAACGCAGAATCATAGATAATGACCATATCTATCAGATTGCTGAATCTGGATTAGATCGGATCATTTTTGTAGCCAAAAGCAAGAAATCAATTTTCAGTGGCTACGCAGCGCCCGACGTCACGCTCAGACTGATTTTCTGTCTCTCTCGCACGCACTCTTTGTCGTGTGGTTCAATATTAGCGGCGTCTGCCGCAGGAGAGCCATACTGACTTAGTATCGGGTATAACTGTAGAGTTGCGGTGTCCGCAGCAACTCACAACGTTCCACCTCGTTTTTTCTGGTTTTTATACCCGATACTCAAAATGAGTATTGGGGTATATTAGATTTGTGGTAAAAGTGGATGTGTGTAACGTCCAGAAGGAATCGTTTCCGACCCCATAAAGTATATATATTCTTGATCAGCATCAATAGCCGAGTCGATTGAGCCCTGTCTGTCCGTCTGTCCGTCCGTCCGTCCGTCCGTCCGTCCGTCCGTCCCCTTCAGCGCCTAGTGCTCAAAGACTATAAGAGCTAGAGCAACGATGTTTTGGATCCAGACTTCTGTGATATGTCACTGCTACAAAAATATTTCAAAACTTCGCCCCGCCCACTTCCGCCCCCACAAAGGACGAAAATCTGTGGCATCCACATTTTGAAAGATACGATAAAACCAAAAACGCAGAATCGGTGTGGATGACTATATCTTCTACAGTGCAAAATCTGAACCAGATCGTATAATGATTATAGCCAGAATCAAGAAAACAATTTCATTCTTTCTGGATCAGATCGGATCATTTTTGTAGCCAAAAGCAAGAAATCAATTTGCAGTGGCTACGCAGCGCCCGACGTCACGCTCAGACTGATTTTCTGTCTCTCTCGCACGCACTTTTTGTCGTGTGGTTCAATATTAGCGGCGTCTGCCGCAGGAGAGCCATACTGACTTAGTATCGGGTATAACTGTAGAGTTGCGGTGTCCGCAGCAACTCACAACTTTCCACCTCGTTCTCTTTTTGGTTTGTGATGTGGACGGGAGCAAAAGTTTGTCAAGGTAAGTAATGGGTGTGGTGGAGAAAGGGCGGCACGGCACGGCACGGCACACGACAGACACCACAAAAAGAAAACAGGGCAACACAGAAAAAAAACGTCAATGGCGACACGGCACAGATCGATAGATCATGTTCACCGAAAAGGGAATCTTTCCCATGGGCGATGGCCTTTTGGATGTAGATGCCGAACGCTTTAACGGATTGCTCGTGTCGCATGACATCAACGAGATCTACGAGGTGGAACAGACGCCGTTTGCCAGGGGCAAATTCGCCGCCGTTCGCCGTGCCATTCACAAGAACACGGGCTCCCATTTCGCGGCAAAGTTCTTGAAGCGACGCCGACGCGCACAGAGCAGCGACAAGGAGATCAAACACGAGATCGCCGTCCTAATACTCTGCGAGGGCGAGGAGAACATTGTCAATCTGAATGCGGTGCACGAGACCCGTTCGGACACAGCCCTGCTGCTGGAACTGGCCACTGGTGGCGAGCTGCAGACCATACTGGACAACGAGGAGTGCCTGACAGAGGCCCAGGCCCGCCACTGCATGCGAGAGGTGCTGAAGGCTCTCAAGTTTCTCCACGACCGATCCATTGCCCACCTGGACCTCAAGCCACAGAACATTTTGCTCGCCGGCGAGCGTATAGAAGATGGCCTCAAGCTCTGTGACTTTGGGATCTCGCGCGTTGTGTGCGAGGGCATCAATGTCCGCGAGATGGCCGGCACACCCGACTACGTGGCCCCCGAGGTGCTCCAGTACGAGCCGCTCTCCCTACTGACGGACATCTGGTCCGTGGGCGTTCTCACCTATGTCTTGCTCTCCGGCTTCTCGCCCTTTGGCGGGGACACCAAGCAGGAGACCTTCCTCAATATCTCGCAGTGTGCGCTCACCTTTCCGGACAACCTATTCGGTGGCGTCTCGCCAGTGGCCATCGATTTCATACGCCGCGCATTGCGAATTAAGCCAAACGATCGCATGAGTGCCGCTGGATGCCTGGAACATGTCTGGCTGAAGGATGAGAGCTCGATGGATAGACAAATGTATCTGCAGGCTCAGAGCGATGCTGAAGAGGAAGAGGAGGAGGAAGAAGACGACCTTGAGGATGAGGAAGTGGAGGAGCCAGTGGCCGAGGAGAAGGCAGAGGAGCAGGAACAGCAACAGCAGTCACAGGAACAACAAAAGCAACAGAAGCCAAGCAGTGGCAGCAACAAACCCACGCACAATGGCCACCATCGGGCCCACAGCAATGGGAGCAGTAGCAGCATCTCAAAAATACCCATTGCCACCGGGAAGCTCCTGGGAAGCCCCATAAGCAGCACCAGCACCAGCACAGAGACAACGACAGCCATACACACGCTGACCAGCAATGGACACGGACAGAGCAACACGGTCTGCCTGTCCGCCAAGCCCACTCAGATCGTGACACCCACACGTCGAGCCTCCGACTCGGACAAGGAGAACACATACACGGCGACATTTGTGAAGAAGCCCCCGGTGCAGGCCACCATCCAGCTGGGCAGCAACGGCCTCGACGAGTCCGCCACAGTGGTGGCCACCCTGACACTCTTTCCCGATGCGCCCACCACACCGAAAGTGATCCGCAAGGCACCCACGGGAGAGTCCCATGGATCGGCCACCTCGGTGAAGGCTCTGGTCAAGAAGTTTCAGCTGGAGGAGACGCTAGTCTGCCCCGGACACAGCAGCACCAGCAGCCACAACGGCCAAAGTCCCGTCAACGGGTGCGGCGGCAGTAGCGGGAGCAGCAACGGCAACAATATGCGACGCAGTGCAGGGGGAAACAGCAGCAACATCAGTTACTCGGCAGCAGCCGCGACAGCAGCACGAATGAACAGCATTCGCCGCGCCTCCGACCCGCTGATGGCCGTCTATAAGAAGCAGCCACAGAACAGCGGCGCCAACAGCAATAGTTCCAGCAGCAACAGCAACAATCCCAGCCCCGGCAGCAGTCCCAGCTCGGGCAGCACGGCCACCCTGCTCCTGAATAGCCATCGCCTGGCGTCCAGCACCGCTGTAGCCTCAAGCAGCAGCACCAAAGCTACTGCCACTGCCCACCATCTGCACCACCACCACATGCACCACGACAACACGAAAAACGGCCAAAACACATGAAATCCACACTTACCTGCCAATCACCAGACAGAGCTGCCCAGCAGGAAGCTGCCTCGCCATCAACACTGACAATTCCTGCCAAAGGGAAGGAAAAGGAGGCCCCTTTCTGATGACGCTGCCGCCTGACCATGGCCGTGACGTCACGCCACTCCAAACATACAGCTGCCATTTCCAACGACGACGCAGATGCTGGCGCCTGTTGCCGCTCCACTGGGTCGCACCCGTCTCTCATGCCAATTATGTGAGGGCGGGATGGCCTGGTGTTGAGCCGCCGGACGCCAGCAAATCCTGCAAAAGAAGAAGGAGAATCAGGAGAGAAGCTGCCAATAAACACATATACTCACCTGCAAACGCCTCTCACGCCAACACAAACCAGACAAGGGTCGCCAGCAACAGCATCCAAACGCCGACAAGTACCTGCAAATAAACACAAATTAAAATCACACGCCAAAGCAAACACCTCCTCAACTGGGTGGCCGGACCACCAGCCACTCAAAACGCCGTTACAAATTGACGACGAACGTGGCCGAGGAGGCCAGTCCAATTCTACTGACAACGCATCCTGGGTGGCTGGACCAGCAGCCACTCGGATGCGGCCAACAACAATACAATCGACAACGTATCCTGGTGGCCGGACCAGCAGCCACTTGGATGCGGCCAATATCACGATTCGTTGGCATCACTTTTCGATGCCAATGCCAACACACTGGACAATGCATCTTCGGGTGGCCGGACCAGTGCCACTCGGTCTGCTGCACCAAACCAACAGACAGATGCAACGTGGGCGGCCGGACCAGAGCCGCTCGCCATCAACACCATCATTGCCCACGATGCACGCCAATACTCACAACCAGCCAGCCAATAAACAACACACAGGGGGACAACAGAGCCGGCCGGTATACAGCGTAATGTTCGCATTGCGTTTGTTATGCCGGCCGGTGCTTCGTTGTAGTTGTCCTCCTGTTAGAAATAAAATAAATATAATTAACATGTTTATATGTTGTTAATGTATGTCAATTATCGTTTATTTTACCTCGTCTGCATCAATGTATTTGTTGTAGATGTCAATCCTGTTGTTTCTGTAGTTTTTGCATGTCCGTAGATAGTTTGTCCATAGTTTTAGTACTTGCCTGTGATATTAGGAATAAGTTTTTGTAAATTAATGTAGTTTTCTGTAGATAATTGTATATTTTTCGTAGTTTTCTAATTAGTTTTACCTTCTTACTCTTCTTCCCAACCTATCTGCCATTCCCATAATTCCCCTTGACACGTGGTATTACCAAAAATACCACGCAAATACCAGACTATGACCGATAACACACCAAAAAGCCATTTCAAATTTAAAATGCATTTATCAATGCCCAGTGTGTTATCGGTCGCAAATTCGGCAATTTATGCCCAGCCAATTCCTCCCCACCCCCTACCCTCTTCAAATGCCACTAAATGCCAAATGCGGTTGAGCAGGAGCAAAATTAACACTGCCAACCTCCGCCACTCTGCCAAACGCCCCAATAAAGCCATTTCAACGCGCCCGGATCGAAAGATCCGGAAGTTTACAGTATCCGGGCGGTTATACGGGAGCAGGCATTTATCCCCCCCCCCCATCCTATCCCATCCCCCAACAACAGAGCAGCCACTACACACAGCACAAACATAAGACACTGGCCGCTAACCAACGACAACGACAACACACACAGCCACTAAAACAAACGGCTATTCCAATTCTCCATTGCCTACTTATCGGTGCTGCTGCCCTCGGACCACTTTCATCTCACTCAATATTGGGGTGAGTGAAAGTGGAACCGGGGGTGAGAGCACCGGTAAATGACGATCGGCGATCGGGCCAGTCGAGTTGAGGGGGAGAGTATGGGAGTTGGCGGACATGTGAGAGTACCACCATGAACCTCGTCCGCCACTCTCATCTCGTCCACCCGCTCGAGAGGTCGCGATCGTCGGACGTACGTGCCATAACCGTTTCGTGTCGTTTTTTCGTGTCGCCGTTTTCCGTTGTCTTGCTGTTGTGCTTTGTTTTCTTTTTTGTGGTGTCTGTCGTGTGCCGTGCCGTGCCGTGCCGTGCCGCCCTTCCTCCACCACACCCATTACTTACCTTGACAAACTTTTGTTCCCGTCCACATCGTAAAAAAAAAAGAGAATAAAAGTGCCAATAAATTACATTAAACACAAACACACACAAGAGACTTTTCAATTAAAGAACAACAAACAGGCAGCAGATCGCCAACACACAAACCAACAGCCAGCCATGACCAGAGGAATGGCCAGACGAGGGACAACCAGACGACACAGCGACCGCGGCAGAGCGGCCCGCAGAGGCGCCCTAGCAGCAGCAGCAGCAGCCAACAACACCAACACAAACACCGCCAATAGCAGCAGCAGCAGCAGAGCCCTCGGCGCAGGCGCCAAAACCAACGCCCCAGCCAATGCAGAGCGCCGACGCCACAGCGACGGCGGCTGCAGCCAACAGGAGCAGCGAGCCAATGCCAATGCCAGTGAGTACCCAGCCATTGCCATGGCCGATTTATCCACGGCCACAGCCACTCCCCCCTCGAGCCCCATCAAATCAGCAGCAACAGCAGCGCCAATACAAACTGCAAATCCCGTAACCCTGCCAAATCCCAAAATCCCGCCAAACGCAAAGGGAAAGGCCGATAGGACGCCGCTCTCGCTGCCGCTTTTCCCGCCTCTCACGCTCTCGGACATACAAAACCGTTCGAGAGTAACGGGAGAGGGAGAAGACGGAGGAGAGCCGGCAAACCGACGCGCAGGAGCAGAGCGCCAAAACGGCCAACGGGCAGCCACACACACACACACGACCGGATCGAACCCGTTGCGTGTCGACCTTGGTTCGAGTTCGAGCAGCGGGTCGATCCGTGCCAATGCCCAGCCTGCATAAATACCACCAATCCCACCAACACCAAAACGACGCCGAGTGGGAGTGACGATGACGGTGAGGGTGAGAGGAAGCAGGCCAGACGACGGGGCCGCCATCACCAGAAAAGGCAAACTCTGGAGGAGCTGGAGGCTATTGTTCAGGTGCAGTTGAGGCAGCACGAGCTGCGGGAGCAACAGCAGAAGCAGCAGAAACGGACGGCACATGCAGCCAGCACCAACACAGTTGCCGATCCTGCCACTCTGCCGCAATCTGCACAGCCAACACATGCCCCTGCCCCTGCCTCTGCCACTACTATAAATGCCAATAGCCAGACCCACAGCCATCACCAACATCAAAAACAGCCAATACATAGACAATCACCAGCCATTCACATAGACAATACTGACAATATCAATACAAATAATGACGCCAACGCAATTACAAATACAAATACACCCGCCAATACAAACACCAACACCACCACCGCCATCACCATCACAAACACCACTGCCACTCCCACCGACGATGACATCCGGCACGGCGAATTCGGGCATCAGCCCAGCCAGGAACGTGGCTTGAGGATCCTCATCCGAGGACTCTCCCACTCCACGCCGCCGGATTGGATTCGCAGCAGTATGCTGAACGAGGGGTTCACGGTTCGGTTTGTGAGGGTGATCACCGATCTATTTGATCGCAGCCGCCAATTCAACCTCTTCGAGGCTGAGATCGCCCCCAAACCGGACCGTGGCCAATTCGATGTGTTGAAGCTGCGACGCCTGGGTGGGAGGCCCGTCACGGTTGAGAGACTTGGAGTCTCCCGTGACCCTGCCCAGTGCCATCGATGTCAGGTGTTTGGCCACACCCGTGCATATTGCAGACGAGCTGCTGTCTGCATGAAATGCGCGGGTGGACATCTGACGACGGAGTGCAGCAAGCCAAGGGCCGCCAATCCCAAATGCGCCAACTGCCAGGGCCAGCACATCAGCGCCTACAAGGGCTGCAGCGCCTACAAGGCAGCCAGGCAGAGGCTCGAGGCCCACAGGGTCGCCAGGGAGGAGGAGCGTCGCAGACAGCAGCCACAGCCAAGCCAACACCGACACCAGCCAATACAACGTCGCCAGCAGCAGCCACATCCACAGCCACTCCTAAATCCGCAGCAGCAACGCCAACACCAACCGGATCGGCAGCATCGGTATGGCGACCATCATCCCCAGCCATCGACCAGGGGGCGCCAACACCAGAGGGTCCAGCCGATGCAGCCGATCGCGAATGATGCTCCGACGCCACGCCAACACCAGCAGCAGCGGCGGCCAGCAGCTCAGTGCGATGGCAGCTGTGCCAAACATCTAAAAGAGAGCGCCATTAAACTCAAAATGCTGGAGGAAAGGTTGGCAGCAATGGCCACGCTGATCGCAAACCTGACAGAGGCTAGAGGCGGGGGCTTGGCAGCCATGCCGCCACTACAGGCAACAGCACCTACACACCCGCCGCCATCACAACCAGCCGCCAATACAGCAGCAGCAGTAGCCATATCGGACAGTGAGCCGGATATGGACATGGACGACGACAGCCAATGGACCGACGAAGAGCCTTACGATGACCTACGTAGGTTTCTAAATGGAGAATCCAGTGGCGACTTTGAAAGCGACGGATTATACGGCGTCTACTGATTGTGCCAAATAGCAGAAGTTTAATGGCAATAAAACCTAAAAATAGACAAAATTAAACACAATTAACAGCAATCTGCAAATGACCATTAAACATACTCACCTGCTATTAAACTGACAGAGCTGCCCCTCCAGCAGCTGCCTCGCCACTCCAGCAATTCTATCGAGGCATAATGGGCGAAATTTGGAGGCCTCATCAGCAGCACTACCGCCAATCCAACAAAAGTCCAGAGGCCAGCCACTAAAACACAAAGAAAAACAGCCAATTCACGCCAACACGAAAAAACGCCCAAAACACACAAAAACACACGTACCTGCCAATCACCAGACAGAGCTGCCCCCACAGCAGCTGCCTCGCCATGAACATCATCAATTTTCTGCCAAAGGGGCGGAAAAGGAGGCCTTTTTTGAACCGATGACGAACGTGGCCGAGGAGGCCAGGCCAACTCTGCTGACAACGCATCCTGGTGGCCGGACCAGCAGCCACTCGGATGCGGCCAATCAACAAGTAAATCGACAACGTATCCTGGTGGCCGGACCAGTTGCCACTTGGATGCGGCCAATAATACTGACAGTCTGACATCACACACCGATGTCAACGCCAACACACTGGACAACGCATCTCGGGTAGCCGGACCAGTGCCACTCGGTCTGCTGCATTAAACCAACAGACAGATGCAACGTGGGCGGCCGGACTAGAGCCGCTCGCCATCTCCAACTTTGCCTACGATGCACGCCAACCCCATCAATCCAGCCATCGCCACTAAACAACACACAGGGGGACAACAGAGCCGGCCGGTATACAGCGTAATGTTCGCATTGCGTTTGATATGCCTGCCGGTGCTCCGTTGTTGTTTGTCCTCCTGTTAGAAATAAAATAAATATAATTAATATGTTTATATGTTGTAAATGTATGTCAATTATCGTTTATTTTACCTCGTCTGCATCAATGTATTTGTTGGAGCATTGGCATTGGCAGTGGCAGGGGCAGGGGCAGGGTCGGGGGCAGGGGCGGGGGCAGGGGCATTTTGTGTAATTGTCCGCTGATGTTGTTGCTGGTTTGATTGTTGGTGATGATGGGGATGTTTTTGAAATTGGGGGATATGGGATTTGCTTGCCTGTTGGTTGGTACTTTCCCGGAGTCGTCGTTTGGCCGATGCATGATTGGCATCCAAATTGTCGTCGTCAACCAAACTCAACAACCATAACATCACTGTCATCATCATCGTCATCATCATCCACCTCGGCGCGGACGCGCTTCAGTGGCGAACGGGCCGCTGCTGCAGCAGAGGTGGATGGGATATCATCGGTATTGGCTGTGTTTGTTGCCGTTGGCTGGCACATGGCACTCTGAATGCTTTGATGGCGGCAGCGTCCGTTGTTCATTTTTGTTGTGGCATGCGAGTGATATGCAGTTGTCATTTAATCCAATGCAGTGGCAGAGATGTGTCCAATTAGTACAAAGCGTTCCAGGATATCTGGTTGTCAAGATGGTACCTCATGTTGCGGGCGTAGGCCCTAATGTCATCCATGGAGTCGTCATCTGTCCACATCTCATCGTCATCATTTTCTTCATCCATTTCAGGATCCGTCTCTGGAATGGCGGCTGGCGTTGGCCCTAACGTTTTTTGTGGTGGCTCTGATCGTGGTGGTTTCTTTGACCGCCTGGCTGCTGGAGCTGGGGCAACCACTGTTGCTGCTGCCATTGTTGGTGGATTTTCCGATGATTCTGGAACTGCTGGAGTTGCCGTAACTGCCTGGGATTGGATGAGCGAGGTGAGTAGTGACATCATCACTTCCAGCCTCTTTTCCAATCGCGTCATCCTCTGCGTATTCTCCAACAGTGCCTGGCTGCAGGATCCCACGAAAGATTGGCGTTTCGGCTGCATCTTCTGCCGGGAGCGGTTGTTGGCAAACTGCTGCTGCTGCTGCTGTCGCTGTTGTTGTTCGCGCTGCGGCTGCTGTTGCAGCTGCTGTAGCTGCTGCTGTTGTGGTGCCTGGGAACGGCTCAATGGCTGCTCTGGACGTCGTCGCCCATTGCGTGGGCCAGAGGCAGCAGGCGTCTGTTTTTTTTGTCTGTATTGGCTGCTGCTGCTTCTGCTTCTGCTGATGTTGTTGTTGTTGTCCTCTTCGTCGCCCAGGAGAGGAGACATTGAGTGGCGTCCATGCTGCCTGCTGCTGCTGTCCGCGTCAGGGATGGGCTGGCGTTTGAGCTGGCTGTTGCTGCTGCTGCTGTCGGCGCCCTGGATGTGCTGGTGTTGTTTTTGCTGGTGGCTGCTGCTCTGGCAATGGCTGCAGAAGCGAGCTGCGCTTGCGACGCAACTCCTGCATGGCCACTCGGTGCGACAGAAGGCGGCCCTTTGCTGCCTTGAATGCCGGACATCCCTTGTAGGCGCTGATGTGGGCGCCCTGGCAATTGGCGCATTTAGGGGCGTCTGCCCTTGGCTTGGCACATGCCGTGGACGCGTGGGCACCCGCACACTTCATACAGACGAATGAACGCCTGCAGTAGGTGCGGGTGTGCCCAAAAGCCGGACATCTGTGGCACTGGGCTGGGTCCACCGGCTTGGCCTGCCTCTCAACGATCACTAACTGGTTGCCCAGCTGGGTTAATTGGAGGACATCGTGGTGGCTTTCATCCGGCTTGGGGGCTATCTCCAACTCGAACTGGTCGAGTGGCTGTCCATCGGATCTCGCTTTAATGGCTCTAATAAATTTAACTGAATAGTCCAGTTCGGCCATCTGATTTGTTATTAGTTGGGTGCTTGTGGAGTGATGGAGATCTCGCACGACGATCCGTAGCCCACGGTCACTCTTGTGCTGGTGTGTGTAGTGGCCAGTCATCGCCTCGTTGCCGCCGCCATCGCCCAGGATTGCCATGATGGCATCTCTGGTAGCCATGTCGCGGGCCTGGATACGGACACCATTGCGGCTGATGAGCTTGGTGTGATAGCTACTGTTGCCCACCCTCGGGTCATTCTGCAGCTTGTCCAGAATGGGCATAATGTCGGGGACAGCTGGCAGAATGATGGGGGGGGGAATAATTGTCGTTGGTTGGTGCTGTCGCTGCAGCATCCGAATTTGTCTGGCATTGGGCATACTCAGGGAGGGCAGCTGGAGCAGCCCAACGCCGCCGCCGCTGCTGCTGCTGTGGGTTCCTGTGCCGCAACTACTAGTTGCATTTGCAGGTGAGTGAGGTAGAGCTAGTGGAGCATTGGCATTGGCAGTGGCAGGGGCAGGGGCAGGGTCGGGGGCAGGGGCGGGGGCAGGGGCATTTTGTGTAATTGTCCGCTGATGTTGTTGCTGGTTTGATTGTTGGTGATGGGGATGGTTTTGAATTTGGGGGATATGGGATTTGCTTGCCTGTTGGTTGGTACTTTCCCGGAGTCGTCGTTTGGCCGATGCATGATTGGCATCCAAATTGTCGTCGTCATCGTCGTCATCAAACTCAACAACCATAACATCACTGTCATCATCATCGTCATCATCATCCACCTCGGCGCGGACGCGCTTCAGTGGCGAACGGGCCGCTGCAGCAGAGGTGGATGGGATATCATCGGTATTGGCTGTGTTTGTTGCCGTTGGCTGATGTTGTTGTTGCTGCTGATGTTCCTCTGGCGGCGGTGGTGGGGGGGGTCCGCCTGTTAACATTGCTGTTAACAGGCATCGTCGTCTGGCTGCCGACGTAATTGTAGTTGTCGTTTTTGTGTTTGATGTCGCTGTTTGTGTGCTGAAGTATGTCATCATTGTATTTGTGGTTGTGGTTGTGGTATTGGCTGTGTGCATTGCATTTGGAACCGCTGCTGTGGCCGAGGAAGTGTGGAGGAAGTGCCTCCAACCAGGTGGCGGAGTCGGTGGATTGGCGTCTCAGTATCGCTGCGTTTGCCACGGTGCCGGTCGCTGCGCTGTCGGCGCTGGCTTAGCCGTCGGCGGCGCTGTCGGAGCTGGCAGTGGAAATGGCTGATTTCGGGCGATCCCTGGCTGTGACGCCGTGTGGTCCTCGTCGTCGTCGTCCTCTTCTGGCAGTGGATCCGCGTGGCATAGCTGCGCTGGATTGGCTTTGGTTGGATTTGGTAATAAATTTTTCGACCGACGCGAGTGGAGTTTTTGTCAAGCCAAATTATTCACACAGTTTTTTATTGGATTTTTTTCAATATATACCCGCTTTGGGTTGAGGGCTCTCAGTGCTCCAACAGGGGAGGGGCTGAGAGGCTGGGGTGTGAGCCGCCAGCAACCAAGCGCGTTGCTTTATTAATATTTTTTTGGGCAGTATATGTCTTAATTTAATTTATGTACATTTTTGTGTTTGTTTTACAATTAAACTTTAAACGACACTTCAAACACACACTAGTACATTTGATGGCACAATAAACTTTACAAACATATAATACTGCAGCAACGAAACACTTGTAACCTCGAAATAGGCCCGCAGCCAGCAGGGGTGGGGGGGGGGGGGGGGTGGAAGGGACAAAAAAGAGAGACACAAAATATTCGGCACTTTGACGGAGGGACTAAACTAAACCTCGAACACGTCTCGACTCCACAACGTTCACGACACGACTTTCCATTTGGACAGAGACCCAGACTCGAGACCACTCCACGATCGGGGCAAAAGGCTCCAAAAGTACGAATCGTCAAGAGGGGGGAGGGGGGGGACTCGTCAAAGCCGCTCTGGCGCGAAATGAATAATAGTGGTTGGCAAGTGTGTGTGTGTGTGTGTGGTGTGAGTCAAGAAAGTAAAGTGTAGGCGCTGATGTGGGCGCCTTGGCAGTTGGCGCATTTGGGATTGACGGCCCTTGGCTTGCTGCACTCCGTCGTCTGATGTCCACCCGCGCATTTCATGCAGACAGCAGCTCGTCTACAATATGCGCGGGTGTGGCCAAACACCTGACATCGATGGCCCTGGGCAGGGTCACGGGAGACTCCAAGTCTCTCAACCGTGACGGGCCTCCCACCCAGGCGTCGCAGCTTCAACACATCGAATTGACCACGGTCCGGTTTGGGGGCGATCTCAGCCTCAAAGAGGTTGTATTGGCGGCTGCGATCGAATCGATCGGTGATGGCCCGAGTAAGCCGGACCGTGTACCCCTCGGCCTGCATACAGTCCCGGAACCAGTCAGAGGGCGTGGAATGGGGAAGACCTCGGATGAGGATCCTCAAGCCTCTGTCCTCCACAGGCTGATGCCCGAACTCGCCGTGCCGGATGTCATTGGCAATGGCAAGGGTGTGTGTATTGGGAGTGGCAGTAGTTGTGTTGGTGCTGGTATTGGCGATGGTGCTGGTGTGAGTGGCGGTGACGGTGTTGGTGTTTGTATTTGTGTTTTGTGTTTGCTGCCGCTGCTGGTGATGGCGGCCCCGTCGTCTAGCCTGCTTCCTCTCACCCTCACCCTCATCGTCACTCTCACTGTCGATGAGGGCGCGGCGTCGTTTTGGTGTTGGTGGGATTTGTGGCATTGGAGCAGGCTGGGCTATGGCTCGGATCGACCCGCTGCTCGAGCTCGAACCAGGTTCGACACGCAACAGGTTCGATCCGGTCGTGTGTGTGTGTGGCTGCCCGTTGGCCGTTTTGGCGCTCCGCTCTTGCGCGTCGGCTTGCCGGCTCTCCTCCGTCTTCTCCATCTCCCGTTACTCCTGAACAGTTTTGTGCGTCCAAGAGCGTGAGAGGCGGGAAAAGTGGCAGTGAGAGCGGCGTCTTTTCGGCCTTTCCCTTTGTGGTTGGCGCGGTTTTTGTGATGGGTCTCGAGGGGGGAGTGGCTGTGGCCGTGGATATATCGGCCATGGCAATGGCTGGGTACTCACTGGCATTGGCATTGGCTCGCTGCTCCTGTTGGCTGCAGCCGCCGTCGCTGTGGCGTCGGCGCTCTGCATTGGCTGGTGCGTTGGTTTTGGCGCCTGCGCCGAGGGCTCTGCTGCTGCTGCTGCTATTGGCGGTGTTTGTGTTGGTGTTGTTGGCTGCTGCTGCTGCTGCTAGGGCGCCTCTGCGGGCCGCTCTGCCGCCGTCGCTGTGGCGTCTGTTCGACCCTCGTCTGGCCATTCCTCTCGTCATAGTTGTTGTTAGTTTGTGTATTGGCGATTTGCTGTCTGTTTGTTGTTTTCCCTTATTGAAAAGTCTCTTGTGTGTGTGTGTTTGTGTTTAATGTATTTATTGGCACTTTCTGTCTCTTTACACAGTTTGTCTCTCGTTAGGTTTGTGTTTTTATAAGTTAATGTTATTTATTGGCGTTTAAAATTAATGACATTTATTGGGGAGCAGAAAGGTTGTCGATAGTAGTAGTGGCGGCGGTCGGGGGGAGGAAGGGACTTTTTGTCATGTCAGCGGGGGCACGGCACGGCACGGCACACGACAGACACCACAAAAAAAGAAAACAAAGCATAACAGCAAGACAACGGAAAACAGCGACACGAAAAAAGACACGAAACGGTTTTGGCACGTCCGACCATCGCGACCTCTCGAGCGGGTGGACGAGATGAGAGTGGCGGACGAGGTTCATGGTGGAACTCTCACATGTCCGCCAACTCCCATACTCTCTCCTCCACACTCGAATGGCCTGATCGCCGATCGTCATTTACCGGTGCTCTCACCCCCGGTTCCACTTTCACTCACCCCAATATTGAGTGAGATGAAAGTAGTCCGAGGGCAGCAGCACCGATAAGTAGGCAATGGAGAGTTGTAGTGGCCGTTTGTTTTAGTGGCTGTCTGTGTTGTTGTTGGGCAATGGCCCGTGTCTAATGTTTGTGCTGTTTGAATTGGCTGCTCTGTTGGCGGGGGATGGGATGGGAAGGGGGAAATTTGCCTGCTCCCGTATAACCGCCCGGATACTTTCAACTTCCGGATCTTACGATCCGGGCGCGAGACGCTCCGAAGAGTCGACCGCATAGCATCTTGTGGGCGGTTTAAATGGCTTTGTTGGGGCTTTTGGCAGATTGGCGAAGGTTGGCAGTGTTAATTTTGGTCCTGCTCAGCCTCATTTGGTGTTTAGTGACGTTTGAAGTGGGTGGGGGTGGGTGGTTGTGGAAATTGGCTGGGCATAATTGCCGAATTTGCGACCGATAACACACTGGGCATTGAGATGCAATTTGAATTTGAATTTGCTTTTTGGTGTGTTATCGGTCAAAGTCTGGTAATTGCGTGGTAATTTTGGTGATACCACATGTCAAGGGGAATTATGGGAATGGCAAATAGGTTGGGAAGAAGAGGACGGAAAAAGGCAAAACTAATCAGAAACTTCGAAAAATATACAATTAACTACAGAAAAACTACATTAATTTACAAAAACTTAATTCTAATATCACAGGTAAGTAACTAAAACTATGGACAAACTATCTACGGACATGCAAAAACTACAAAAAACAACAGGATTGACATCTACAACAAATACATTGATGCAGACGAGGTAAAATAAACGATAATTGACATACATTTACAACATATAAACATATTAATTATATTTATTTTATTTCTAACAGGAGGACAAACAACAACGGAGCACCGGCAGGCATATCAAACGCAATGCGAACATTACGCTGTATACCGGCCGGCTCTGTTGTCCCCCTGTGTGTTGTTTAGTGGCGATGGCTGGATTGATGGGGTTGGCGTGCATCGTAGGCAAAGTTGGAGATGGCGAGCGGCTCTAGTCCGGCCGCCCACGTTGCATCTGTCTGTTGGTTTAATGCAGCAGACCGAGTGGCACTGGTCCGGCTACCCGAGATGCGTTGTCCAGTGTGTTGGCGTTGACATCGGTGTGTGATGTCAGACTGTCAGTATTATTGGCCGCATCCAAGTGGCAACTGGTCCGGCCACCAGGATACGTTGTCGATTTACTTGTTGATTGGCCGCATCCGAGTGGCTGCTGGTCCGGCCACCAGGATGCGTTGTCAGCAGAGTTGGCCTGGCCTCCTCGGCCACGTTCGTCATCGGTTCAAAAAAGGCCTCCTTTTCCGCCCCTTTGGCAGAAAATTGATGATGTTCATGGCGAGGCAGCTGCTGTGGGGGCAGCTCTGTCTGGTGATTGGCAGGTACGTGTGTTTTTGTGTGTTTTGGGCGTTTTTTCGTGTTGGCGTGAATTGGCTGTTTTTCTTTGTGTTTTAGTGGCTGGCCTCTGGACTTTTGTTGGATTGGCGGTAGTGCTGCTGATGAGGCCTCCAAATTTCGCCCATTATGCCTCGATAGAATTGCTGGAGTGGCGAGGCAGCTGCTGGAGGGGCAGCTCTGTCAGTTTAATAGCAGGTGAGTATGTTTAATGGTCATTTGCAGATTGCTGTTAATTGTGTTTAATTTTGTCTATTTTTAGGTTTTATTGCCATTAAACTTCTGCTATTTGGCGCAATCAGTAGACGCCGTATAATCCGTCGCTTTCAAAGTCGCCACTGGATTCTCCATTTAGAAACCTACGTAGGTCATCGTAAGGCTCTTCGTCGGTCCATTGGCTGTCGTCGTCCATGTCCATATCCGGCTCACTGTCCGATATGGCTACTGCTGCTGCTGTATTGGCGGCTGGTTGTGATGGCGGCGGGTGTGTAGGTGCTGTTGCCTGTAGTGGCGGCATGGCTGCCAAGCCCCCGCCTCTAGCCTCTGTCAGGTTTGCGATCAGCGTGGCCATTGCTGCCAACCTTTCCTCCAGCATTTTGAGTTTAATGGCGCTCTCTTTTAGATGTTTGGCACAGCTGCCATCGCACTGAGCTGCTGGCCGCCGCTGCTGCTGGTGTTGGCGTGGCGTCGGAGCATCATTCGCGATCGGCTGCATCGGCTGGACCCTCTGGTGTTGGCGCCCCCTGGTCGATGGCTGGGGATGATGGTCGCCATACCGATGCTGCTGCCGATGCTGCCGATCCGGTTGGTGTTGGCGTTGCTGCTGCGGATTTAGGAGTGGCTGTGGATGTGGCTGCTGCTGGCGACGTTGTATTGGCTGGTGTCGGTGTTGGCTTGGCTGTGGCTGCTGTCTGCGACGCTCCTCCTCCCTGGCGACCCTGTGGGCCTCGAGCCTCTGCCTGGCTGCCTTGTAGGCGCTGCAGCCCTTGTAGGCGCTGATGTGCTGGCCCTGGCAGTTGGCGCATTTGGGATTGGCGGCCCTTGGCTTGCTGCACTCCGTCGTCAGATGTCCACCCGCGCATTTCATGCAGACAGCAGCTCGTCTGCAATATGCACGGGTGTGGCCAAACACCTGACATCGATGGCACTGGGCAGGGTCACGGGAGACTCCAAGTCTCTCAACCGTGACGGGCCTCCCACCCAGGCGTCGCAGCTTCAACACATCGAATTGGCCACGGTCCGGTTTGGGGGCGATCTCAGCCTCGAAGAGGTTGAATTGGCGGCTGCGATCAAATAGATCGGTGATCACCCTCACAAACCGAACCGTGAACCCCTCGTTCAGCATACTGCTGCGAATCCAATCCGGCGGCGTGGAGTGGGAGAGTCCTCGGATGAGGATCCTCAAGCCACGTTCCTGGCTGGGCTGATGCCCGAATTCGCCGTGCCGGATGTCATCGTCGGTGGGAGTGGCAGTGGTGTTTGTGATGGTGATGGCGGTGGTGGTGTTGGTGTTTGTATTGGCGGGTGTATTTGTATTTGTAATTGCGTTGGCGTCATTATTTGTATTGATATTGTCAGTATTGTCTATGTGAATGGCTGGTGATTGTCTATGTATTGGCTGTTTTTGATGTTGGTGATGGCTGTGGGTCTGGCTATTGGCATTTATAGTAGTGGCAGAGGCAGGGGCAGGGGCATGTGTTGGCTGTGCAGATTGCGGCAGAGTGGCAGGATCGGCAACTGTGTTGGTGCTGGCTGCATGTGCCGTCCGTTTCTGCTGCTTCTGCTGTTGCTCCCGCAGCTCGTGCTGCCTCAACTGCACCTGAACAATAGCCTCCAGCTCCTCCAGAGTTTGCCTTTTCTGGTGATGGCGGCCCCGTCGTCTGGCCTGCTTCCTCTCACCCTCACCGTCATCGTCACTCCCACTCGGCGTCGTTTTGGTGTTGGTGGGATTGGTGGTATTTATGCAGGCTGGGCATTGGCACGGATCGACCCGCTGCTCGAACTCGAACCAAGGTCGACACGCAACGGGTTCGATCCGGTCGTGTGTGTGTGTGTGGCTGCCCGTTGGCCGTTTTGGCGCTCTGCTCCTGCGCGTCGGTTTGCCGGCTCTCCTCCGTCTTCTCCCTCTCCCGTTACTCTCGAACGGTTTTGTATGTCCGAGAGCGTGAGAGGCGGGAAAAGCGGCAGCGAGAGCGGCGTCCTATCGGCCTTTCCCTTTGCGTTTGGCGGGATTTTGGGATTTGGCAGGGTTACGGGATTTGCAGTTTGTATTGGCGCTGCTGTTGCTGCTGATTTGATGGGGCTCGAGGGGGGAGTGGCTGTGGCCGTGGATAAATCGGCCATGGCAATGGCTGGGTACTCACTGGCATTGGCATTGGCTCGCTGCTCCTGTTGGCTGCAGCCGCCGTCGCTGTGGCGTCGGCGCTCTGCATTGGCTGGGGCGTTGGTTTTGGCGCCTGCGCCGAGGGCTCTGCTGCTGCTGCTGCTATTGGCGGTGTTTGTGTTGGTGTTGTTGGCTGCTGCTGCTGCTGCTAGGGCGCCTCTGCGGGCCGCTCTGCCGCGGTCGCTGTGTCGTCTGGTTGTCCCTCGTCTGGCCATTCCTCTGGTCATGGCTGGCTGTTGGTTTGTGTGTTGGCGATCTGCTGCCTGTTTGTTGTTCTTTAATTGAAAAGTCTCTTGTGTGTGTTTGTGTTTAATGTAATTTATTGGCACTTTTATTCTCTTTTTTTTTTACGATGTGGACGGGAACAAAAGTTTGTCAAGGTAAGTAATGGGTGTGGTGGAGGAAGGGCGGCACGGCACGGCACGGCACGGCACACGACAGACACCACAAAAAAGAAAACAAAGCACAACAGCAAGACAACGGAAAACGGCGACACGAAAAAACGACACGAAACGGTTATGGCACGTACGTCCGACGATCGCGACCTCTCGAGCGGGTGGACGAGATGAGAGTGGCGGACGAGGTTCATGGTGGTACTCTCACATGTCCGCCAACTCCCATACTCTCCCCCTCAACTCGACTGGCCCGATCGCCGATCGTCATTTACCGGTGCTCTCACCCCCGGTTCCACTTTCACTCACCCCAATATTGAGTGAGATGAAAGTGGTCCGAGGGCAGCAGCACCGATAAGTAGGCAATGGAGAATTGGAATAGCCGTTTGTTTTAGTGGCTGTGTGTGTTGTCGTTGTCGTTGGTTAGCGGCCAGTGTCTTATGTTTGTGCTGTGTGTAGTGGCTGCTCTGTTGTTGGGGGATGGGATAGGATGGGGGGGGGGGGATAAATGCCTGCTCCCGTATAACCGCCCGGATACTGTAAACTTCCGGATCTTTCGATCCGGGCGCGTGACGCTCCGAAGAGTCGACCGCATAGCATCATATGGGCGGTTGAAATGGCTTTATTGGGGCGTTTGGCAGAGTGGCGGAGGTTGGCAGTGTTAATTTTGCTCCTGCTCAACCGCATTTGGCATTTAGTGGCATTTGAAGAGGGTAGGGGGTGGGGAGGAATTGGCTGGGCATAAATTGCCGAATTTGCGACCGATAACACACTGGGCATTGATAAATGCATTTTAAATTTGAAATGGCTTTTTGGTGTGTTATCGGTCATAGTCTGGTATTTGCGTGGTATTTTTGGTAATACCACGTGTCAAGGGGAATTATGGGAATGGCAGATAGGTTGGGAAGAAGAGTAAGAAGGTAAAACTAATTAGAAAACTACGAAAAATATACAATTATCTACAGAAAACTACATTAATTTACAAAAACTTATTCCTAATATCACAGGCAAGTACTAAAACTATGGACAAACTATCTACGGACATGCAAAAACTACAGAAACAACAGGATTGACATCTACAACAAATACATTGATGCAGACGAGGTAAAATAAACGATAATTGACATACATTTACACACATATAAACATATTAATTATATTTATTTTATTTCTAACAGGAGGACAACTACAACGAAGCACCGGCCGGCATAACAAACGCAATGCGAACATTACGCCGTATACCGGCCGGCTCTGTTGTCCCCCTGTGTTGTTTATTGGCTGGCTGGTTGTGAGTATTGGCGTGCATCGTGGGCAATGATGGTGTTGATGGCGAGCGGCTCTGGTCCGGCCACCCGAAGATGCATTGTCCAGTGTGTTGGCATTGGCATCGAAAAGTGATGCCAACGAATCGTGATATTGGCCGCATCCAAGTGGCTGCTGGTCCGGCCACCAGGATACGTTGTCGATTGTATTGTTGTTGGCCGCATCCGAGTGGCTGCTGGTCCAGCCACCCAGGATGCGTTGTCAGTAGAATTGGCCTGGCCTCCTCGGCCACGTTCGTCGTCAATTTGTAACGGCGTTTTGAGTGGCTGGTGGTCCGGCCACCCAGTTGAGGAGGTGTTTGCTTTGGCGTGTGATTTTAATTTGTGTTTATTTGCAGGTACTTGTCGGCGTTTGGATGCTGTTGCTGGCGACCCTTGTCTGGTTTGTGTTGGCGTGAGAGGCGTTTGCAGGTGAGTATATGTGTTTATTGGCAGCTTCTCTCCTGATTCTCCTTCTTCTTTTGCAGGATTTGCTGGCGTCCGGCGGCTCAACACCAGGCCATCCCGCCCTCACATAATTGGCATGAGAGACGGGTGCGACCCAGTGGAGCGGCAACAGGCGCCAGCATCTGCGTCGTCGTTGGAAATGGCAGCTGTATGTTTGGAGTGGCGTGACGTCACGGCCATGGTCAGGCGGCAGCGTCATCAGAAAGGGGCCTCCTTTTCCTTCCCTTTGGCAGGAATTGTCAGTGTTGATGGCGAGGCAGCTTCCTGCTGGGCAGCTCTGTCTGGTGATTGGCAGGTAAGTGTGGATTTAATGTGTTTTGGCCGTTTTTCGTGTTGTCGTGGCGCATGTGGTGGTGGTGCAGATGGTGGGCAGTGGCAGTAGCTTTGGTGCTGCTGCTTGAGGCTACAGCGGTGCTGGCGACCGTGCTGGCTGGCCCGGACGCGGACGCGGACGCCAGGCGATGGCTATTCAGGAGCAGGGTGGCCGTGCTGCCCGAGCTGGGACTGCTGCCGGGGCTGGGATTGTTGCTGTTGCTGCTGGAACTATTGCTGTTGGCGCCGCTGTTCTGTGGCTGCTTCTTATAGACGGCCATCAGCGGGTCGGAGGCGCGGCGAATGCTGTTCATTCGTGCTGCTGTCGCGGCTGCTGCCGAGTAGCTGATGTTGCTGCTGTTTCCCCCCGCACTGCGTCGCATATTGTTGCCGTTGCTGCTCCCGCTACTGCCGCCGCACCCGTTGACGGGACTGTGGCCGTTGTGGCTGCTGGTGCTGCTGTGTCCGGGGCAGACTAGCGTCTCCTCCAGCTGAAACTTCTTGACCAGAGCCTTCACCGAGGTGGCCGATCCATGGGACTCTCCCGTGGGTGCCTTGCGGATCACTTTCGGTGTGGTGGGCGCATCGGGAAAGAGTGTCAGGGTGGCCACCACTGTGGCGGACTCGTCGAGGCCGTTGCTGCCCAGCTGGATGGTGGCCTGCACCGGGGGCTTCTTCACAAATGTCGCCGTGTATGTGTTCTCCTTGTCCGAGTCGGAGGCTCGACGTGTGGGTGTCACGATCTGAGTGGGCTTGGCGGACAGGCAGACCGTGTTGCTCTGTCCGTGTCCATTGCTGGTCAGCGTGTGTATGGCTGTCGTTGTCTCTGTGCTGGTGCTGGTGCTGCTTATGGGGCTTCCCAGGAGCTTCCCGGTGGCAATGGGTATTTTTGAGATGCTGCTACTGCTCCCATTGCTGTGGGCCCGATGGTGGCCATTGTGCGTGGGTTTGTTGCTGCCACTGCTTGGCTTCTGTTGCTTTTGTTGTTCCTGTGACTGCTGTTGCTGTTCCTGCTCCTCTGCCTTCTCCTCGGCCACTGGCTCCTCCACTTCCTCATCCTCAAGGTCGTCTTCTTCCTCCTCCTCTTCCTCTTCAGCATCGCTCTGAGCCTGCAGATACATTTGTCTATCCATCGAGCTCTCATCCTTCAGCCAGACATGTTCCAGGCATCCAGCGGCACTCATGCGATCGTTTGGCTTAATTCGCAATGCGCGGCGTATGAAATCGATGGCCACTGGCGAGACGCCACCGAATAGGTTGTCCGGAAAGGTGAGCGCACACTGCGAGATATTGAGGAAGGTCTCCTGCTTGGTGTCCCCGCCAAAGGGCGAGAAGCCGGAGAGCAAGACATAGGTGAGAACGCCCACGGACCAGATGTCCGTCAGTAGGGAGAGCGGCTCGTACTGGAGCACCTCGGGGGCCACGTAGTCGGGTGTGCCGGCCATCTCGCGGACATTGATGCCCTCGCACACAACGCGCGAGATCCCAAAGTCACAGAGCTTGAGGCCATCTTCTATACGCTCGCCGGCGAGCAAAATGTTCTGTGGCTTGAGGGCCAGGTGGGCAATGGATCGGTCGTGGAGAAACTTGAGAGCCTTCAGCACCTCTCGCATGCAGTGGCGGGCCTGGGCCTCTGTCAGGCACTCCTCGTTGTCCAGTATGGTCTGCAGCTCGCCACCAGTGGCCAGTTCCAGCAGCAGGGCTGTGTCCGAACGGGTCTCGTGCACCGCATTCAGATTGACAATGTTCTCCTCGCCCTCGCAGAGTATTAGGACGACGATCTCGTGTTTGATCTCCTTGTCGCTGCTCTGTGCGCGTCGGCGTCGCTTCAAGAACTTTGCCGCGAAATGGGAGCCCGTGTTCTTGTGAATGGCACGGCGAACGGCGGCGAATTTGCCCCTGGCAAACGGCGTCTGTTCCACCTCGTAGATCTCGTTGATGTCATGCGACACGAGCAATCCGTGAAAGCGTTCGGCATCTACATCCAAAAGGCCATCGCCTATGGGAAAGATTCCCTTTTCGGTGAACATGATCTATCGATCTGTGCCGTGTCGCCATTGACGTTTTTTTTCTGTGTTGCCCTGTTTTCTTTTTGTGGTGTCTGTCGTGTGCCGTGCCGTGCCGTGCCGCCCTTCCTCCACCACACCCATTACTTACCTTGACAAACTTTTGTTCCCGTCCACATCATAAAAAAAAAGAGAATAAAAGTGCCAATAAATTACATTAAACACAAACACACACACACAAGAGACTTTTCAATTAAAAACAACAAACAGGCAGCAGATCGCCAACACACAAACCAACAGCCAGCCATGACCAGAGGAATGGCCAGACGAGGGTCAACCAGACGCCACAGCGACGGCGGCAGAGCGGCCCGCAGAGGCGCCCTAGCAGCAGCAGCAGCAGCCAACAACACCAACACCAACACCGCCAATAGCAGCAGCAGCAGCAGAGCCCTTGGCGCAGGCGCCAACACCAACGCCCCAGCCAATGCAGAGCGCCGACGCCACAGCCACCCAGCGAGTGAGTACCCAGCCATTGCCATGGCCGATATATCCACGGCCACAGCCACTCCCCCCTCGAGCCCCATCACATCAGCAGCAACAGCAGCGCCAATACAAGCTGCAAATCCCGCAACCCCGCCAAATCCAAAAAACCCGACAAACGCAAAGCGAAGGGCCGATGGGACGCCACTTTTCCCGCCTCTCACACTCTCGGACATACAAAACAGTTCGAGAGTAACGGGAGAGGGAGAAGACAGAGGAGAGCCGGCAAACCGACGAGCAAAAGCGGAGCGCCAAAACGGCCAACTCGCCGCCACACACACACACACGACCGGATCGAACCTGTTGCGGGTCGAACCTGGTTCGAGCTCGAGCGGCGGGTCGATCCGAGCCATAGCCCAGACTGCACAAATGCCACCAATCCCACCAACACCAAAACGACGCCGCGCCCTCATCGACAGTGGGAGCGAAGATGAGGATGAGGGTGAGAGGAAGCAGACCAGACGACGGGGCCGCCATCACCAGCAGCGGCAGCAGCGGCCGCCAATTAGGAAGCTGAAGAAGAAAAGGCAGACAATGGAGGAGCTAGAGGCTATTGTCCAGGAGCAGTTGAGGCAGCACGAGCTGCGGCAGCAACAACAGAGGCAGCAGAAACGGACGGCACATGCAGCCAACACCAACACAGTTGCCGATCCTGCCACTATGCCGCAATCTGCACAGCCAACACATGCCCCTGCCCCTGCCCCTGCCTCTGCCAATAGCCAGACCCACAGCCATCACCAACATCAAAAACAGCCAATACATAGACAATCACCAGCCATTCACATAGACAATACTGACAATATCAATACAAATAATGACGCCAACGCAATTACAAATACAAATACACCTGCCAATACAAACACCAACACCACCACCGCCATCACCATCACAAACACCCCTGCCACTACCACCGACGATGACATCCGACACGGCGAATTCGGGCATCAGCCCAGCCAGGAACATGGCTTGAGGATCCTCATCCGAGGACTCTCCCACTCCATGCCGCCGGATTGGATCCGCAGCAGTATGCTGAACGAGGGGTTCACGGTTCGGTTTGTGAGGGTGATCACCGATCGATTCGATCGCAGCCGCCAATTCAACCTCTTTGAGGCTGAGATTGCCCCCAAACCGGACCGTGGCCTATGCGGGGTGATGAAGCTGCGACGCCTGGGTGGGAGGCCCGTCACGGTTGAGAGACTTGGAGTCTCCCGTGACCCCGCCCAGTGCCATCGATGTCAGGTGTTTGGCCACACCCGCGCATATTGTAGACGAGCTGCTGTCTGCATGAAATGCGCGGGTGGACATCTGACGACGGAGTGCAGCAAGCCAAGGGCCGCCAATCCCAAATGCGCCAACTGCCAAGGCGCCCACATCAGCGCCTACAAGGGCTGCAGCGCCTACAAGGCAGCCAGGCAGCGGCTCCTGGCCCACAGGGTCGCTGTCCAGGAGCATCGACGGCAGCAGCAGCAGCCTCAGCCACTACGGCAACAGCCACAGCAAATGCAGCAGCCAATACAGCAGCAACAGCCAGCACATCGTCTCCAGCAGCCATCACAACGTCACCAGCAGCCACTACAGCGACAGTTGCAGCAGCAGCCACCCACACAGCCACTCCACCCACAGCCGCAGCAGCAACGCCAACGCGGTCCGGGTCGACAGCATCGGCAACAGCTACAGCATCGCGACCAACATCCCCAGCCACTGGCCGAGGGGCGCCAATACCAGAGGGTCCAGCCGATGCAGCCGATCCCAAATCGTGCTCCGGAGCCACGCCAACACCAGCAGCAGCAGCAGCCAGGCGCCCAGTGCGATGGGAGCTGTGCCCATAATCTGAAAAGATATGCGGGAAAAATTAAAGAGCTGGAAGATAAGCTGGCAGCAATTTCAAAGACATTGACAAACCTGCTGCAGGCAAGGGACGAGAGCACGGGAGGAGTGCCGCCACAACGGACAACAACAGCAGCAGCAGCATCCACACAGCCATCACCACGACCAGCACCAAATACGCACTTTGACGCCGCAGCCATATCGGACTCTGAATCCGATATGGACTGCGAAGCAATTGACGAAGATGACGACGAGTGGACCGACCACGATCCATTCGACGATCTGGAGGGTCTGGGCCAAGTGTGGAGGGCCCAAATCGACAGCGCACGCAAAAGCATGCGATCGGGCGGTGCCTATTGATGTGCCCAACCGTCGATCCATGGCAGCCACTGCAACAAAGAAAAAGACGTCAATACGGACAACTAAGAAAGACTGCCAAAACACACGAGCTGCCAATCAAGAAGCTGCCTCGCCACCAACACTGACAATTTCCTGCCAAATGGGAGGAAAATGAGGCCCCTATTGATGACGCTGCTACCACACCATCACAATGACGTCACGCCACTCCGAACAAACAGCAGCCATTCCAACGACGACGCAGATGCTGGCGTCTGTTGCCGCTCCACTGGGTCACACCCGTCTCTCATGCCAATTATGTGAGGGCGGGATGGCCTGGTGTTGAGCCGCCGGACGCCAGCAAATCCTGCAAAAGAAGGAGAATCAGGAGAGAGGCTGCCGATAAACACGAATACTCACCCGCAAACGTCTCTCACGCCATCACAAACCGGACAAAGGTCGCCAGCAACAACATCCAAACGCCGACAGTACCTGCAAATAAACATAAATTAAAAATCAAACGCCAAAAACAAACACCTCATCTGGATGGCCGGACCAGCAGCCATTTAAAACGCCATTAAAAACCGACGATGAACGTGGCCGAGGAGGCCAGGCCAATCCACCTGACAACGCATCCTGGTGGCCGGACTAGCAGCCACCCGGATGCGGCCAATAACACGACTCGTTGGCATCACAGACCGATGCCAATGCCAACACGATGACAATGCAGTTGGGTGGCCGGACCAGTGCCACTCGAGTGCAGCAGCCAACACCAACCAACGACAGATGCAACGTGGGCGGCCGGACCAGAGCCGCTCGCCATCGGCAACACCATTATTGCCCACGATGCACGCCAATACTCACATCCAGCCAATAAACAACACACAGGGGGACAACAGAGCCGGCCGGTATACAGCGTAATGTTCGCATTGCGTTTGTTATGCCGGCCGGTGCTCCGTTGTAGTCGTCCTCCTGTTAGAAATAAAATAAATATAATTAATATGTTTATATGTTGTAAATGTATGTCAATTATCGTTTATTTTACCTCGTCTGCATCAATGTATTTGTTGTAGATGTCAATCCTGTTGTTTTTTGTAGTTTTTGCATTGTGAGGAACCGTGGTTCCCACAGGCCGAATTCGACCAAAGCCGGATAAAGGCGGTGGGACGGTCGGATAAAGGCTGATGGCTGGCTGGATAAGGCGAAGGTCAGCCCAGATACCCACGGATATCCGGATGCGGCGAAGAGGCCAAGGGCCCCGAGAGGAGAAGTGTCCCGCTCTCGGAGCAAGAGAAACGCGAGAGGCAGAGGAGACGGCGGGATCGGGCCGGCAGCGATCCGACGCATGACCAAATATGGGCATGGGATCACGCCACCGGCCAGGCCCCGTTACGAAGGCCGTGGAAACCAGGAGACGGCGATGGAAAACTACCAACGCCGAGCCGGGGCCCGTCAAGGGGCTATAAAAGGAGGCTGCTGCAACGAAGCGGGTCTCTTTTTCCGTGGAGAAGTGATCGCGCGCGCACGTTGAAACCCCACCGAAACGTGAGAGTAATACCCGGTACGGTTCGAAGAAGTGCAGTGAAGTGAATAGCAACAGGAAGACAGGCCCCGCCTGCCCCCAGAGTGAGTCTAAGTTAAGAGGTGATCCACAGTTGCCGGCGGAAGCTAAGAGGGGAGTGCGAGACGTAGAGTGCGGATTTGCGTGTCGGGCCAAAGCAATAGCGGAGGTCAAACTGCCCCAATCAATAGCCTCAACGCTGCCACACCCGACGAGAGCCCACGCGTGGTGGAGATCCATAGATAAGCTGAATTGTAGCATCTAGCCCTAAGTCCTAATATAAGTACGAATAAAGAGAGATTCGATTAAAGAAAAGGAAGGTATTATCATTTGTCGTTGGGGGCAACAATAAAAATACGTTGCGACGAATCGGCCGACCGCTGAGCGAGCCCAGCAAACTCAAGCGAACCAAGAAGCAGGTCCGTTACAACTGGCGCCCAACGTGGGGCCTACAACGACAAATAGTAGGACAAAGGGAGGAGAAATATAGACGAGAGAATGGGGAAGGGACAATGGATCAAACGGTTGAGAAAGGAGGAGCTTGTCCAATGCGGCCACGCCTTCGGCGTGCGGCTGGAGGGCACAGTGGACGAAATAAGAAGAACATTTAAGGAGTGGATGAGGGAACACGAAGATGAGTCGGAGTGGGCCGATCTGATTGAGGTATGGGAGTGTCGGGGGGGCAGGTCCTCGCCGACACCCCGGGCGGACGACAAACAAGCCGCGTACGAGCACCTGGCACCCCCACCCGGCGCAACCGCGGCGGCGCTGTGGAGGTCCCCAGTCGACATACAGAGAGAATTGATAGCGAGTCTCTCAGTGCCAATACCGGAACGCTCGCACACGGGGACGCCTAGCAGGCCCCGCCACCAAGGAAGGGATCGAAGCCGAGAGACCGAAAGAGGGAGAACCGAACCAGCCACAATACGGCCAGCACACCTGGACTACGCTAGAGTGGCGAAACAGGTGAGAGAGTGGTCGTTCCGGTTCGACGGGACGACGAAGCCTCTCGAGTTCTTGGAGCAGGTCGAGTGGTCCGCCGAGACGTACGGTCTGGATCCGGATCTGATCCCAAGGGCGATGCCGGAGCTGCTAAAAGGGCGGGCGCTGATGTGGTTCGTGGCGAACAATCGACAGTGGAGAACGTGGAAAGAGTTCTCGTCGAGCTTCCAGGCTTACTTTCTGCGGCGGGGATACTTTGAGAAGTTGCTGCAGGAAGTGAGGATGCGGAAACAGAAATGGGGCGAGCCATTCAAAGAGTATATGGTAGAGATGCAGACACTTATGCGACCCCTGAAATGTCCCCAAGAGGAGCAGACGGAGCTGATTCGTGAGAATAGCATGCCCGATCTTAAAGCTTATGTGAGGCCGCACCGGTGCAAGGACCTCGACACCATGATGGAACTGGCAGACGAGTTCGAGGCGTTGGAGAGGGACCGCCTAGAGTTCCAACGGGAGAATCCAACCGTGAAAGCCAACACCATCATTGCCCACGATGCACGCCAATACTCACATCCAGCCAATAAACAACACACAGGGGGACAACAGAGCCGGCCGGTATACAGCGTAATGTTCGCATTGCGTTTGTTATGCCGGCCGGTGCTCCGTTGTAGTCGTCCTCCTGTTAGAAATAAAATAAATATAATTAATATGTTTATATGTTGTAAATGTATGTCAATTATCGTTTATTTTACCTCGTCTGCATCAATGTATTTGTTGTAGATGTCAATCCTGTTGTTTTTTGTAGTTTTTGCATTGTGAGGAACCGTGGTTCCCACAGGCCGAATTCGACCAAAGCATAGCCGGATAAAGGCGGTGGGACGGTCGGATAAAGGCTGATGGCTGGCTGTATAAGGCGAAGGTCAGCCCAGATACCCACGGATATCCGGATGCGGCGAAGAGGCCAAGGGCCCCGAGAGGAGAAGTGTCCCGCTCTCGGAGCAAGAGAAACGCGAGAGGCAGAGGAGACGGCGGGATCGGGCCGGCAGCGATCCGACGCATGACCAAATATGGGCATGGGATCACGCCACCGGCCAGGCCCCGTTACGAAGGCCGTGGAAACCAGGAGACGGCGATGGAAAACTACCAACGCCGAGCCGGGGCCCGTCAAGGGGCTATAAAAGGAGGCTGCGGCAACGAAGCGGGTCTCTTTTTCCGTGAAGAAGGGACCGCGCGCGCACGTTGAAACCCCGCCGAAACGTGAGAGTAATACCCGGTACGGTTCGAAGAAGTGCAGTGAAGTGAATAGCAACAGGAAGACAGGCCCCGCCTGCCCCCAGAGTGAGTCTAAGTTAAGAGGTGATCCACAGTTGCCGGCGGAAGCTAAGAGGGGAGTGCGAGACGTAGAGTGCGGATTTGCGTGGCGGGCCAAAGCAATAGCGGAGGTAAAACTGCCCCAATCAATAGCCTCAACGCTGCCACACCCGACGAGAGCCCACGCGTGGTGGAGATCCATAGATAAGCTGAATTGTAGCAGCTAGCCCTAAGTCCTAATATAAGTACGAATAAAGAGAGATTCGATTAAAGAAAAGGAAGGTCTTATCATTTGTCGTTGGGGGCAACAATAAAAATACGTTGCGACGAATCGGCCGACCGCTGAGCGAGCACAGCAAACTCAAGCGAACCAAGAAGAAGGTCCGTTACAGCATGTCCGTAGATAGTTTGTCCATAGTTTTTGTTACTTGCCTGTGATATTAGGAATAAGTTTTTGTAAATTAATGTAGTTTTTTCTGTAGTTAATTGTATATTTTTCGTAGTTTCTGATTAGTTTTACCTTTTTCCGTCCTCTTCTTCCCAACCTATTTGCCATTCCCATAATTCCTCTTGACACGTGGTATTACCAAAATACCACGCAAATACCAGACTTGACCGATAACACACCAAAAAGCCAATTCAAATTCAAATTGCTTTTATCAATGCCGGTGTGTTATCGGTCGCAACTTCGGCAATTATGCCCAGCCAATCCCACACCCACCCCACCCACCCACATCAAATGCCATCGAAGACCAAATGAGGCTGAGCAGGACTAAAATGTACACTGCCATCCTTCGCCACTCTGCCAAACGCCCCAACAAGCCATTACAACCGCCCACAAGATGCTATGCGGTCGACTCTTCGGAGCGTCTCGCGCCCGGATCGTAAGATCCGGAAGTTGAAAGTATCCGGGCGGTTATACGGGAGCAGGCAATTTTCCCCCTTCCCATCCCATCCCATCCTTGACAATATTATGCCCAGCCAATTCCTCACCCACCCCCCACCCACTTCAAATGCCACTAAATGCCAAATGAGGCTGAGCAGGAATAAAATGAACACTGCCATCCTTCGCCACTCAGCCAAATGCCCCAACAATGCCAATACAACCGCCCACAAGATGCTATGCGGTCGACTCTTCGGAGCGTCTCTCGCCCGGATCGTAAGATCCGGAAGTTGAAAGTATCCGGGCGGTTATACGGGAGCAGGCAAACTTTCCCCTTCCCATCCCATCCCATCCTTGAGAACAGAGCAGCCAATTCACACAGCACAGAGAAACATTAGACACGGGCCATTGCCCAACAACAACACACACAGCCACTGAAACAGAAGGCCGTTCAAATCTTCCATTGCCTACTTATCGGTGCTGCTGCCCTCGGACTACTTTCATCTCACTGAATATTGGGGTGAGTGAAAGTGGAACCGGGGGTGAGAGCACTGGTAAGTGACGACCGGCGATCGGGCCTTTCGAGTTGAGGGGGAGAGTGTGGGAGTTGGCGGACATGTGAGAGTTCCACCATGAACCTCGGCCGCCACTCTCATCTCGTCCACCCGCTCGAGAGGTCGCGATCGTCGGACGTATATAAATTGAACCATCGCCACCGCCATTAAAATAAAATAAAATCGCAAGTTTGTTTGTTCGTTGCCATCAGTGTTTCCCGTGTCGTTTGTCGTTTTGACTGTTTTGTCGTTTATCGTTTGCCGTGTCATTTGGGCTCTGGTGCCAAAAAATAAAGACAGTGAAGGCCAGACGACGCCAAGCCAAGCCAGGCAGCAGCCATTTTGTGTCGCCCCCCCCCCCCCCTCACCATTCGCCGCTGCACATGACCATTCCAAACGCGGAAAAGTGCTCCTCGCCAATCCACCACGCTCCAGCCCTTCCTTCACCCCACCCACTACTATCTCCGACAAGCTTTAGTTCCTGTGCCACTACAAACATCACAAACATCACAAACTAAAAGAGATAACTGTGATAGACAAGAAAAAAAGAGAACTAAGGTGCCAATAAATACATTAAATACAAACACACACAAGAGACTTTTCAATTAAAGAACAACAAACAGGCAGCAGATCGCCAACACACAAACCAACAGCCAGCCATGACCAGAGGAATGGCCAGACGAGGGACAACCAGACGGCACAGCGACGGCGGCAGAGCGGCCCGCAGAGGCGCCCTAGCAGCAGCAGCAGCAGCCAACAACACCAACACAAACACCGCCAATAGCAGCAGCAGCAGCAGAGCCCTCGGCGCAGGCGCCAAAACCAACGCCCCAGCCAATGCAGAGCGCCGACGCCACAGCCATCCATCGAGTGAGTACCCAGCCATTCCCATGGCCGACATATCCACGGCCACAGCCACACCCCCCTCGAGACCCATCACATCAGCAGCAACAGCAGCGCCAATACCAACCGCAAATCCCGCAACCCTGCCAAATCCCAAAATCCCGCCAAACACAAAGGGAAAGGCCGAAAAGACGCCACTTTTCCCGCCTCTCACGCTCTCGGACATACAAAACTGTTCAGGAGTAACGGGAGAGGGAGAAGACGGAGGAGAGCCGGCAAACCGACGCGCAAGAGCGGAGCGCCAAAACGGCCAACGGGCAGCCACACACACACACACGACCGGATCGAACCTGTTGCGGGTCGAACCTGGTTCGAGTTCGAGCAGCGGGTCGATCCGTGCCAATGCCCAGCCTGCACAAATACCACCAATCCCACCAACACCAAAACGACACCGCGCCCTCATCGACAGTGGGAGTGACGATGAGGGTGAGGGTGAGAGGAAGCAGGCCAGACGACGGGGCCGCCATCACCAGCAGCGGCAGCAGCGGCCGCCAATTGGGAAGCCGAAGAAGAAAAGGCAGACACTGGAGGAGCTAGAGGCTATTGTCCGGGAGCAGTTGAGGCAGCACGAGCTGCGGCAGCAACAACAGAGGCAGCAGAAACGGACAACAAATACAGCCAACACCAACACAGTTGCCGCTCCTGCCACTATGCCGCAATCTGCACAGCGAACACATGCCCCTGCCCCTGCCCATGCCCCTGCCACTACTATAAATGCCAATAGCCAGACCCACAGCCATCACCAACATCGACAACAGCCAATACATAGACAATCACCAGCCATTCACATAGACAATACTGACAATATCAATACAAATAATGACGCCAACGCAATTACAATTACAAATACACCTGCCAAGACCAATACCAACACCACCACCGCCATCACCATCACAAACACCCCTGCCACTACCACCGACGATGACATCCGGCACGGCGAATTCGGGCATCAGCCCAGCCAGGAACGTGGCTTGAGGATCCTCATCCGAGGACTCTCCCACTCCATGCCGCCGGATTGGATTCGCAGCAGTATGCTGAACGAGGGGTTCACGGTTCGGTTTGTAAGGACAATCACCGATCGATTCGATCACAGCCGCCAATTCAATCTCTTTGAGGCTGAGATCGCCCCCAAGCCGGACCGTGGCCAATGCGGGGTGTTAAAGCTGCGACGCCTGGGTGGGAGGCCCGTCACGGTTGAGAGACTTGGAGTCTCCCGTGACCCTGCCCAGTGCCATCGATGTCAGGTGTTTGGCCACACCCGCGCATATTGTAGACGAGCTGCAGTTTGCATGAAATGCGCGGGTGGACACCTGACGACGGAGTGCAGCAAGCCAAGGAACGTTGCTCCCAAGTGCGCCAACTGCCAGGGCCAGCACATCAGCGCCTACAAGGGCTGCAGCGCCTACAAGGCAGCCAGGCAGCGGCTCCTGGCCCACAGGGTCGCTGTCCAGGAGCATCGACGGCAGCAGCAGCAGCCTCAGCCAATACGGCAACAGCCACAGCCAATGCAGCAGCCAATACAGCAGCAACAGCCAGCACATCGTATCCAGCAGCCACCACAACGTCACCAGCAGCCACTACAGCGACAGTTGCAGCAGCAGCCACCCACACAGCCACTCCACTCACAGCCGCAGCAGCAACGCCAACGCGGTCCGGGTCGGCAGCATCGGCAACAGCTACAGCATCGCGACCAACATCCCCAGCCACTGGCCGAGGGGCGCCAATACCAAAGGGTCCAGCCGATGCAGCCGATCCCAAATCGTGCTCCGACGCCACGCCAACCCCAGCTACAGCAGCAGCCAGGCGCCCAGTGCGATGGGAGCTGTGCCCATAATCTGAAAAGATATGCCGGTAAAATTAGAGAGCTGGAAGAAAAACTGGCAGCAATTTCAACGAAACTGACAAACCTGCTGCAGGCAAGGGACGAGAGCACGGGAGGAGTGCCGCCAGCAGCAGCAGCATCCACACAGCCATCACCACGACCAGCACCAAATACGCACTTTGACGCCGCAGCCATATCGGAATCCGAACCCGATATGGACTGCGAAGCAATTAATGACGATGATGACGACGAGTGGACCGACCACGATCCATTCGACGATCTGGAGGGTCTGGGCCAAGTGTGGAGGGCCCAAATCGCCAGCGCACGCGTAAGCATGCGATCGGGCGGCGCCTATTGATGTGCCCAATCGTCGATCCAGAGACAGCCACTGCAACAAAGGAAAGAGACGTCAATACGGACAACAACGAAAAACGGCCAAAACACACAAAAATCACACGTACCTGCCAATCACCAGACAGAGCTGACCATCAAGAAGCTGCCTCGCCATCAACAATGACAATTTCCTGCCAAAGGGATGGAAAAGGAGGCCTTCTTTGATGACGCTGCCGCCTGACCATGGCCGTGACGTCACGCCAATCCGAACCAACAGCTGCCATTTCCAACGACGACACAGATGCTGGCGCCTGTTACCGCTCCACTGGGTCACACCCGTCTCTCATGCCTGGCCTGCTTCCTCTCTCCCTCATCCTCATCTTCGCTCCCACTGTCGATGAGGGCGCGGCGTCGTTTTGGTGTTGGTGGGATTGGTGGCATTTGTGTAGGCTGGGCTATGGCTCGGATCGACCCGCTGCTCGAGCTCGAACCAGGTTCGACTCGCAACAGGTTCGATCCGGTCGTGTGTGTGTGTGTGGCGGCCCGTTGGCCGTTTTGGCGCTCCGCTCTTGCGCGTCGGCTTGCCGGCTCTCCTCCGTCTTCGCCCTCTCCCGTTACTCCTGACCAGTTTTGTGCGTCCAAGAGCGTGAGAGGCGGGAAAAGTGGCAGTGAGAGCGGCGTCTTTTCGGCCTTTCCCTTTGTGGTTGGCGCGGTTTTTGTGATGGGGCTCGAGGGGGGAGTGGCTGTGGCCGTGGCTATATCGGCCATGGCAATGGCTTTGTACTCACTCGATGGATGGCTGTGGCGTCGGCGCTGTGCATTGGCTGGGGCGTTGGTGGTGGCGCCTGCGCCGAGGGCTCTGCTGCTGCTGCTGCTATTGGCGGTGTTTGTGTTGGTGTTGTTGGCTGCTGCTGCTGCTGCTAGGGCGCCTCTGCGGGCCGCTCTGCCGCCGTCGCTGTGGCGTCTGGTTGACCCTCGTCTGGCCATTCCTCTGGTCATGGCTGGCTGTTGGTTTGTGTGTTGGCGATCTGCTGCCTGTTTGTTGTTTTTAATTGAAAAGTCTCTTGTGTGTGTGTGTTTGTGTTTAATGTATTTATTGGCACTTTTATTCTTTTTTGTTTTATGATGTGGACGGGAACAAAAGTTCGTCAAGGTAATTAATGGGTGTGGTGGAGGAAGGGCGGCACGGCACGGCACGGCACACAACAGACACCACAAAAGAAAACAGGGCAACACAGAAAAAGAAAATGTCAATGGCGACACGGCACAGAACAACGAAAAAAGCGACACGACACGAAACGGTTCTGGCACGTCCGACGATCGCGACCTCTCGAGCGGGTGGACGAGATGAGAGTGGCGGACGAGGTTCATGGTGGAACTCTCACATGTCCGCCAACTCCCATACTCTCTCCTCCACACTCGAATGGCCCGATCGCCGATCGTCATTAGCGGTGCTCTCACCCCCGGTTCCACTTTCACTCACCCCAATATTGAGTGAGATGAAAGTGGTCCGAGGGCAGCAGCACCGATAAGTAGGCAATGGAGAATTGGAATAGCCGTTTGTTTTAGTGGCTGTGTGTGTTGTCGTTGTCGTTGGTTAGCGGCCAGTGTCTTATGTTTGTGCTGTGGGTAGTGGCTGCTCAGTTGTTGGGGGATGGGATAGGATGGGGGGGGGATAAATGCCTGCTCCCGTATAACCGCCCGGATACTGTAAACTTCCGGATCTTTCGATCCGGGCGCGTGACGCTCCGAAGAGTCGACCGCATAGCATCATATGGGCGGTTGAAATGGCTTTATTGGGGCGTTTGGCAGAGTGGCGGAGGTTGGCAGTGTTAATTTTGCTCCTGCTCAACCGCATTTGGCATTTAGTGGCATTTGAAGAGGGTAGGGGGTGGGGAGGAATTGGCTGGGCATAAATTGCCGAATTTGCGACCGATAACACACTGGGCATTGATAAATGCATTTTAAATTTGAAATGGCTTTTGGTGTGTTATCGGTCATAGTCTGGTATTTGCGTGGTATTTTTGGTAATACCACGTGTCAAGGGGAATTATGGGAATGGTTGGGAAGAAGAGTAAGAAGGTAAAACTAATTAGAAAACTACGAAAAATATACAATTAACTACAGAAAAACTACATTAATTTACAAAAACTTAATTCTAATATCACAGGTAAGTAACTAAAACTATCTACGGACATGCAAAAACTACAAAAAACAACAGGATTGACATCTACAACAAGAACATTGATGCAGACAAGGTAAAATAAACGATAATTGACATACATTTACACACATATAAACATATTAATTATATTTATTTTATTTCTAACAGGAGGACAAACAACAAAGGAGCACCGGCAGGCATATCAAACGCAATGCGAACATTACGCTGTATACCGGCCGTTTAGTGTGTTTAGTGGCGATGGCTGGATTGATGGTGTTGGCGTGCATCGTGGGCAAAGTTGGAGATGGCGAGCGGCTCTAGTCCGGCCGCCCACGTTGCATCTGTCTGTTGGTTTAATGCAGCAGACCGAGTGGCACTGTTTCGGCCACCCGAGATGGTCGGAAATGGGGATGGGTTCTTTGGGGTAACCCTCCAGTTAGGTTGCTTCGCTCCTGCTGGTATTATTTTATTAAAATTCGCGTACTCTTTTTTGTAATGGGAGGGGGACAGACAAGGAAAGGATCGTTAGGGGTACGGAAAGTATAGTGGGGCAAAAAAAGTGCAGAGAAGGAGTAGGGATCTACCACCGCGGCGGACATCTCTGTTTTGCTGGCACGGAGTCGTGCCACGCCCACCCTACCATGATCCTGAAAGAGCCAAGAATAATATCAGGATCCCTGGAGTGTCCGGTATTGGTCATCCTATTTCGCTCACGAGCGGCATGGTTCCCCCAAATGCGGTAACGTCTAGCACATATTCATCTTAACAATCATTTTATTAGAAACTATATTCAGATACTATATTCATGTTACAAGAAAAAAGAAACACTAACCGAGAACTCCAAGACAAGGCTAAATGGACAAAAGGAGGAACGAAAAGCGTCACAAGAGATATAGCTTTTATTACTAGGGAATATTTAGATAAATAAATACGATAAGTGTAAATAGTTATAAGTGCATATACGATATTTTATAGTGCGATATAAACTAATGATTTTTCGTTAGATAGAAAGATAATACTATAGCGCAATATAGGTACACATGTCCCAGCACATCGGCTTCAGGGAGTAGTTGGACATACTATTCGTTCTACCAAGCGTATTGTAAAGGCAGAAGGCCAATCAGCTGTGACTACTTTAAAAGTGTGAGGTCAACGACCGACAAACAGCTCTAGCAAAAAAGAACGAAGCTTTTGCCACGCTCGCGGAATTTTGGGAGGCAATAAAATGTAATGTTGTTGGTATATTACAAAGCTCACTCAGTTTTTGTTTGTGTTCCCGCGGCGAAAGATCTTTCGTAGCTGGGCGTGTGGCTGTGTGTGGGTGCATTAAACTTTTACCTGCAAACCAAAAACAAAATCGTACAGCGCGTGCTGCATGGCATAAGCTCGCGGAGGGGACCCGGCCGAGCGGACGCTTTTAAGCTCAAACTTTTAAGCTTTTATCAAATGCATTTTCAAACTTTCCATGTGTTGATGGGTTTTTTTTCTGGTTTTTTTTTCTGTTACAATTAACACTAAGTATATCCAACTACACAAAAACAGACATATCAACGGACTGCGAGGTTCAAGGGAATGCGAGTCACGGTGGGATCTTACTGGCCTCAGTGGCTTTCAGTGGGCGGTGTATACATATGTATGTGAGCACATCTCTTACAGTTTTCATGCAGCCTACATAATGACACTAACGTGCACATAAGACAAACGCTGGCCTCCACTGCACTTTAAATAAACGTTTGGAACAGCTAGGCCGAATCACGAGAAGAACAAGAAAGGCGATACCACTAGGGGTCGCCGGGAGGTTATGTACACAAGTGGTGCACTATTTTTTCCCGCCCGGTAGGAACATTTAAGCGGCTTCGGTCCTACGCTGACTGCAAGCACCGGTTTCCGTTTCTTGGCCCGGTTTTGAATGCGAAACGGTTACGCCACTTCGCCGCACTAAGCCCGTTCAGACGGCTGTCCTCGTCTCGCGCAGCCAAAGTTCACTGCCCGCGACTTGGTGGATCAGCTGGTTCGTAGTGCGGGGGCTTAAAGCTCGGGCTGCAGCTTTTGGATAATTCCCAAACTAAGTGCCGATTCTAACGTGGAATTTGAAAATACTGATCAGGCTACTTTTTCTAACAGTTACTCCATGCACATATTTACCCGGTTGGAACTGGCACTGCGAAAATAGGGGGATGGGGTTGAGGTGCTAATTCCTTCTTTCTCCCGGTGTTTTTTTTTTTTTTTTTTGTTGGGGCTGCTCACCTCCAAGCGGAAACTACAGAAAAAGTCGGAAAATCTAACTTCGAGGCTCCTAGCACTGTCGAAGGCCGGTACTCACGTTTTCGATTAGAGCCCAATCTGCTTTCTTTGTTCTTTTTTCCCGATCGAGTGCACTTTGGTTTCACACCACGGTTATTTACGGCGGTTTAATTTTATTTTTATTATTTTTTTTTTCTCACCGCGCAACTGAATGCTTGTACGGCCACGAGGAGAAAGAAAGATTTGGGCGGATCTACTGACCAACAAAAATTTTGTTCTCCGGATCTGCCTTTGCACGATCCTTCGCCATTCACCTTGAATGGTTATGGACATGGTGGGGAGATTTTTTGTTCGTTTTTAAGCATATTCTTAATGTCAACCCTAGATAGCGCTAGCCCTCACACGACCAGGAACATTTAACATGTAACACCACAACAAGAAATTAAGCCAACCTAACTATTGTAGTGCGCTTGTTGTAAGAAAAAAATTGTTTGCATCGACGTCTTAATTTTCCCTAAAATTATGCTACGCGAATAGGCTAAGTCTTTTGTTGGGTCCAAGAAAGCTAAGCTTTTAACACGCCATCTACTGGGTGCGCTTCGTCACCGTGGGCTGCCCATATTATTTTGTTTGGCTGACGTTTTAATCGGCCTCCTCCTCCCACTGTCATTTTGACAAATCGAAAAGAAAAAGGGAAGAACGAGGGGATGAGGCCTTGATTTCCGGGAGAAGCAGCTCGCTCTCTACTCGTGGTATCCGAACAGTACGGACGTACTTATCCAGCTCAAAAAAAAAAAAATAAAAAAAAGGTAAAAACCAAACAAAAGTTCTTGGGAGATCAGCACGATCCGCCGGCCTTTCGGAAGAAAGACCCCATCCACCCAGACGAGAAACCAATCCCCGATCCACGGTGCAGAGGATGGTGCGAATTTTCTGACGATCGCCCCAAAGCGGGCCACCATAGAGTTGGGAAGCTCCACCCAACGCCCCAACGCCCTCCGCCAACGCGGTCCACCGTAGAGTTGGGAAGCTCCACCTAAAGCCCCAACGCCATCCACCACAGCGAGCCCTTCAGCAGTTCCCGAGCTTCAGCGCCGACAGAGAGCGGCCCCTCAGCCGTTTCCGAGCTTTAGCGCCGGCAGCAGCGAGCTCTTCGCCGCCCCAACGCGAGCCGTCGCGACCGAGAGTGGGCCATCCAGCCACCGGGCCAAGAGCCTTAAACAAAAAGTGCCAAGTGATCTTCCTTGCCAGGAATAACCAGACCCGTCCAAGGAAAAAGAGACCCTGACCCGAATTTTTTTTGTCACCGTGCTTCGCCCTAACCTAAAAGCCAGATCATGACATGTGAAGGTTAAATGTATTAAATAAACCCCAACGGAACGGGCAGAACTCGTATGATCCTCTTGTGGCCCATTGTGCGTTTATTCCCAAAGAACTTATGTGCGCTTGTTAGGCCGTTGACCCCTTTGTGCATATAAAACGAAACCAGCTGCTTGGAGCTTTTTCCGTGCGCCCACACCTTGGTCTATGGATCAAGACCTACCCCAACGAATCTAAATAAACGAATAAATATTGAATAAAGTATAAAATATAGAAGTTAAAGATGGAATAATTTGATTTATGAACTATATATGCTCAAAAAAAAAAAGCCCTAAACAAAGAGGCCTTAAGCCCACGCAAAGCTCAAGAGCTTTGGAAGCTGTAAGCTTTAGCGCAGATCAGCGGCAGCAGGTGCTTCACACCTATGCGACGGTGATTAGTTACCCTTACTTCTGCATTAATACAAAAATACCGAAAATGAAGAAATCTTAAATTACAAAAGTTCCTACTTAAATATTCATTATTATTGTTATTATTCGTTAAATTATTCCCAGTACCCTACCACCTGTTTTTGAGATCATATATTTTATTCCTATTATTTAAAATTATTATTCCTATAGTTTTAATTCTCTTATTGCCCTAGCTTATACTCACCCCATAACTATCTATCATTTTCCTTCTACCCATGTATTTAGCTTTAGGCACTATCGATAAAAATAAATATTGTTAAAGATTTGGAAATGAATTGTTAGAAGATTTTTGTTTAGGAGCCATGCAGGGATCGATGAGGGAGAGTGAGGTATGACCCCCGGCGAGAAAAGGGATCATCCATAAGCCATATTTTCTTCGGAATTAGGATGATCAAGGTTGGGAGGGCCATGGCTGTTGCATCCAACACCAGCACAGCTACCCGTCGGTTCGGATATGCAACGCGGAAGCCCACTTCCCTGTCCCCTTAATTCCTTTGTCCCTTCTAATTCCCCCAGCCTCCTCATCCTCCTTCCCCAACCCCCTAACACTAGTCATACGGTCATACGCAGGGTATCGCACGCGAAAAAAAATAATAATAAGATAAGGTATCGACGCGAGCACGTATAGGAAAGGACCAGTATAGGAACCCCCCCATACTACCGATCATACAGCCGGAGCCAGCGCGTGCACCAGTCCTGCCCGATACACCCCCGACCAGCTCGAGTGGCACCGCCACACACAACAATCGTTGTATGTGATATGCTACATTTATCTTATTTTGGCGCCCAACGTGGGGCCGATCCGGCTTGCCCCATTTAAAGAAATAACTTGGTCAAAAGTAACACCTGACTTTTATCCTTGCCAGACCGTTTTTTTGTGGTTTTTTGCTCGTCTTTCCTCTGCAACTTATCCAGTGGATACTGTGGATCCGTGTAAGCTCATCATGGCCTACAGGGCCTAGTATCGTGCAGGGTATATTGACGTGCAGTAGGTCCGATACACTGGAAGTGTTATAACTTATATTGGGTATAACTCCGTGGGTCGAGCTTAGCCTATCAACTAGTTGAAGATTGTTATAGGAGCTAAGCGAGAACACTACTGCAGGAAAGGAGAGCGCATTCCAAATCGTTTATGATGAAATTCTACGAAGATTGCCCCTAATTAACTGGGTTTTGGCTGTCCCGAGGAACCCCTGAGAAGATTACTGAGGTTGCAAGCCTCGGTAAGCCTAGGTGACATCGGACTCCCATACTACCTGATGATTAGTGGAACTAATCCAGCACCTTTCTCAGCCCCAATACTTCTGATCTGACCTTTTAGATTTCGCTGGATGAGGGATTATTTATCCTGCCACGGATTAACTTGTGAGGCAGATTTCAGTTATAAGTAGATTACCCCATTCCTGTCCCTTCCCTACCCGAAAACAATGCAATCCGCTTTACTCTATTCCTACCCAAAAAACGATTGCATGGCTCCTGAACTGTTTTGATATCTACATATATCTGTATCTATTGACTGTGACTTTTTTTTGTATTATTTTTTTTGCATTTGCTATATATATCTAATATATTCATACTTGGTGGTGCCCAAACCGAAATGGTGGTGTCTCGTAGTACGGAGAATTTAGCCCTCTCAGAAGACACGGGGAAACATTGCCAAATTTGCTCTGAAGTAATCGTTTACCAGATACAACTATTGTCGGCCAGTTGTGGGCACACCTTCCACAGAGTGTGCTTCACCGCTAAAAGTGGTAACAAACGGAAGTGTCCCACTTGTCAGCAAGACCTGAACATCACATCGGCCTCAGCTGAGAATCTTAGTCCCATTGGTCCGTCTACGTCTAGAGCACGAATGCCATCTGTTACTCAGTCCCTTCAGACTAGAAGTCCAAGCAAAAGAGTTGAAGCGTTAAGCCCTCTTGAGATGGCTAACTCAGAGAATGCTAACAGGTCTCCAATCTCCGTCGACCCTCAACAGAATCAGGCCGCTATGGCGGAAACTATACAGCAGTCCATAGTGGACGCGAGTAGAGTAGCTATGGTAGAGCAAACCCGAATTTTGGCGACCAGCATGGCTGATCAAACTAACCGGCTAGTTCGAGCCATTTCCAATGGACTTCAAAGTACGGCATCTGTACCCTCCCCGAACATAAATGCAGCTCGGATGCAACCGGTAGCAGAACTAGAACAGCAAATGATCGAGCAACTTTTTCGGCTGTCCACTAGTGAACAGGTACCAGTGCCGGGGATTAATCAATCGGGAAATAGTTCGTCACCCTCGAATTTGGGGCAAACCCGTAATGTTGGCTCAGGAGTTTCCACAGGTTCCTCCGCTTCATCCCTTCGGGCAGATCGTGTTAGCCAGATAATGTCTAATTGGAAACTGCGGTTTACGGGAAAGGCTGGTATGTCGATTGAGGACTTCATTTACCGTATTGAAGCACTTACAAAGCAAACTTTGGACGGTAACTTTGAAATAACAGCTCGATACGCCAGTAACCTCTTTGATGGAAGCGCCAGCGAGTGGTTTTGGCGGTATCATAAAAGTGTCCCTGAAGTCCGTTGGGCAGATCTATGCCTAGCCTTGCGTGGCCAATTTAAAGACGATAGAACAGATAGGAATATCAGAACAGAGATCGAATTAAGGAAACAGCAAACAAACGAGTCCTTTGATGATTTTTATGGCGTAATTGCCGCGTTGGCAGATAAACTGTCTGAGCCCATGTCTGAGGCAGCCTTGGTTGAGACACTGCGAGCAAACCTTTTGGCTGAGATACAGCATGAAATTTTATATGAGTCGGCTGCGACGGTGAAATCCTTACGTCACCTGGTCCGAACGCGAGAAATATTCATGCAGTCCGTAGCTAAAACCAAGCCTCCCCTGGCGGCCCCCCGAACTTTACCACGCCGCCAAGTCAATGCTATATTAGACGAATCTATTGCCCCAGATAGTGAAGAAGTAGGTGAAGAAGAAGATCTGGAAGTATCAGCCGTAGAGTTCGTCTGTTGGAATTGCGGTGGCAAAGGCCATCGATACCAAGAGTGCATGGCCGAACGTAGGGTATTTTGCTATGGTTGTGGCAGGGCCGATACTTATAAGCCTAGTTGCAGGAAGTGCAACCCCCACACGGCAAAAAACTCGTTGTCGCGTGCACCGCCGAAAAGTGCACGCAAACAACTGGTCAACCAAGCGACCAATACCGAGTGATCAATTCTTCTCCTTCCACTGACCTTATTATACCAGACGTGTCAAACAGCGTATACGCTGACCACCTTGCTAGCCCTCCAAATCGATCCCAGCGCCGAAGAAGCGATTTTAAGAAACATTGCAAACTTGAGAAAAGACTGCTCTTAGCTTCTGTAGTTGGAAAACCAAATGATTTACGACCCCATGCTCAGATTATGCTTTTTGGTAAACCAGTCATAGGACTAATGGATACTGGAGCTTCAGTTAGCTGCATAGGGGGAAGTTGCGCGTCCGACGTTATTCGGAATAAAGTCCAATATAAGCCGCTGTCCCTAAAAGTTAGAACTGCCGACGGAAAGAGCCAAAGTATAGTCGGCAAAATTTCCGCAAAAGTCACGTATAGAGGGGAATCCAAGGAACTTTGTTTTTATATTGTACCTTCCTTGACGGGTAATCTCTATTTAGGAATCGATTTTTGGACGGCTTTTGAACTTTTACCGTTGCACTTGATGACACAAAATTTACGTATTGAAACCTTAGAAGACCCCACAATGAGGGCGCTTCTGCCTTCACAGCAAGTATTACTACAGGAGGTAATAGCTCTCTTCCCATCTTACTCAAAGCAAGGTCTAGGAAAGACCTCTGTAATCACTCACACGATAGAGATAGCCGACGCAAAGCCCATTAAACAACGCCACTATGCGGTGTCACCGGCAACGGAGAAGCTAATGTACGAGGAATTAGACCGAATGCTGAAGCTTGGGGTTATACAAGAATCGGTTAGTTCGTGGTCTTCGCCCGTAGTGCTGGTTAAAAAGCCTGGCAAGGTTAGATTGTGTATCGATTGTAGGAAAGTAAACTCGGTCACGGTAAAGGATGCATATCCCATGCCCCTTATAGACGGAATCCTGAGTAGACTACCGAAAGCAGAGTTCATCACAAGCATCGATCTAAAGGACGCGTTTTGGCAAATCCCTCTCGATCAAAAATCTCGTGATAAGACAGCGTTTACCGTGCCGGGCCGTCCCCTATACGAGTTTGTCGTCATGCCATTCGGCTTAACCAACGCACCCTGTACCTTGTCGCGACTTATGGATAAAGTCATACCAGCCCATCTACGGAATGAAATATTCATATATCTTGACGACCTCTTAGTTATATCCGATAATTTTGAGCACCATCTGGAGGTGTTGTCCCTGGTCGCATCCCAACTTTCCAAAGCCAATCTTACTATAAATGTGGAGAAAAGCAAATTTTGCCGGAAAGAAGTTAAATATTTAGGCCACGTGATTGGTGGTGGGAATATTCGCACTGATCCTGACAAAATAGCCGCCGTTAAGGACTTTCCAGCTCCCCAGTCGATCAAACAAGTTCGTCGATTTCTTGGAATGACAGGCTGGTACCACAAGTTCATCCACAATTATGCAGCTATTAGTTCACCCATATCAGATACTCTGAAATCTAAGCGCAAGTTTATTTGGACTGACGAGGCTTAGCTTGCTTTCGAGTCATTAAAGTCCCAAATGTGTTCCGCGCCAGTTCTACATAGCCCAAATTTCTCCATACCATTCTCAATACACTGTGACGCCAGTCATACCGGTGTAGGGGCAGTTCTAATGCAAGAAAACAACGAGGGCGCAGACGTACCAATTGCTTTTATGTCGAAAAAGCTTAACAAATGCCAGAGGCAGTACACTGTAACTGAAAAAGAGTGTTACGCTGCGGTTTTAGCCGTAAAAAAGTTCAGGGCATACATTGAGGGCCAAGAATTCACAATCATGACAGATCATGCCTCCTTAAAGTGGCTAATGTCGCAGGCTGATCTTAGCTCCCGATTGGCTCGCTGGTCCTTAAAGTTGCAGGGATTTGAATTTAAAATCTTACACCGAAACGGGAGTGATAACATAGTCCCCGATGCCTTGTCCCGTACGCACTCAGAAGACTTGTCCTTCTTGGCAATTGATAGCATGTTGGTCGACCCTGATTCTCCTGAGTTCAAATCACCAGAATATCAGTCAATTAAAGAGAAGATTAGGTTGAACAGTTCCCGATTGCCTGATCTGAAAATCAAAGATGAACGCATCTTTCGGCGTGCGGAACATGCCGATGGAACCAAGATCACAGACGATTCCTGCTGGAAACTTTGGATACCCCCATCCCTTGTAAAACCCATCCTCAAAGCTGCCCATGAGGATCCCTTGTGTGCCCACAGTGGGATAAATAAAACCCTTGAAAGACTCAGGCGATCTTATTATTGGCCAAACTTAGCGGTGGATGTCAAAGAACTCATAAATAATTGCCATATCTGTAAAACCACGAAGCATCCAAGTCAACCCTTAAAGCCACCAATGGGAAATACGGGCTTACCTTCTCGATTCTTTCAAAAATTATTTGTAGACTTTTTAGGACCTTATCCGAGAAGCAAGTCAGGAAATATTGGCATCTTTGTCGTGTTAGACCATCTATCAAAATTTCCATTTTTGAAGCCCGTACGAAAATTTACAGCAGATTCCATAAAACGCTTCCTGGAAGAAGACCTCTTTCACTGTTTCGGGGTCCCCGAAACCATCGTAAGCGATAATGGGGTCCAATTTAAATCTCACACTTTTAACTCCTTGCTTGACAAATATAATATCTCTCATGTCTATACTGCCTTTTATTCTCCTCAAGCCAATGCTTCGGAGAGAGTAAATAGATCCGTTCTGGCGGCCATAAAAAGTTATGTTGACCCGGATCAACGTAATTGGGATGAGAAATTAAGCAGCATTTGCTGTGCACTTCGGTCTAGCCATCATTTAGCCATAAGCACTACCCCGTATCGGCTTGCTTTTGGACAGCATATGGTAACCGATGCCAGTAGCTATAAACTGATGCGTAACCTAGACATGTTAGAAGATCGCGGTGTTCAATTTTCGCGAGAAGATTCCTTCGACATAATTCGCAGCAAAGCAAAAGGCTCTATACAGGCCCAGCACTTCCGAAATGCCAGATCCTATAACTTACGAACGAGACAAATTTCCTATAGGGATGGACAGGAAGTATATAGACGTAACTTTCAGCAAAGCAATTTCGCTAAGGGCTTTAGCGCAAAGTTAGCACCAACCTTTATAAAGTCCCGAGTGCGCAGGAAGCTAGGAAACTGCTATTACGAACTTGAAGATCTTCAAGGCCGCCTTGTAGGCAAATTTCATACCAAGGATATAAAACCTTGACATGAATTGTTACAAGCGCGGATCCCACTTTGGGTGTCCCACCCCAAGCGTGATTTAAGTGGGGGGGATTATGTAGTGCGCTTGTTGTAAGAAAAAATTGTTTGCATCGACGTCTTAATTTTCCCTAAAATTATGCTACGCGAATAGGCTAAGTCTTTTGTTGGGTCCAAGAAAGCTAAGCTTTTAACACGCCATCTACTGGGTGCGCTTCGTCACCGTGGGCTGCCCATATTATTTTGTTTGGCTGACGTTTTAATCGGCCTCCTCCTCCCACTGTCATTTTGACAAATCGAAAAGAAAAAGGGAAGAACGAGGGGATGAGGCCTTGATTTCCGGGAGAAGCAGCTCGCTCTCTCCTCGTGGTATCCGAACAGTACGGACGTACTTATCCAGCTCAAAAAAAAAAAAATTAATAAAAGGTAAAAATCAAATAAAAGTTCTTGGGAGATCAGCACGATCCGCCGGCCTTTCGGAAGAAAGACCCCATCCACCCAGACGAGAAACCAATCCCCGATCCACGGTGCAGAGGATGGTGCGAATTTTCTGACGATCGCCCCAAAGCGGGCCACCGTAGAGTTGGGAAGCTCCACCCAACGCCCCAACGCCCTCCGCCAACGCGGTCCACCGTAGAGTTGGGAAGCTCCACCTAAAGCCCCAACGCCATCCACCACAGCGAGCCCTTCAGCAGTTCCCGAGCTTCAGCGCCGACAGAGAGCGGCCCCTCAGCCGTTTCCGAGCTTTAGCGCCGGCAGCAGCGAGCTCTTCGCCGCCCCAACGCGAGCCGTCGCGACCGAGAGTGGGCCATCCAGCCACCGGGCCAAGAGCCTTAAACAAAAAGTGCCAAGTGATCTTCCTTGCCAGGAATAACCAGACCCGTCCAAGGAAAAAGAGACCCTGACCCGAATTTTTTTTGTCACCGTGCTTCGCCCTAACCTAAAAGCCAGATCATGACATGTGAAGGTTAAATGTATTAAATAAACCCCAACGGAACGGGCAGAACTCGTATGATCCTCTTGTGGACCATTGTGCGTTTATTCCCAAAGAACTTATGTGCGCTTGTTAGGCCGTTGACCCCTTTGTGCATATAAAACGAAACCAGCTGCTTGGAGCTTTTTCCGTGCGCCCACACCTTGGTCTATGGATCAAGACCTACCCCAACGAATCTAAATAAACGAATAAATATTGAATAAAGTATAAAATATAGAAGTTAAAGATGGAATAATTTGATTTATGAACTATATATGCTCAAAAAAAAAAAGCCCTAAACAAAAAGAAAAAGAAGATCAAGATAATCTGGTGTTAGCCGTGGTCATGCGTGTGCATGTGTGTGTGCTCTCTCTCTAAAACTTACAGGTATTCCCCTCGCCGAAAGATCTTTTGGACGTGGCCGGAACATGAAAGTACGTAAGTGAACAAACTCCCAGTTAACGTTTATAAACTTTTAACATAAAGAGACAAAAGAAAAAACCATACATGAGCCCGGTCGCCCGTAGTCTTTGATTTTTCCCTAAATTATGTTGGAGCTTTTTTTTGTTGTAAAGAGGCCTTAAGCCCACGCAAAGCTCAAGAGCTTTGGAAGCTGTAAGCTTTAGCGCAGATCAGCGGCAGCAGGTGCTTCACACCTATGCGACGGTGATTAGTTACCCTTACTTCTGCATTAATACAAAAATACCGAGAATGAAGAAATCTTAAATTACAAAAGTTCCTACTTAAATATTCATTATTATTGTTATTATTCGTTAAATTATTCCCAGTACCCTACCACCTGTTTTTGAGATCATATATTTTATTCCTATTATTTAAAATTATTATTCCTATAGTTTTAATTCTCTTATTGCCCTAGCTTATACTCACCCCATAACTATCTATCATTTTCTTCTACCCATGTATTTAGCTTTAGGCACTATCGATAAAAATAAATATTGTTAAAGATTTGGAAATGAATTGTTAGAAGATTTTTGTTTAGGAGCCATGCAGGGATCGATGAGGGAGAGTGAGGTATGACCCCCGGCGAGAAAAGGGATCATCCATAAGCCATATTTTCTTCGGAATTAGGATGATCAAGGTTGGGAGGGCCATGGCTGTTGCATCCAACACCAGCACAGCTACCCGTCGGTTCGGATATGCAACGCGGAAGCCCACTTCCCTGTCCCCTTAATTCCTTTGTCCCTTCTAATTCCCCCAGCCTCCTCATCCTCCTTCCCCAACCCCCTAACACTAGTCATACGGTCATACGCAGGGTATCGCACGCGAAAAAAAATAATAATAAGATAAGGTATCGACGCGAGCACGTATAGGAAAGGACCAGTATAGGAACCCCCCCATACTACCGATCATACAGCCGGAGCCAGCGCGTGCACCAGTCCTGCCCGATACACCCCCGCCCAGCCCGAGGGGCCCCGCCACACACAACAATCGTTGTATGTGATATGCTACACTATACACTAACTATGGGGACTAAACTTAATAATTAATAAGTATCTCGGTGAGGTGTGATATATACTTGTATAAATAATATAACATATATAAATATATTTATATATATATTATATACATAAATATATAAATTGTACAAATACCATCGGGCATACTTTCAGGCGAAGAACACAAATATGCTTTCCTATCCGCCCGACAAGCGACCACTACAAATCCCCCCGGCCAAGATCACACTTTGGTGTTAATCACATCAAAGGGTGATAGACGCTTGGAGGAAAACCGTTAACCTGTATTAGGATGGTCACTGCTTTATGTCTTTAGCGTGGTATTTTCCGATAAGTCTACCTTGGGGATCTTCCAACTCGTAATAACTGTGACCAAGCCTACGTTTTATTCTAGCTTTTACAAAAGTAAGAGCTAGTTTTGCGCTGAAACCTTTAACGAAATTGCTCTGCTGAAAGTTGCGTCTGTAGACCTCCTGGCCAACTTTGAACGCCACTTCACGACTTCGAAGGTTGTACTGCTGTTCGTTTCGTTGGTGTTGTTTTTGTATTGTTCGTTGGGCTGTTTTTCGAATCCCATCAAACGAATCTTCCCGACCAAAACTCACGGTACGATCTTCTAAAACCTGCAAATTTCGTAAGAGCTGATAGGTGTCTCCATTGGTGATCATGTGCTGTCCAAATGCAACCCGATAGGGGCTGTCGTTTAGGGCTGAATGCAGACTAGATCGTAAGGCACAACTAATAGAACTAAGCTGCTCATCCCAATTAGTTTGATCTGGCTTGATGTAAGCTTTAATGGCGGCAATAACGGATCTGTTAACGCGTTCCGATGCGTTGGCTTGAGGTGCGTACACAGCCGTATAAAAATGCTGCACATTGTACTTTTTCAACAGCGAATTGAAGTGATGGGACTTAAATTGTACTCCATTGTCGGACACAACCACTTCGGGTACCCCGAAGCAATGGAATAGGTCCTCTTCCATGAATCGAGTTATCGCCTCCGCTGTAAATTTCTTTACGGGTTTTAAAAACGGATATTTTGAAAGATGGTCCAAAACAACGAAGATACCGATATTTCCGGATTAGCTTCGTGGATACGGGCCCAGGAAATCCACAAACAACTTCTGAAACACTCGTTGAGTTTCCTTCACTGGAGCTAATGGGGGTCGTAACGAACGATTCGGGTACTTGGTGCACTTGCAGACCGAACAGCTGTTTATGAACGCTCTCACATCGGTTACTAAACTTGGCCAATAATAATAACGTCGAACTCTCTCCAACGTTTTATTAATGCCGCTATGAGCTGCTAGCGACTGTTCGTGACTCTGTTTTAGTACATCGGACACCAGCTCCGTTGGAACCCACAGCTTCCAACACAGGTCGTCAGCCGTCGTCAGCTCGCCGATATATGAGATTATCGATCACCTTAATGTCTGGCATCTGTGTCTGGTTGCCTTTAATTTTTCGAATCAGTTCCAAATATTCTGCCGACTTGAAGCAATCAGACTGCAGGTCTCTTGCGCGTCGGCTTGCCGGCTCTCCTCCGTCTTCTCCCTCTCCCGTTACTCCTGAACAGTTTTGTGCGTCCAAGAGCGTGAGAGGCGGGAAAAGTGGCAGTGAGAGCGGCGTCTTTTCGGCCTTTCCCTTTGTGGTTGGCGCGGTTTTTGTGACGGGTCTCGAGGGGGGAGTGGCTGTGGCCGTGGATATATCGGCCATGGCAATGGCTGGGTACTCACTCGATGGGTGGCTGTGGCGTCGGCGCTCTGCATTGGCTGGGGCGTTGGTGTTGGCGCCTGCGCCGAGGGCTCTGCTGCTGCTGCTGCTATTGGCGGTGTTGGTGTTGGTGTTGTTGGCTGCTGCTGCTAGGGCGCCTCTGCGGGCCGCTCTGCCGCCGTCGCTGTGGCGTCTGGTTGACCCTCGTCTGGCCATTCCTCTGGTCATGGCTGGCTGTTGGTTTGTGTGTTGGCGATCTGCTGCCTGTTTGTTGTTTTTAATTGAAAAGTCTCTTGTGTGTGTGTGTTTGTGTTTAATGTATTTATTGGCACTTTTATTCTTTTTTGTTTTATGATGTGGACGGGAACAAAAGTTTGTCAAGGTAATTAATGGGTGTGGTGGAGGAAGGGCGGCACGGCACGGCACGGCACACAACAGACACCACAAAAGAAAACAGGGCAACACAGAAAAAGAAAATGTCAATGGCGACACGGCACAGAACAACGAAAAAAGCGACACGACACGAAACGGTTCTGGCACGTCCGACGATCGCGACCTCTCGAGCGGGTGGACGAGATGAGAGTGGCGGACGAGGTTCATGGTGGAACTCTCACATGTCCGCCACTCGAATGGCCCGATCGCCGATCGTCATTTACCGGTGCTCTCACCCCAATATTGAGTGAGATGAAAGTGGTCCGAGGGCAGCAGCACCGATAAGTAGGCAATGGAGAATTGGAATAGCCGTTTGTTTTAGTGGCTGTGTGTGTTGTCGTTGTCGCTGGTTAGCGGCCAGTGTCTTATGTTTGTGCTGTGTGTAGTGGCTGCTCTGTTGTTGGGGGATGGGATATGATGGGGGGGGGGGGGGGGGGGGGGGGGGGGGGGGGGGATAAATGCCTGCTCCCGTATAACCGCCCGGATACTGTAACCTTCCGGATCTTTCGATCCGGGCGCGTGACGCTCCGAAGAGTCGACCGCATAGCATCATATGGGCGGTTGAAATGGGGCGTTTGGCAGAGTGGCGGAGGTTGGCAGTGTTAATTTTGCTCCTGCTCAACCGCATTTGGCATTTAGTGGCATTTGAAGTGGGTAGGGGGTGGGGAGAAATTGGCTGGGCATAAATTGCCGAATTTGCGACCGATAACACACTGGGCATTGATAAATGCATTTTAAATTTGAAATGGCTTTTTGGTGGTTTTCGGTCATAGTCTGGTATTTGCGTGGTATTTTTGGTAATACCACGTGTCAAGGGGAATTATGGGAATGGTTGGGAAGAAGAGTAAGAAGGTAAAACTAATTAGAAAACTACGAAAAATATACAATTAACTACAGAAAAACTACATTAATTTACAAAAACTTAATTCTAATATCACAGGTAAGTAACTAAAACTATCTACGGACATGCAAAAACTACAAAAAACAACAGGATTGACATCTACAACAAGAACATTGATGCAGACAAGGTAAAATAAACGATAATTGACATACATTTACACACATATAAACATATTAATTATATTTATTTTATTTCTAACAGGAGGACAAACAACAAAGGAGCACCGGCAGGCATATCAAACGCAATGCGAACATTACGCTGTATACCGGCCGTTTAGTGTGTTTAGTGGCGATGGCTGGATTGATGGTGTTGGCGTGCATCGTGGGCAAAGTTGGAGATGGCGAGCGGCTCTAGTCCGGCCGCCCACGTTGCATCTGTCTGTTGGTTTAATGCAGCAGACCGAGTGGCACTGTTTCGGCCACCCGAGATGGTCGGAAATGGGGATGGGTTCTTTGGGGTAACCCTCCAGTTAGGTTGCTTCGCTCCTGCTGGTATTATTTTATTAAAATTCGCGTACTCTTTTTGGTAATGGGAGGGGGACAGACAAGGAAAGGATCGTTAGGGGTACGGAAAGTATAGTGGGGCAAAAAAAGTGCAGAGAAGGAGTAGGGATCTACCACCGCGGCGGACATCTCTGTTTTGCTGGCACGGAGTCGTGCCACGCCCACCCTACCATGATCCTGAAAGAGCCAAGAATAATATCAGGATCCCTGGAGTGTCCGGTATTGGTCATCCTATTTCGCTCACGAGTGGCATGGTTCCCCCAAATGCGGTAACGTCTAGCACATATTCATCTTAACAATCATTTTATTAGAAACTATATTCAGATACTATATTCATGTTACAAGAAAAAAGAAACACTAACCGAGAACTCCAAGACAAGGCTAAATGGACAAAAGGAGGAACGAAAAGCGTCACAAGAGATATAGCTTTTATTACTAGGGAATATTTAGATAAATAAATACGATAAGTGTAAATAGTTATAAGTGCATATACGATATTTTATAGTGCGATATAAACTAATGATTTTTCGTTAGATAGAAAGATAATACTATAGCGCAATATAGGTACACATGTCCCAGCACATCGGCTTCAGGGAGTAGTTGGACATACTATTCGTTCTACCAAGCGTATTGTAAAGGCAGAAGGCCAATCAGCTGTGACTACTTTAAAAGTGTGAGGTCAACGACCGACAAACAGCTCTAGCAAAAAAGAACGAAGCTTTTGCCACGCTCGCGGAATTTTGGGAGGCAATAAAATGTAATGTTGTTGGTATATTATAAAGCTCACTCAGTTTTTGTTTGTGTTCCCGCGGCGAAAGATCTTTCGTAGCTGGGCGTGTGGCTGTGTGTGGGTGCATTAAACTTTTACCTGCAAACCAAAAACAAAATCGTACAGCGCGTGCTGCATGGCATAAGCTCGCGGAGGGGACCCGGCCGAGCGGACGCTTTTAAGCTCAAACTTTTAAGCTTTTATCAAATGCATTTTCAAACTTTCCATGTGTTGGTGGGTTTTTTTTCTGGTTTTTTTTCTGTTACAATTAACACTAAGTATATCCAACTTCACAAAAACAGACATATCAACGGACTGCGAGGTTCAAGGGAATGCGAGTCACGGTGGGATCTTACTGGCCTCAGTGGCTTTCAGTGGGCGGTGTATACATATGTATGTGAGCACATCTCTTACAGTTTTCATTCAGCCTACATAATGACACTAACGTGCACATAAGACAAACGCTGGCCTCCACTGCACTTTAAATAAACGTTTGGAACAGCTAGGCCGAATCACGAGAAGAACAAGAGAGGCGATACCACTAGGGGTCGCCGGGAGGTTATGTACACACGTGGTGCACTATTTTTTCCCGCCCGGTAGGAACATTTAAACGGCTTCGGTCCTACGCTGACTGCAAGCACCGGTTTCCGTTTCTTGGCCCGGTTTTGAATGCGAAACGGTTACGCCACTTCGCCGCACTAAGCCCGTTCAGACGGCTGTCCTCGTCTCGCGCAGCCAAAGTTCACTGCCCGCGACTTGGTGGACGTTGGTGTTGTTTTTGTATTGTTCGTTGGGCTGTTTTTCGAATCACATCAAACGAATCTTCCCGACCAAAACTCACGGTACGATCTTCTAAAACCTGCAAATTTCGTAAGAGCTGATAGGTGTCTCCATTGGTGATCATGTGCTGTCCAAATGCAACCCGATAGGGGCTGTCGTTTAGGGCTGAATGCAGACTAGATCGTAAGGCACAACTAATAGAACTAAGCTGCTCATCCCAATTAGTTTGATCTGGCTTGATGTAAGCTTTAATGGCGGCAATAACGGATCTGTTAACGCGTTCCGATGCGTTGGCTTGAGGTGCGTACACAGCCGTATAAAAATGCTGCACATTGTACTTTTTCAACAGCGAATTGAAGTGATGGGACTTAAATTGTACTCCATTGTCGGACACAACCACTTCGGGTACCCCGAAGCAATGGAATAGGTCCTCTTCCATGAATCGAGTTATCGCCTCCGCTGTAAATTTCTTTACGGGTTTTAAAAACGGATATTTTGAAAGATGGTCCAAAACAACGAAGATACCGATATTTCCGGATTTTCTTCGTGGATACGGACCCAGGAAATCCACAAACAACTTCTGAAACACTCGTTGAGTTTCCTTCACTGGAGCTAATGGGGGTCGTAACAAACGATTCGGGTACTTGGTGCACTTGCAGACCGAACAGCTGTTTATGAACGCTCTCACATCGGTTACTAAACTTGGCCAATAATAATAACGTCGAACTCTCTCCAACGTTTTATTAATGCCGCTATGAGCTGCTAGCGACTGTTCGTGACTCTGTTTTAGTACATCGGACACCAGTTCCGTTGGAACCCACAGCTTCCAACACAGGTCGTCAGCGATCTGATCAGCAGCCGCGTGTTCTGCTCGCCGATATATGAGATTATCGATCACCTTAATGTCTGGCATCTGTGTCTGGTTGCCTTTAATTTTTCGAATCAGTTCCAAATATTCTGCCGACTTGAAGCAATCAGACTGCAGGTCTACCAATCCATCGCAACTGAATGCCGATAGATCTTCGGTGTGCACCCGCGACAGAGCATCTGGGACAACATTTTGGCTACCTTTGCGGTGGAAAATTTTGAAGTTGAACCCCTGCAATTTGAGAGCCCATCTTGCCAATCTAGAACTTAGGTCCGATTGTGACATTAGCCACTTCAATGATGCATGGTCGGTATGGATGGAGAACTCGTGTCCTTCCACATAAGCTCGAAACTTCTTCACACACATTATGGCTGCCAAGCACTCTTTCTCCGTGACTGAATAGTTTCGCTGACACTGATTCAGCTTGCGAGACATGAATGCGATTGGGATGTCATTACCATCGCTATCCGTTTGCATTAACACGCCGCCAACTCCGGTGTGGCTGGCATCGCAATGAATGGCAAATGGAATGGTAAAGTCGGGGCTATGTAGGACTGGTGCCTCGCACATTTGGTCTTTTAAACTTTCAAACGCCCTTTGCGCTTCGTTGGTCCATACAAACGATCGACGTTGCTTTAGTGTATCTGATATTGGGGCAGCAATTCCGGCATAGTTTTTAATAAATTTATGGTACCATCCAGTGGTTCCCAAAAATCGTCGCACTTGCTTCACCGATCGTGGCACTGGAAACTCCCGAATAGCAGCAACTTTTTCGGGATCCGTTTGTATCATCCCATACCCTATCACGTGGCCCAGGTATTTCACTTCCTTCAGGCAAAATTTGCTCTTCTCTACGTTTATCGTCAGTCCAGCTTTAGACAGTCGGTCGGCCAGCGCTTTCAACACGGACATGTGCTTCTCGAAGGACTCCGAAATCACCAATAAGTCGTCGAGATAAATGAAAATCTCATTTCGCAAAGATGGTGGGATAACTTTATCCATCAGTTTGGACATGGTCTGTGGGGCATTGCATAAACCAAACGGCATCACCGTGAATTGATATAGCGGCCTCCCAGGCACAGCAAAAGCCGTCTTCTCCCGAGCCCTTGGAGTAAGCGGAATCTGCCAGTAAGCATCTTTAAGATCGATGCTTGAAATGAACTGCGCTTTTGGAAGTCTACTTAAAATGCCATCAATGAGGGGCATAGGGTAAGCATTTTTGACTGTTACTCCGTTAACTTTCCGGCTATCAAGGCAAAGGCGAACCTTACCTGGCTTACGCACTATTACTACCGGGGAAGACCACGGGCTATCTGATTCTTCAATCACCCCAAGGCCTAACATTCGGTCCAACTCTTCGTATATACATTTTTCGACTGCAGGCGACACTGCGTAGTGGCGTTCCGACAAAGGTATTTGCATCGGGTTGTCAAAGTTTATAGCCGCCAAACTGTTGTTATTCGCTTTGCTCATTAAGAAGAACGGCAGTAGATTAAAGCTTCTCCAAAAGTCTATTCCTAGATATAACTCCTGCGATAACGATGGTACAAGATAAAGGCATATTCGTTTGGAATTTCCCACGAAAGCAAATGAGTGTGGAGATCCTACCTAGAATAACTTGCTTTTTCCCATCTGCGGTTCGCACGGCTGACTTCATCGGCTTGACCTCAGGGTTTGTTCGAGATAACTCTTCTGCAAATTTACCCCCAAGGCAGCTGATTGAGGCGCCAGTGTCCATTAATCCACTTATCGTCTTGCCAAACAGAGTGACATTGGCGTAGGGTCGTAGGTCAGTGATATTACTAATAACAGAGGCTAATAATGCTCTGCGCGCATTTTTACTCTGCGTGCGGAACAGCTTCCTACGCTTACGGTCTCGAGTTTTGCTAGGCGCAGGGGTCGTTTCCTGATCGTCGTCCTGTACTGGTATCATAGTGGTCGTTATCATGTCAGGAGGTAGGGGGAGTGAGCTTGACGTAGCCCCGGTTCCTCCGTATTCGTTGCCTTCGACCCTAACTTGCGTGCACTCGATATCGGTGCACGAGCCAACTCGTTTTTTGACGAGCTACATTTTCGGCACGATGGTTTATATGTGTCCCGCTTACCACATCCATAACAGAATACTTTACGCTCTGCTTCGCACTCTTGATATCGGTGGCCTTGTTTATTGCAATTCCAGCAAGAAAGCGTCATCGCGTCGATATCAAAGGCGTCAGCTTCTTCCGAATCGCCTTCTGCCAGACCTTCTGTCTGGATGGACATTTCGTTCACCTGATTGCGAGGAACAAATCGTCGAGTAGCCGGGATTGGCTTAGCAGTATTTTCCATGAACCTTTCACGCTTGCGGACCACTTGTCGCAACTGCACAATGTTCGGTATGGGCACATATAAAATCTCATGTTGTATCTCATTGAGCAGATTTGCTCGCAACACCTCTAACAAGGACTGCTCGGTCATCGGCTGCACGAGCTTGTCTGCAAGCGCCACTATGGCCTCATAAAAACTGTCAAACGGTTCGTTGACTTTCTGCTTCCTCTGGGTGATCGCGGTTCTGATTTCTAAATCTGTTCTGCCGTCCGAAAACTGCGATCTCAGAGCAATACAGAGATCAATCCAGCGCACTCTTGGTACGCTTTTATGATACCTCCAGTACCATTCACCCGCGCTTCCTTCGAACAGGTTGCTCGCGTAGCGAGATAACAATTCAAAATTGCTATCTAATGTCTGGCTGGTCAGAGCTTCGACGCGATACAAAAAATCATCGATTGACATAGAGGAGCGCCCTGAAAATCTCAACTTCCAGTTCGCGATTATCTGGCTAATCCGATCCGCGCGCAACTGATGTGATTGCCGCGACTCGGGTGGGGCTGACAAGTTAGTCGGTCGCTCGGACGCTGAGTTTGGCAATGCTGCGTTTTCCCTGGCGGATAACCTAAAGAGTTGCTCAAAGGATTGATTTGACCTAACGGGAGAGGACTGCCTATGGGCTGGGTGTACCCTTTCCGTTGGAACTGGAGCTGCATTCTGGAGCGACAATCTTTGAAACCCCGCTTCAATCGCGTTAGCTAGCATTTGAGTGTGCTGTGCTAGTGCGGCTGTCACTGCGTCCGCAATGGTCTGTTGCAAGCTACCATTCGTGGCTGGCAGACCCGTTCGAGCTGCTGAAGCTGACACCACTGCTGCCGCAGAATTTGGCGGTTGGCCTCTAGGACGATCTGGAGCGGCCATTGGACCGGACACACTAGGCCCTTCGGGTTGGCTAACACTTCGGACCCCACTCTGCATATTGGCAGCGGATAATTGGTTTTGCTGTGATTTAAGTGTTTTCGAACGGGATCTGGTCACTGCAACTGCCCCTGGTTGGTTGCCTGAGGCTTGAGCTGCTTCTAGTTCTTCTGCCAAATTAAGGGTCGATTTGCTCAGCGCAGTTCTGCACACTGGACAGACTTTCTTATTTCCTGAACGTGCACTAAAGCAGGTGTGATGGAAATAATGGTTACAGCTGGTAGCTAATAGTTGGCCTGGGTATTCGACTTCTTGCGTGCATACACAGCAAAAGGTTTCGCTCTCTTTTGGCTGAATCCTATAATCCGGGCTTCGGTCTACCGGCATTGTAAAGTTATCCTATATATTAACTAGCTTTAAGCACGTTCCTATAAATCTAGTTCAGACAAATATTAACAAAAAAAAGAAACAATAATAACGGGGAAAGCAAAAAAAACGATCTTTGATAGAGAGATTTTGGGGGAAACCATGCAACCCTTTCCCTCCGAAAGGTTGCCAATAACTCTGCGTGGTAGAGCGAAAAAGGGGGAAATAAAGAAAAGGTATCTTCGGCAATCGTGACCCAAGTAGTAGCTCTAGGCCACTTCCTGTCTGCGGCGAACGCCTAAACATAGGGACGAACGACGTTCTTGCCCGCGTGCCCCTACCAGGATCACGACGGTGTTCGTCAGCCGCCCATCGAGGAAACATTACCGAAGCGGTTACGGGGAGTTTGTAATAGTCTCTGCGTGCTACGACCTATACCTTTTCCGCAGCCATTATCGGTCCGGGCCGGAAACGTAGCACGAAGAAACGCACCAGCACCAGGGGTACCACGTTCGGCCGGCGATAACCTGCTGTATAAATCGGCGCACGAATAGACCAATCACTAGAAAGTAGAGAGAGAAACAAAAGACGGAGGCACCCTAATAACACCGATTCGAGTTGAGCGGCAACAAAAAATAATTTTGATTCTTCTAGCTGACTCCGGCGACAACTGAACGAAAGCTACCCAAGGTACCTGTCAATTTCCAAGGGATACGGGCAAATGTATTCACTAATATGCTTCTGTATAGCGGCAGGTCGTAGATTTACTCCACTAATAACCCTGTGTCCAGCCAACTTTCACATACCAGTGAATCCATCTAGATTTCACTGCTATGGCATATACTGCTCGGCAATAAAGCTATGGTGAAGCTATTATCGATTCCAGAGCAGCTTACCATCGAGCAATGGTTATGGATCATACTCCGATGCGGGCTAAACGTTATCGGAAACTAATAAGCATCCACCATCACAGGATCCAATTCCAGGACAAAAGGAAGGCTTTAAGGAAGGGGGGTGGGAAACAGGGAACAAAAGTCTTAAGCCAGTGCATGACTATGCACTGCTCGCAGGTGTTATGGACTTTCTCAACAATTTTTCTGCTTCGGGGTCAAGTTTGGCTGGGGTCACACACAACCATATAAGTTAATGTAACTCCGCTTTGTAACGTTTACAATTACGTCAACCCTGACCTTCAGGCCTTTCGGCCCCACGTTGGGCGCCAAATAAAATAATTATTACTGTAACGAGTAACGAAGAGAATCTTCGCACGATGAAGCTGGTGGTCGGCTAACTGAGAAGGAGTACGCGCTCGCTTCCACGGCTGATCTCTGGTCGGAAATGGGGATGGGTTCTTTGGGGTAACCCTCCAGTTAGGTTGCTTCGCTCCTGCTGGTATTATTTTATTAAAATTCGCGTACTCTTTTTGGTAATGGGAGGGGGACAGACAAGGAAAGGATCGTTAGGGGTACGGAAAGTATAGTGGGGCAAAGATAGTGCAGAGAAGGAGTAGGGATCTACCACCGCGGCGGACATCTCTGTTTTGCTGGCACGGAGTCGTGCCACGCCCACCCTACCATGATCCTGAAAGAGCCAAGAATAATATCAGGATCCCTGGAGTGTCCGGTATTGGTCATCCTATTTCGCTCACGAGCGGCATGGTTCCCCAAATGCGGTAACGTCTAGCACATATTCATCTTAACAATCATTTTATTAGAAACTATATTCAGATACTATATTCATGTTACAAGAAAAAAGAAACACTAACCGAGAACTCCAAGACAAGGCTAAATGGACAAAAGGAGGAACGAAAAGCGTCACAAGAGATATAGCTATTATTACTAGGGAATATTTAGATAAATAAATACGATAAGTGTAAATAGTTATAAGTGCATATATGATATTTTATAGTGCGATATAAACTAATGATTTTTTCTTAGATAGAAAGATAATACTATAGCGCAATATAGGTACACATGTCCCAGCACATCGGCTTCAGGGAGTAGTTGGACATAATATTCGTTCTACCAAGCGTATTGTAAAGGCAGAAGGCCAATCAGGTGTGACTACTTTAAAAGTGTGAGGTCAACGACCGACAAACAGCTCTAGCAAAAAAGAACGAAGCTTTTGCCATGCTCGCGGAATTTTGGGAGGCAATAAAATGTAATGTTGTTGGTATATTATAAAGCTCACTCAGTTTTTGTTTGTGTTCTCGCGGCGAAAGATCTTTCGTAGCTGGGCGTGTGGCTGTGTGTGGGTGCATTAAACTTTTACCTGCAAACCAAAAACAAAATCGTACAGCGCGTGCTGCATGGCATAAGCTCGCGGAGGGGACCCGGCCGAGCGGACGCTTTTAAGCTCAAACTTTTAAGATTTTATCAAATGCATTTTCAAACTTTCCATGTGTTGGTGGGTTTTTTTCTGGTTTTTTTTTGCTGTTACAATTAACACTAAGTATATCCAACTACACAAAAACAGACATATCAACGGACTGCGAGGTTCAAGGGAATGCGAGTCACGGTGGGATCTTACTGGCCTCAGTGGCTTTCAGTGGGCGATGTATACATATGTATGTAGTAGTTTAAGTTGCTTGATGGCAACGAGTAACATTTATTTGATAAGTATGTTGGACTTAAAATTATAACAGCTCCAAGTTTTACAAGTATGTTTGTGAATAATTATATGCGTGTACGTCTGATGCGTGGCTGAACTGACAACTGACTAATCTCTCTCTCTTGCTATCGGCTCTCTCAGAGCCGATTACTGCTCTATCCCGACGACACGACGAAAACACGACCGCTTCGTGTCTCTCTCTTTCCTTCGTTTCCTACATTCGGCTGTCCTGACGGACCATTCGCCTCGGATGGGTCTAGCCAAGGTTTCATATATTCTGAAACTGTAGAGGTCTTATAGGGACCCTCAGTATCCCCAATCTTCTCGACTTCGTACCTTCCATGATTCTTTACCCTAACTACCTTATACGGCCCTAGATACTTTCCTTTTAGCTTTAATCCAGTACCATACTGAGTACGCTTGATAGCTACTAGCTCATTAACCTCATACTGTCTATCTAGTTTCCTTTTTAAGTCAAAACTCTTCTTGTTTTCCTGCTGTAACCGTGCAATGTTTTCAACTACTTCCTTTCTAATTTTTTCGCGGTCCTTGTTCAACTCTTCGATAAGTGATTCTTCCAATATTTCTTTTATTTTTGGATCCATTCCTATACGCATGTCTAGCCCAGTCAATATCTTGAAAGGTGTTACCTTGGTACTTCGCGGCTCAACACTGTTGATCATTTGCTGTACTTTTCCTAGATTCTTATACCAACTACCGGAATTACCCTGACACAATTTCGACAACATAGGCGCCCCTATCTTGTGCATCCTTTCGACTTGACCATTCCCACGTGGAACGCCTGTGGCAATCATTAAATGCTGTATTTTCTCTCTCTCACAATATTCACGAAACAAATTGGACATAAACGCTGCACCCCTATCCGTCACTATTCTGTTCGGATTACCAAAACTAGTCCCCTGAATTTCCAAACACTTAACGACCTCTTCAACACCTGTACTACGTGTAGAATATAACCAAACAAACTTAGAAAATCCATCAACGACAACCAGTATATAATTGTACTGTTTTTTAGTCATTTCCATTGGTCCAACGTGATCAATGTGATACGTTTGTAACGGCCTATCACCCTTGTCTATTGGTTGCAAATAACCCTCACGTTTTCCTGTCTTTTCATTGACAATGATACACTCGACACAACTATTTATTACGCGCCATACTTTGTCTTTTAACTTCGGAATATAATACGACTTTTCAATGATATCTTGTGTCTTTTTAACTGAAAAATGTCCTTGCTTATGTGCTATTGATATAATCTCATTTTCCAACTGAGCTGGTACTACGATGAGCTCCTTATCCGGATCCTTAAACAAAATCTGATTCTGAATATAATAATCCTCATATTCCTTGTCCTCCACAATACTTTTAACGGCCTTAACCCAATCGTCGGTTAGCTGAGCTTCTTTCAAACGATGAGCTATACTTTCGGTCACCATAAAACAAGATACACGACTCAACGCGTCAACGTGCCTCATCTTCGTTCCTGAGCGATGTTCTATAACATAATTAAAATCTTGTAGGTACATGGCCCAACGTGCTACTCTCAAAGGAACGTCCTTCTTTTTGATCGTCATTGTAAATGCATTACAATCTGTGACAATTTTGAACTTTATACCCAAAACGTATACACGCCATTTCGCTAAAGCTTCGATAATTGCCAGAACCTCAAGGTCATAAGCAGGATATTTCTCTTCACATGGCTTAGTCCTACGGCTCATATATTGAACTGGATGGAATTGGCTGTCTTCCAAACTCTTTTGCAGTAACACGGCTCCATACCCCCATTTTGATGCATCAGTATGGATTTCTGTCTCCAACTTCGGGTTGTACATTTCTAAAACAGGTCTACTAATCAATGCTACCTTTAGTTGTTCAAACGCAACCTGATGTATCTCCTTAAATTCAAATTTAACATCCTTCCGCAGCAGATCTGTCAATGGTTTTGCAATAACAGCATAACCCTCAATAAACTTTCGGAAATAAGAAGTCAATCCTATGAAACGCTGCACTGTTTTTTTTATCAACTGGCACTGGGAACTTTTCGACTGCCCTCGTCTTCTCATCACTTGGTCTTATCGTGTTCTTTTCTATTATATACCCCAGAAAATTAACCTTTTGTCGTAACAGCTGACACTTTCTCCAATTTATACGTAGCCCATTCATTTCCGCTATCTTCAGTACTTTTCTCAACTTTAACAAACCCTCTTCTATATCTTGACTACAAATAATAACGTCATCCATATAGACTGCTGCTTCATTATTCTTTACCAAATCTCTCAACACAGCCATTATAAATCTGGTAAACACCGCTGGAGAATTTGAAATTCCAAATGGTACATATAAAAATTCGAACTGACCATTCTGAGTCACAAAAGACGTATATTTTTGAGACTCGACTTCTACAGGCACATGGAAAAAACCATTTGTTAAATCCAACGTGGTGAAATACTTTGCACCCTGCAGTTTCTCCAACACTGTATCCATATGTGACATTGGAAAGTTATCGCGAACTATTTTCTCATTCAGCTTTCGGTAATCACAGCATAGTCTCTTGCTACCGTTCTTTTTCGGTACCAACACTACTGGTGATGCATACTCCGATGTACTTGGCTTTATAATCTTCTGAGCCAGCCACTCTTCCACTTGCTTGTCCACGATTTCCTGTTCACACAACGGTAATCGTCTCGGATGCTGGAAAACTGGTATCTCATCCACTAATACAATTTTCATTTTTATCGGCGCATCTACATTTCTCTGAGGTTGGTACTTTCTACCATACCCCTAACCTCTCTAGCATGTACTTCACTGAGATGACCAACATCAATTGAAAACTCCTTCTCAACTTCGTCAATACTTGACATGCAAATGCCTTTATATTCATTAAACAATTCCACGCATGAGGACGATGCTACCTGATCAAGTTTCTTATCTTTATCCTCGCCACAAACTCTACGAACAAATCTTGTTCCTGTCTTAGAAACTTGCATGTCCACATGATCCGGAATAGTCCTTCCTAAAATGGCTTCAAAACCAATATCCTCGTCTGGAATGACATGAAATTCTACCTCCATTCCAATCTCATCGATTTTCACTGGAATCGAAAAGCTACCAAAAGTTACAACTTGACTATCTCCAATACCTGTTAAACATTTCTCCTGGCCGATCAGTTCAAGATTTCCAAATTTCAAAAATACCCTCCTGCGAATTAAACACAAATCTGCTCCAGTATCAATCAAACCTTGGAATACCAAATTCGCGTACTTAATATCCTTTAATTCCAAACCTGATGGAGTGAAAATACCCGACGGCTTATTGACGACTTTCTTATCTCGAATAATGTTCGTATTCGATCTCTTTTCTTGTCTGGTTTCGACCTTGACATTACAGCTTGCAGCACGGTGTCCTGGTTGGCCACATTTGAAACAACAAAAATCATTTTTGGGACAATCTTTCCTCAAATGCGATTTGTCTCCACACTTAAAACATTTCCTAAAATTCTCTGCCATCGACCCTTTCACCGAACTCTCACTTTTATTACTCAGCGGCCAATTCTTACTCATCGGCTTGGATCCGCCTCTAGCTTTCTGGTAAACATCGATCTGAAATTTAAGCTCCTTTAAGTTTCTAGCTTGGTACAGCATTGCCTTACTTGCCCTAGCGTCTGGTATACCATCCACAAAATATTCGATTAAACTCTCATCATCTAGTTTAATTGGCTTGGCTATCTCCATTAACGCATACAAAAACTCATGCAACGACTCTCCTTTTTTCTGCTGGCGCTTTTGCAACATTCTATGTACTTCTACGGACGACAGTTTAACACTAAACTCATCCAACAGAGCTGCCTTCAACGAATTCCAGTTACGAATATCACGCAAACTACGAACGAAAGATTTTGCTGCACCAACTAACAACTGCTTGGCATAAATGAATAATTGTAATTGACTCCATTGAACAGTAGCTGCGCATTCTTCTAATTCCTCTATCCATTGATTGATGTCGGGGTTATTAGAACCAGAAAATTGTGACACACTACCTTCCACGTCTTTTAGCGTAAACCAAGATTTATACTCTGCCTGTCGCGTACCTGGTTGAACTGCTACGGTATCATCCTCTGCTGTTACTACGGACTCATCCTCTGACTCTTCTTCATCCTCAACTGGAAAGCCGTGATGTATTAATAGTCTATCTTGCAAATCGCGCTTTCGTCCCGTCGTCTGCAACGCAAGCTCTCTTAACTTCTCTCGCAAATCTGCGACTCTCAGTGTCATTATCTCTTCAACTTGCATCGTGACGATTTAAATACAAAATAATTGATATTAGCTTATATCTAAGAAAATGTAATTAAATCAACTTAAACAACCTTATTACTGCTGGCCTGTTAACAATTTTCCAGTTAACATCGATTTCGAAAACGCCTTTAAAGTCGTCACTGTTAACGATCGCTTCTCTGTTAACGCTCACCTTACTATGGGTTTACCCTTGTTAACTCTCGCTTCTGCGCAGAACTTTCCAGACTCCAAATTTGACGCACACGCACCACCACATCCAGATCTCGCTTGCCTGTCGATGTCGCTGTTGCCGTCCTCTCTTTGTTGCCTTGCCTTGCTCTCGCCGTTCGCCGATAACTCGTTGTCGCTTCCCGAATCGTCGCTGCTTCTGCTGTTACAAAATGAACTGCTGCTTGTCTTTTCTTGTAGTTGTAGTCTCCGTCCGACGCAGTGCAACACAACAACAATCAATGTTCTTTGATTCTTGCTGTTTGCTGCCGTCGTTTTGTCGCTTCTGCTTCCTTTGGAACGAACGCACTCAGATTGTCGTCTCTGTGCCGCTTGTCTTCTTGTAGCTCTAGCCTCTCAGACGCAATGCACAACAACAACAACGAAGGTTTTGATTCTTGCTGTGTTTGCTGCCGTCGTTTTGTCGCTTCTGCTCTCTTTGGAACGAACGCGCTCAGATTGTCGTCTCTGTGCCGCTTGTCTCCTTGTAGCTCTAGCCTCTCAGACGCAATGCACAACAACAACAACGAAGGTTTTGATTCTTGCTGTGTTTGCTGCCGTCTGCCGTCGTTTTTGTCGCTTCTGCTCTCTTTGGAACGAACGCGCTCAGATTGTCGTCTCTGTGCCGCTTGTCTCCTTGTAGCTCTAGCCTCTCAGACGCAATGCACAACAACAACAACGAAGGTTTTGATTCTTGCTGTGTTTGCTGCCGTCTGCCGTCGTTTTGTCGCTTCTGCTCTCTTTGGAACGAACGCGCTCAGATTGTCGTCTCTGTGCCGCTTGTCTCCTTGTAGCTCTAGCCTCTCAGACGCAATGCACAACAACAACAACGAAGGTTTTGATTCTTGCTGTGTTTGCTGCCGTCTGCCGTCGTTTTGTCGCTTCTGCTCTCTTTGGAACGAACGCGCTCAGATTGTCGTCTCTGTGCCGCTTGTCTCCTTGTAGCTCTAGCCTCGTGTTCGCCAAAATTTCCAAATACACGCACAAATCTCACTTGCAAATGTTGTTGTCTTGGGCTTATCCCGGACGAGCCCCCAATTTGTAGTAGTTTAAGTTGCTTGATGGCAACGAGTAACATTTATTTGATAAGTATGTTGGACTTAAAATTATAACAGCTCCAAGTTTTACAAGTATGTTTGTGAATAATTATATGCGTGTACGTCTGATGCGTGGCTGAACTGACAACTGACTCATCTCTCTCTCTTGCTATCGGCTCTCTCAGAGCCGATTACTGCTCTATCCCGACGACACGACGAAAACACGACCGCTTCGTGTCTCTCTCTTTCCTTCGTTTCCTACATGTATGTGAGCACATCTCTTACAGTTTTCATTCAGCCTACATAATGACACTTACGTGCACATAAGACAAACGCTGGCCTCCACTGCACTTTAAATAAACGTTTGGAACAGCTAGGCCGAATCACGAGAAGAACAAGAGAGGCGATACCACTAGGGGTCGCCGGGAGGTTATGTACACACGTGGTGCACTATTTTTTCCCGCCCGGTAGGAACATTTAAGCGGCTTCGGACCTACGCTGACTGCAAACACCGGTTTCCGTTTCTTGGCCCGGTTTTGAATGCGAAACGGTTACGCCACTTCGCCGCACTAAGCCCGTTCAGACGGCTGTCCTCGTCTCGCGCAGCCAAAGTTCACTGCCCGCGACTTGGTGGATCAGCTGGTTCGTAGTGCGGGGGCTTAAAGCTCGGGCTGCAGCTTTTGGATAATTCCCAAACTAAGTGCCGATTCTAATGTGGAATTTGAAAATACTGATCAGGCTACTTTTTCTAACAGTTACTCCATGCACATATTTACCCGGTTGGAACTGGCACTGCGAAAATAGGGGGATGGGGTTGAGGTGCTAATTCCTTCTTTCTCCAGGTGTTTTTTTTTTTTTTTTTGTGTTGGGGCTGCTCACCTCCAAGCGGAAACTACAGAAAAAGTCGGAAAATCTAACTTCGAGGCTCCTAGCACTGTCGAAGGCCGGTACTCACGTTTTCAATTAGAGCCCAATCTGCTTTCTTGGGTTCTTTTTTCCCGATCGAGTGCACTTTGGTTTCACACCACTGTTATTTACGGCGGTTTAATTTTATTTTTATTTTTTTTTTTTTGTACGGCCACGAGGAGAAAGAAAGATTTGGGCGGATCTACTGACCAACAAAAATTTTGTTCTCCGGATCTGCCTTTGCACGATCCTTCGCCATTCACCTTGAATGGTTATGGACATGGTGGGGAGATTTTTTGTTCGTTTTTAAGCATATTCTTAATGTCAACCCAAATGGCGCTAGCCCTCACACGACCAGGAACATTTAACATGTAACACCACAACAAGAAATTAAGCCAACCTAACTATACACTAACTATGGGGACTAAACTTAATAATTAATAAGTATCTCGGTGAGGTGTGATATATACTTGTATAAATAATATAACATATATAAATATATTTATATATATATTCTATACATAAATATATAAATTGTACAAATACCATCGGGCATACTTTCAGGCGAAGAACACAAATATGCTTTCCTTTCCGCCCGACAAGCGACCACTACACCTCTGGACTTCTGTTGGAATTGACGGTAGTGCTTCTGATGAGGTCTCCAAATTTCGCCCATTATGCCTCAAGAGAGTTGCAGGAGTGGCGAGGCAGCTGCTGGAGGGGCAGCTCTGTCAGTTTAATAGCAGGTGAGTATGTTTAATGGTCATTTGCAGATTGTTGTTAAATGTGTTTAATTTTGTCTATTTTTAGGTTTTATTGCCATTAAACTTCTGCTATTTGGCGCAATCAGTAGACGGCGTATAATCCGTCGCTTTCAAAGTCGCCACTGGATTGTCCATTTAGGAACCTACGTAGGTCATCGTAAGGCTCTTCGTCGGTCCATTGGCTGTCGTCGTCCATGTCCATATCCGGCTCACTGTCCGATATGGCTACTGCTGCTGCTGTATTGGCGGCTGGTTGTGGTGGCGGCGGGTGTGTAGGTAGTGTTGTCTGTAGTGGCGGCATGGCTGCCAAGCCCCCGCCTCTAGCCTCTGTCAGGTTTGCGATCAGCGTGGCCATTGCTGCCAACCTTTCCTCCAGCATTTTGAGTTTAATGGCCCTCTCTTTTAGATGTTTGGCACAGCTGCCATCGCACTGAGCTGCTGGCCGCTGCTGCTGCTGGTGTTGGCGTGGCGTCGGGGCATCATTCGCGATCGGTTGCATCGGCGGACCCTCTGGTGTTGGCGCCCCCTGGTCGATGGCTGGGGATGATGGTCGCCATACCGATGCTGTTGCCGATGCTGCCGACCCGGTTGGTGTTGGCGTTGCTGCTGCGGGTTATGGAGTGGCTGTGGATGTGGCTGCTGCTGGCGGCGTTGGATTGGCTGTTGTCGGTGTTGTGTTGGCTGCTGCTGCTGCCGTCGATGCTCCTCCTCCCTGGCGAGCCTGTGGGCCAGGAGCCGCTGCCTGGCTGTCTTGTAGGCGCTGCAGCCCTTGTAGGCGCTGATGTGGGCGCCCTGGCAGTTGGCGCACTTGGGAGCAACGTTCCTTGGCTTGCTGCACTCCGTCGTCAGATGTCCACCCGCGCATTTCATGCAGACAGCAGCTCGTCTACAGTATGCGCGGGTGTGGCCAAACACCTGGCATTGATGGCACTGGGCAGGGTCACGGGAGACTCCAAGTCTCTCAACCGTGATGGGCCTCCCACCCAGGCGTCGCAGCTTCAACACCTCGTATTGGCCACGGTCCGGTTTGGGGGCGATCTCAGCCTCGAATAGGTTGTATTGACGGCTGCGATCGAATCGATCGGTGATTGCCCTTACAAACCGAACCGTGAACCCCTCGTTCAGCATGCTGCTGCGAATCCAATCCGGCGGCGTGGAGTGGGAGAGTCCTCGGATGAGGATCCTCAAGCCACGTTCCTGGCTGGGCTGATGCCCGAATTCGCCGTGCCGGATGTCATCGTCGGTGGTAGTGGCAGGGGTGTTTGTGATGGTGATGGCGGTGGTGGTGTTGGTGTTTGTATTGGCGGGTGTATTTGTATTTGTATTGGCGTCATTATTATCTCTATTGTTAATTGTGGTATTGTCTGTGTGAGTGGCTGGTGATTGTCTTTGTATTGTCTGTTTTTGATGTTGGTGATGGCTGTGGGTCTGGCTATTTGTATTTATACTAGTGGCAGGGGCAGGGGCATGTGTTGGCTGTGTTGATTGCGGCAGAGTGGCAGGATCGGCAACTGTGTTGGTGTTGGCTGCATGTGCCGTCCGTTTCTGCTGCTTCTGCTGTTGCTCCCTCAACTCGTGCTGCCTCAGCTGCTCCTGGACAATAGCCTCTAGTTCCTCCATTGTCTGCCTTTTTTTCTTCGGCTTCCCAATTGGCGGCCGCTGCTGCCGCTGCTGGTGATGGCGGCCCCGTCGTCTGGCCTGCTTCCTCTCACCCTCACCCTCATCGTCACTCCCACTGTCGATGAGGGCGCGGCGTCGTTTTGGTGTTGGTGGGATTGACGGCATTTGTGCAGGCTCAGCATTGGCCCGGATCGACCCGCTGCTCGAGCTCGAACCAGGTTCGACTCGCAACAGGTTCGATCCGGTCGTGTGTGTGTGTGTGGCTGCCTGTTGGCCGTTTTGGCGCTCCGCTCTTGCGCGTCGGCTTGCCGGCTCTCCTCCGTCTTCTCCCTCTCCCGTTACTCCTGAACAGTTTTGTATGCCCGAGAGCGTGAGAGGCGGGAAAAGTGGCGTCTTTTCGGCCTTTCCCCTTGTGTTTGGCGGGATTTTGGGATTTGGCGGGGTTGCGGGATTTGCAGTTGGTATTGGCACTGCTGTTGCTGCTGATGTGATGGGGCTCGAGGGGGGAGTGGCTGTGGCCGTGGATATATCGGCCATGGCAATGGCTGGGTACTCACTCGCTGGGTGGCTGTGGCGTCGGCGCTCTGCATTGGCTGGGGCGTTGGTATTGGCGCCTGCGCCGAGGGCTCTGCTGCTGCTGCTGCTATTGGCGGTGTTGGTGTTGGTGTTGTTGGCTGTTGCTGCTGCTGCTAGGGCGCCTCTGCGGGCCGCTCTGCCGCCGTCGCTGTGGCGTCTGTTCGACCCTCGTCTGGCCTCGAGTGGCTCTGGTCCGGCCACCCAGGATGCGTTGTCAGTAGTATTGGCCTGGCCTCCTCGGCCACGTTCATCGTCGGTTTGTAGTTGCGTTTTGAATGGCTGCTGGTCCGGCCACCCAGATGAGGAGGTGTTTGTTTTGGCTTTGATTTTAATTCGTGTTTATTTGCAGGTACTGTCGGCGTTTGGATGTTATTTGTGGCGACCCTTGTCTGGTTTGTGTTGGCGTAAAACAGCAGGTGAGTATTTTGTGTTTTGGCAGTCTGTTTCTCCCTCCTGTTTCTTCTTCCTTTTGCAGGATTTGCTGGCGTCCGGCGGCTCAACACCAGGCCATCCCGCCCTCACATAATTGGCATGAGAGACGGGTGTAACCCAGTGGAGCGGCAACAGGCGCCAGCATCTGCGTCGTCGTTGGAATTGGCAGCTGTTGGTTCGGAGTGGCGTGACGTCACGGCCATGGTCAGGCGGCAGCGTCATCAGAAAGGGGCCTCCTTTTCCTTCCCTTTGGCAGGAATTGTCAGTGTTGATGGCGAAGCAGCTTCCTGCGGGGCAGCTCTGTCTGGTGATTGGCAGGTAAGTGTGGATTTCATGTGTTTTGGCCGTTTTTCGTGTTGTCGTGGTGCATGTGGTGGTGGTGCAGATGGTGGGCAGTGGCAGTAGCTTTGGTGCTGCTGCTTGAGGCTACAGCGGTGCTGGCGACCGTGCTGGCTGGCCCGGACGCGGACGCCAGGCGATGGCTATTCAGGAGCAGGGTGGCCGTGCTGCCCGAGCTGGGACTGCTGCCGGGGCTGGGATTGTTGCTGTTGCTGCTGGAACTATTGCTGTTGGCGCCGCTGTTCTGTGGCTGCTTCTTATAGACGGCCATCAGCGGGTCGGAGGCGCGGCGAATGCTGTTCATTCGTGCTGCTGTCGCGGCTGCTGCCGAGTATCTGATGTTGCTGCTGTTTCCCCCTGCACTGCGTCGCATATTGTTGCCGTTGCTGCTCCCGCTACTGCCGCCGCACCCGTTGACGGGACTGTGGCCGTTGTGGCTGCTGGTGCTGCTGTGTCCGGGGCAGACTAGCGTCTCCTCCAGCTGAAACTTCTTGACCAGAGCCTTCACCGAGGTGGCCGATCCATGGGACTCTCCCGTGGGTGCCTTGCGGATCACTTTCGGTGTGGTGGGCGCATCGGGAAAGAGTGCAGATACATTTGTCTATCCATCGAGCTCTCATCCTTCAGCCAGACATGTTCCAGGCATCCAGCGGCGCTCATGCGATCGTTTGGCTTAATTCGCAATGCGCGGCGTATGAAATCGATGGCCACTGGCGAGACGCCACCGAATAGGTTGTCCGGAAAGGTGAGCGCTCACTGCGAGATATTGAGGAAGGTCTCCTGCTTGGTGTTCCCGCCAAAGGGCGAGAAGCCGGAGAGCAAGACATAGGTGAGAACGCCCACGGACCAGATGTCCGTCAGCAGGGAGAGTGGCTCGTACTGGAGCACCTCGGGGGCCACGTAGTCGGGTGTGCCGGCCATCTCACGGACATTGATGCCCTCGCACACAACGCGCGAGATCCCAAAGTCACAGAGCTTGAGGCCATCTTCTATACGCTCGCCGGCGAGCAAAATGTTCTGTGGCTTGAGGTCCAGGTGGGCAATGGATCGGTCGTGGAGAAACTTGAGAGCCTTCAGCACCTCTCGCATGCAGTGGCGGGCCTGGGCCTCTGTCAGGCACTCCTCGTTGTCCAGTATGGTCTGCAGCTCGCCACCAGTGGCCAGTTCCAGCAGCAGGGCTGTGTCCGAACGGGTCTCGTGCACCGCATTCAGATTGACAATGTTCTCCTCGCCCTCGCAGAGTATTAGGACGGCGATCTCGTGTTTGATCTCCTTGTCGCTGCTCTGTGCGCGTCGGCGTCGCTTCAAGAACTTTGCCGCGAAATGGGAGCCCGTGTTCTTGTGAATGGCACGGCGAACGGCGGCGAATTTGCCCCTGGCAAACGGCGTCTGTTCCACCTCGTAGATCTCGTTGATGTCATGCGACACGAGCAATCCGTTAAAGCGTTCGGCATCTACATCCAAAAGGCCATCGCCCATGGGAAAGATTCCCTTTTCGGTGAACATGATCTATCGATCTGTGCCGTGTCGCCATTGACGTTTTTTTTCTGTGTTGCCCTGTTTTCTTTTTGTGGTGTCTGTCGTGTGCCGTGCCGTGCCGTGCCGCCCTTTCTCCACCACACCCATTACTTACCTTGACAAACTTTTGCTCCCGTCCACATCACAAACCAAAAAGAGAACGAGGTGGAAAGTTGTGAGTTGCTGCGGACACCGCAACTCTACAGTTATACCCGATACTAAGTCAGTATGGCTCTCCTGCGGCAGACGCCGCTAATATTGAACCACACGACAAAAAGTGCGTGCGAGAGAGACAGAAAATCAGTCTGAGCGTGACGTCGGGCGCTGCGTAGCCACTGAAAATTGATTTCTTGCTTTTGGCTACAAAAATGATCCGATCTGATCCAGAAAGAATGAAATTGTTTTCTTGATTCTGGCTATAATCATTATACGATCTGGTTCAGATTTTGCACTGTAGAAGATATAGTCATCCACACCGATTCTGCGTTTTTGGTTTTATCGTATCTTTCAAAATGTGGATGCCACAGATTTTCGTCCTTTGTGGGGCGGAAGTGGGCGGGGCGAAGTTTTGAAATATTTTTGTAGCAGTGACATATCACAGAAGTCTGGATCCAAAACATCGTTGCTCTAGCTCTTATAGTCTTTGAGCACTAGGCGCTGAAGGGGACGGACGGACGGACGGACGGACGGACGGACGGACAGACGGACAGACAGACAGGGCTCAATCGACTCGGCTATTGATGCTGATCAAGAATATATATACCTTATGGGGTCGGAAACGATTCCTTCTGGACGTTACACACATCCACTTTTACCACAAATCTAATATACCCCAATACTCATTTTGAGTATCGGGTATAATAAAAGTGCCAATAAATACATTAAACACAAACACACACACACAAGAGACTTTTCAATTAAAAAACAACAAACAGGCAGCAGATCGCCAACACACAAACCAACAGCCAGCCATGACCAGAGGAATGGCAAGAACGAGGGTCAACCAGACGACACAGCGACGGCGGCAGAGCGGCCCGCAGAGGCGCCCTAGCAGCAGCAGCAGCAGCAGCCAAAAACACCAACACCAACACCGCCAATAGCAGCAGCAGCAGCAGAGCCCTCGGCGCAGGCGCCAACACCAACGCCCCAGCCAATGCAGAGCGCCGACGCCACAGCCTTCCATCGAGTGAGTACCCAGCCATTGCCATGGCCGATATATCCACGGCCACAGCCACTCCCCCCTCGAGACCCGTCACAAAAACCGCGCCAACCACAAAGGGAAAGGCCGAAAAGACGCCGCTCTCACTGCCACTTTTCCCGCCTCTCACGCTCTTGGACGCACAAAACTGTTCAGGAGTAACGGGAGAGGGAGACGACGGAGGAGAGCCGGCAAGCCGACGCGCCAGAGCGGAGCGCCAAAACGGCCAACGGGCAGCCACACACACACACACGACCGGATCGAACCTGTTGCGTGTCGAACCTGGTTCGAGCTCGAGCAGCGGGTCGATCCGAGCCATAGCCCAGCCTGCTCCAATGCCACAAATCCCACCAACACCAAAACGACGCCGCGCCCTCATCGACAGTGGGAGTGACGATGAGGGTGAGGGTGAGAGGAAGCAGGCTAGACGACGGGGCCGCCATCACCAGCAGCGGCAGCAAACACAAAACACAAATACAAACACCAACACCGTCACCGCCACTCACACCAGCACCATCGCCAATACCAACACCAACACAACTACTGCCACTCCCAATACACACACCCTTGCCATTGCCAATGACATCCGGCACGGCGAGTTCGGGCATCAGCCTGTGGAGGACAGAGGCTTGAGGATCCTCATCCGAGGTCTTCCCCATTCCACGCCCTCTGACTGGTTCCGGGACTGTATGCAGGCCGAGGGGTACACGGTCCGGTTTACTCGGGCGATCACCGATCGATTCGATCGCAGCCGCCAATACAACCTCTTCGAGGCTGAGATCGCCCCCAAACCGGACCGTGGTCAATTCGATGTGTTGAAGCTGCGACGCCTGGGTGGGAGGCCCGTCACGGTTGAGAGACTTGGAGTCTCCCGTGACCCTGCCCAGTGCCATCGATGTCAGGTGTTTGGCCACACCCGCGCATATTGTAGACGAGCTGCTGTCTGCATGAAATGCTCGGGTGGACATCAGACGACGGAGTGCAGCAAGCCAAGGGCCGTCAATCCCAAATGCGCCAACTGCCAAGGCGCCCACATCAGCGCCTACAAGGGCTGCAGCGCCTACAAGGCAGCCAGGCAGCGGCTCCTGGCCCACAGGGTCGCTGTCCAGGAGCATCGACGGCAGCAGCAGCAGCCTCAGCCACTACGGCAACAGCCACAGCAAATGCAGCAGCCAATACAGCAGCAACAGCCAGCACATCGTCTCCAGCAGCCATCACAACGTCACCAGCAGCCACTACAGCGACAGTTGCAGCAGCAGCCACCCACACAGCCACTCCACCCACAGCCGCAGCAGCAACGCCAACGCGGTCCGGGTCGGCAGCATCGGCAACAGCTACAGCATCGCGACCAACATCCCCAGCCACTGGCCGAGGGGCGCCAACACCACAGGGTCCTGTCGATGCAGCCGATCCCAAATCGTGCTCCGACGCCACGCCAACCCCAGCTACAGCAGCAGCCTGGCGCCCAGTGCGATGGGAGCTGTGCCCATATCCTGAAAAGATATGCCGTAAAAATTAAAGAGCTGGAGGATAAGCCGTCAGCAATTTTGACGAAATTGACAAACCTGCTGCAGGCAAGGGACGAGAGCACGGGAGGAGTGCCGCCACTTCAGACAAAAACAGCAGCAGCAGCATCCACACAGCCATCACCACGACCAACTGCAAATACGCACCATGACGCCGCAGCCATATCGGACTCCGAATCCGATATGGACTGCGAAGCAATTGACGACGAACATGACGACGAATGGACCGACCACGATCCATTCGACGATCTGGAGGGTCTGGGCCAAGTGTGGAGGGCCCAAATCGCCAGCGCACGCGAAAGCATGCGATCGGGCGGTGCCTGTTAATGCGCCCAATCGTTGATCCAGAGACAGCCACTGCAACAAAGGAAAAAAGACGTCAATATGGACAACAACGAAAAACGGCCAAAACACACAAAATCCACACTTACCTGCCAATCACCAGACAGAGCTGACCAACAAGAAGCTGCCTCGCCATCAACATCAACAATTTCCTGCCAAATGGGAGGAATATGAGGCCCCTTTCTGATGACGCTGCCACCGACCATCACAATGACGTCACACCACTCCAATCAGACAACAGACATTCCAACGACGATGCAGATGCTGGCGTCTGTTGCCGCTCCGCTGGGTCGCACCCGTCTCTCATGCCGCCGGACGCCCGCAAATCCTGCAAAAGAAGGTGAAACAGGAGAGAGGCTGCCGATAAACACGAATACTCACCCGCAAACGTCTCTTACGCCAACACAAATCAGACAAGGGTCGCCAGCAACAACATCCAAATCAACGAAAGGCACCTGCAAATAAACGCAAATTAAAATCAAAAAGCCAAAACAAACACCTCCTCACCTGAGTGGCCGGACCAGCAGCCATTCAAAACGCAACTACAAATTGACGAAGAACGTGGCCGAGGAGGCCAGGCCAATCCACCTGACAGCGCATCCTGGGTGGCCGGACCAGCAGCCACTTGGATGCGGCCAATCAACAATTAAAATCGACAACGCATCCTGGTGGCCGGACCAGTTCGCCACTTGGATGCGGCCAATAACTCCGACCATTGCCATCACACACCGATGCCAATGCCAACACGATGACAATGCAGTTGGGTGGCCGGACCAGTGCCCCTCGAGTGCAGCAGCCAACACTAACCAACAGACAGATGCAACGTGGGCGGCCGGACCAGAGCCGCTTGCCATCAAGACCATCATTGCCCACGATGCACGCCAATACTCACAACCAGCCAATAAACAACACACAGGGGGACAACAGAGCCGGCCGGTATACAGCGTAATGTTCGCATTGCGTTTGTTATGCCGGCCGGTGCTTCGTTGTAGTTGTCCTCCTGTTAGAAATAAAATAAATATAATTAATATGTTTATATGTGTGTAAATGTATGTCAATTATCGTTTATTTTACCTTGTCTGCATCAATGTTCTTGTTGAAGATGTCAATCCTGTTGTTTTTGTAGTTTTTGCATGTCCGTAGATAGTTTGTCCATAGTTTTAGTTACTAGCCTGTAATATTAGGAATAAGTTTTTGTAAATTAATGTAGTTTTTCTGTAGTTAATTGTATATTATTAGTAGTTTTTTGATTAGTTTTATTACCTTTTTCCTCTTCTTCCCCACCTATCTGCCATCCCCATATTTCCCCTGACATGTGGTATTACTAAAAATATCACGCAAATACCAGACTTGACCGATAACACACCAAAAAAGCCAATACAAATTCAATTTGCATTTCTCAATGCCCAGTGTGTTATCGGTCGCAACTTCGGCAATTATGCCCAGCCAATTCCTCACCCACTTCAAATGCCACTAAATGCCAAATGAGGCTGAGCAGGAATAAAATGAACACTGCCATCCTTCGCCACTCAGCCAAATGCGCCAACAATGCCAATACAACCGCCCACAAGATGCTATGCGGTCGACTCTTCGGAGCGTCTCGCGCCCGGATCGTAAGATCCGGAAGTTGAAAGTATCCGGGCGGTTATACGGGAGCAGGCAAACTTTCCCCTTCCCATCCCATCCCATCCTTGACAACAGAGCAGCCAATTCACACAGCACAGAGAAACATTAGACACGGGCCATTGCCCAACAACAACACACACAGCCACTGAAACAGAAAGCCGTTCAAATCTTCCATTGCCTACTTATCGGTGCTGCTGCCCTCGGACTACTTTCATCTCACTGAATATTGGGGTGAGTGAAAGTGGAACCGGGGGTGAGAGCACCGGTAAGTGACGACCGGCGTGGGAGTGGGGGAGTTGGCGGACATGTGAGAGTTCCACCATGAACCTCGTCCGCCACTCTCATCTCGTCCACCCGCTCGAGAGGTCGCGATCGTCGGACGTAAATAAATTGAACAATCGCCGCCGCCATTAAAATAAAATAAAATCGCAAGTTTGTTTGTTCGTTGCCATCAGTGTTGCCCGTGTCGTTTGTCGTTTTGACTGTTTTGTCGTTTATCGTTTGCCGTGTCATTTGTGCTCTGGTGCCAAAAAATAAAGACAGTAAAGGCCAGACGACGCCAAGCCAAGCCAGGCAGCAGCCATTTTGGGTCGCCCCCCCCCCCCCCTCACCATTCGCCGCTGCACATGACCATTCCAAACGCGGAAAAGTGCTCCTCGCCAATCCACCACGCTCCAGCCCTTCCTTCACCCCACCCACTACTATCTCCGACAAGCTTTAGTTCCTGTGCCACTACAAACATCACAAACATCACAAACTAAAAGAGATAACTGTGATAGACAAGAAAAAAAGAGAACTAAGGTGCCAATAAATACATTAAATACAAACACACACAAGAGACTTTTCAATTAAAGAACAACAAACAGGCAGCAGATCGCCAACACACAAACCAACAGCCAGCCATGACCAGAGGAATGGCCAGACGAGGGACAACCAGACGACACAGCGACGGAGGCAGAGCGGCCCGCAGAGGCGCCCTAGCAGCAGCAGCAGCAGCCAACAACACCAACACAAACACCGCCAATAGCAGCAGCAGCAGCAGAGCCCTCGGCGCAGGCGCCAAAACCAACGCCCCAGCCAATGCAGAGCGCCGACGCCACAGCCATCCATCGAGTGAGTACCAAGCCATTCCCATGGCCGACATATCCACGGCCACAGCCACTCCCCCCTCGAGCCCCATCACATCAGCAGCAACAGCAGCGCCAATACCAACCGCAAATCCCGCAACCCTGCCAAATCACAAAATCCCGCCAAACACAAAGGGAAAGGCCGAAAAGACGCCACTTTTCCCGCCTCTCACGCTCTCGGACATACAAAACTGTTCGGGAGTAACGGGAGAGGGAGAAGACGGAGGAGAGCCGGCAAACCGACGCGCAAGAGCGGAGCGCCAAAACGGCCAACGGGCAGCCACACACACACACACGACCGGATCGAACCTGTTGCGGGTCGAACTTGGTTCGAGTTCGAGCAGCGGGTCGATCCGTGCCAATGCCCAGCCTGCACAAATACCACCAATCCCACCAACACCAAAACGACGCCGCGCCCTCATCGACAGTGGGAGTGACGATGAGGGTGAGGGTGAGAGGAAGCAGGCCAGACGACGGGGCCGCCATCACCAGCAGCGGCAGCAGCGGCCGCCAATTGGGAAGCCGAAGAAGAAAAGGCAGACACTGGAGGAGCTAGAGGCTATTGTCCGGGAGCAGTTGAGGCAGCACGAGCTGCGGCAGCAACAACAGAGGCAGCAGAAACGGACAACAAATACAGCCAACACCAACAAAGTGGCCGCTCCTGCCACTATGCCGCAATCTGCACAGCGAACACATGCCCCTGCCCCTGCCCATGCCCCTGCCACTACTATAAATGCCAATAGCCAGACCCACAGCCATCACCAACATCGACAACAGCCAATACATAGACAATCACCAGCCATACACATAGACAATACTGACAATATCAATACAAATAATGACGCCAACGCAATAACAATTACAAATACACCTGCCAAGACCAATACCAACACCACCACCGCCATCACCATCACAAACACCCCTGCTACTAACACCGACGATGACATCCGTAACGGCGAATTCGGGCATCAGCCCAGCCAGGAACGTGGCTTGAGGATCCTCATCCGAGGACTCTCCCACTCCATGCCGCCGGATTGGATTCGCAGCAGTATGCTGAACGAGGGGTTCACGGTTCGGTTTGTAAGGGCAATCACCGATCGATTCGATCACAGCCGCCAATTCAATCTCTTTGGGAGGCCCGTCACGGTTGAGAGACTTGGAGTCTCCCGTGACCCTGCCCAGTGCCATCGATGTCAGGTGTTTGGCCACACCCGCGCATACTGTAGACGAGCTGCTGTCTGCATGAAATGCGCGGGTGGACATCTGACGACGGAGTGCAGCAAGCCAAGGAACGTTGCTCCCAAGTGCGCCAACTGCCAGGGCCAGCACATCAGCGCCTACAAGGCAGCCAGGCAGCGGCTCCTGGCCCACAGGGTCGCTGTCCAGGAGCATCGACGGCAGCAGCAGCAGCCTCAGCCAATACGGCAACAGCCACAGCCAATGCAGCAGCCAATACAGCAGCAACAGCCAGCACATCGTATCCAGCAGCCACCACAACGTCACCAGCAGCCACTACAGCGACAGTTGCAGCAGCAGCCCCCCACACAGCCACTCCACTCACAGCCGCAGCAGCAACGCCAACGCGGTCCGGGTCGGCAGCATCGGCAACAGCTACAGCATCGCGACCAACATCCCCAGCCACTGGCCGAGGGGCGCCAATACCAAAGGGTCCAGCCGATGCAGCCGATCCCAAATCGTGCTCCGACGCCACGCCAACCCCAGCTACAGCAGCAGCCAGGCGCCCAGTGCGATGGGAGCTGTGCCCATAATCTGAAAAGATATGCCGGTAAAATTAGAGAGCTGGAAGAAAAACTGGCAGCAATTTCAACGAAACTGACAAACGTGCTGCAGGCAAGGGACGAGAGCACGGGAGGAGTGCCGCCACAACGGACAACAACAGCAGCAGCAGCATCCACACAGCCATCACCACGACCAGCACCAAATACGCACTTTGACGCCGCAGCCATATCGGAATCCGAACCCGATATGGACTGCGAAGCAATTAATGACGATGATGACGACGAGTGGACCGACCGCGATCCATTCGACGATCTGGAGGGTCTGGGCCAAGTGTGGAGGGCCCAAATCGCCAGCGCACGCGAAAGCATGCGATCGGGCGGCGCCTATTGATGTGCCCAATCGTCGATCCAGAGACAGCCACTGCAACAAAGGAAAGAGACGTCAATACGGACAACAACGAAAAACGGCCAAAACACACACATATCACACGTACCTGCCAATCACCAGACAGAGCTGACCATCAAGAAGCTGCCTCGCCATCAACAATGACAATTTCCTGCCAAAGGGATGGAAAAGGAGGCCTTCTTTGATGACGCTGCCGCCTGACCATGGCCGTGACGTCACGCCAATCCGAACCAACAGCTGCCATTTCCAACGACGACACAGATGCTGGCGCCTGTTGCCGCTCCACTGGGTCACACCCGTCTCTCATGCCTGGCCTGCTTCCTCTCTCCCTCATCCTCATCTTCGCTCCCACTGTCGATGAGGGCGCGGCGTCGTTTTGGTGTTGGTGGGATTGGTGGCATTTGTGTAGGCTGGGCTATGGCTCGGATCGACCCGCTGCTCGAGCTCGAACCAGGTTCGACTCGCAACAGGTTCGATCCGGTCGTGTGTGTGTGTGTGGCGGCCCGTTGGCCGTTTTGGCGCTCCGCTCTTGCGCGTCGGCTTGCCGGCTCTCCTCCGTCTTCTCCCTCTCCCGTTACAACCGAACAGTTTTGTGCGTCCAAGAGCGTGAGAGGCGGGAAAAGTGGCAGTGAGAGCGGCGTCTTTTCGGCCTTTCCCTTTGTGGTTGGCGCGGTTTTTGTGATGGGGATCGAGGGGGGAGTGGCTGTGGCCGTGGCTATATCGGCCATGGCAATGGCTGGGTACTCACTCGATGGATGGCTGTGGCGTCGGCGCTGTGCATTGGCTGGGGCGTTGGTGGTGGCGCCTGCGCCGAGGGCTCTGCTGCTGCTGCTGCTATTGGCGGTGTTTGTGTTGGTGTTGTTGGCTGCTGCTGTGTAGCGCTTGTAGCAGGGAATGCTGAGTTTTTTGTGGCGCCATCTAGTGCTCAGAGTGGCAGGCGAACGACAGGTCAAGGGAAAACCAAAAAGACGGTAACAGGTCAAAACGTCAGGCTATCTCTGTTGAAAATGCATCCAGGGACCTGTTAGAGGATTTGCCGCCAGAACGTTGGCGTCCCTATCGGCTATTCCCTCGTGAAAGTCAATTGAGTCGGTTGCGTATCGGTCCGACGGAAAGGAAAACCAAGAATTTAGTGAAGAGAAAAACTCTAGGGAATCTAAATATCTAAATCCAAGATTCGACTGCGAGATTCTTGGTTGAAGGCGAGTGGGCTATTCAGTCGTCAGAAGCCGTATAGCGCTGAGTCCGGTTGGGGTAAGTGCTGCGGGAAGAGAAGAGAAGGGCTAAAGGAGAATAAAGAGTTGTCCCATTTGTAGTCTTGGCGCTTAGTAAATCGAGTTAAGCAGTGCGGATTCGATCGTCCAAGGAAGCCCGCCAGCAAACAACAGCAGCCGCAAGCCTAACAAAGTGGCGTTTAAACCTTTGGGATTGTCTGGAAAGCGCTCAGCCATCGGAGAAGCGAGCGTGGAAGCAGAGGAAGAAGACATTTGGGGAGCGCTCGGTCCCCCCAAGCGGCTAGCTTCCCGAGGCGTTGGCGTCGGCACTTTAGTAGTCGAGCGCGACGCGGCAGATAAGGAGGGCCCGTCCCTTGGTCGCGAGCAGATCGGCGGAGAGAAAGTGTTAATCTAGCACCGTCGGAGATTGGCCGTTTGGCCTTTTTCTTTGCTTTCGCGTACCTTTCACCTGCAGAAGCAGGGGAAAGAATTTGAGCTGTTCCCGTTCGCCCAGGAGGTGGAAAGGAAACATAGATAACCGTCGGGAGAAAGAGAATAGAAAAAAAAGAGGAAGCAACGGATTGACGGAGTAATTGTATTCGTGTTTGTAAATGTGTAATTAATTATGATTTCTGTGCGGAGTTAATTAGGAGAGATTTAGATTTGATTCCGGTAGTGGCTTCTCGTGACTCTCGCCGATCTGCAAATATGATTTCCCCCAACCTTGTGCCCATTTAAGTGTTCTTCCACCACAGCAGCTTTAGGTATTCATCGAGGAAAGCGCTTTCGCCGATGGAGCCATAAACCGGAGAAAAGGTATGAGTGGACTTAAATTCTATTATTAATAAATACAACTTGAAACAAGGGAACTAGGGCCGGTCGGTGAGTGAGAGGGAGAAGTGCCCACTCGAATTGGTTTCGTAACATTACGGAGTCAGCAAGCAAGTTAGTTTGTCCATTTCGGACTTATTTAGTATATCGTTTGTATGACACATAGCCAAGTATTTGTAGGAACTTTTATACATATATTTCATTTAGCTACTCTTTTAATGTGGGTGATTATATTATGGTATCTGCGGGTAATGTTAGTGTTTTAGCCAGTAAGTGAATAAACTTTATAATGTATTAATCTACCGCTTTGCTTTCGCTGGCAAATTCCCCATGTAGGACGCCCCGGACAAAGGGGCCATTCCGTCATTAAATCGAACGGTTTGGAATGGCCATGGTAGGGTGGGCGACACGACCTCGACAACACCAGAGGCGGAGTTGAGATACCTTTCCAGCACACATCCACAATTCTATTCAGGGATAAACAGTGTCTCCCGGTTAAGCATTTTCGTCGTGACACGCTACTTCATTCGCGGTATAATGCGTATAGGCCACCAGCAGGAGGGGGGCAAGAACATCACTCCAATAGCCGACGAGCAGAGGCCGGAAACCCAAAGCGTGTGCTTCCCTTCGCTGAATGACAGCTAGCCTGGCAGGATTTATATACACAGACGTGCGTAGATGACACGTTACATTTATGAATCATAGATATAGTATTATAACTAAAAATTGGCGCCCAACGTGGGGCCACACCTTTTCAGGTGTGACACCATCAACACTGTGACATCCTTTTTTTTTGTCTTTAAAACTTCCCGATTCAGCATAGACGGCATTGACCAAAATTGTTTCTCTAGAAGTGGTCATTGCTCAAGAATATCTTCTTTTCTCAACACCAAGTAGAGGGCTTGTCAGACGATTCGGAAAACGGAAGCAGAAGTTTTGACTTTTCATCCGGCCACGTCTGAGGAGCGTTTCGAAAAGTGCATCGATCTTAATAATACCCTACTTTTTCTGAGGCAGGAGTCTTAAACATGGTCTTTCGGGCGCATAGGACTGCAGAGGGAATCTCGTTTACTTACGGAACCCTGCCCACGGCTGAGGGACTGTGCGGAAGGCTTAGCCATTGCTGCTGATGAGCTTTAGCGCGTTGGACATACTCGGATTAATCTTGATTATAGAATTCCGTTGGCCACGAGTGAAATCAGAAGCAGCATGCTCATTTCAAGTGTAGAGTGCCGAGCCGAGATGTTTGGACGACAGCGGCGCGAATCAAAGCAGCAGCTGGCCACGGCTCGCGCATGCAGTTGTTGTTGGTTTTGATTAGACAGCGACAAGTGCAAGGCGTCTGCGCGCGTACACATTCTTTTCATTTTCTTTTGTGCTTAGGAATTGGGGTCTCAATTAGCATAGGGTCCGTTTCGCATGGGGATTAGCTATGCGTAAGGCAAACATTTTTATGACTTTATTTTATCGTATCATATTCTTTGCGTTCTATTCTTGTGGTTTACATTCCATGTGTGTTATTTGGTAGGGCTGTTGATTTGCTAGCTCTCTCGCTGTACAAGGGAAGCGAGACTTGAGAACAGCTGTGCCGTTTGCTGGGCCATTGACCCTAAGTTGGCAACGTAGGAAGCTATGAATTATAACACGAGGAATCAGTTCTCTTTGCAATTTGAGTTCACGTACAATTACTTATTATTTTTGAATTTTTAGGTCATCTTAGGTTTGCTAGCATAAGTTATCTGACTTTTAACTAGAATACTTAATTTAGTTTTACTATTAACACATTTTTAACTTTGGTTTTGTCTGCGTTTGATAAGTAAGTGTTTAGGTTTTGTCGTGTAGTTTTTGTGGGACATATTTTTGTCAGGACAGTTAGCAATTAAGTTTGATTTATTTTTTTTACAATGGAGAACCCCGATAACGAGCCTGAACCGGCTCCGGCGCCAAAATGCCAGTTGTGTGGGAAAACTTTGGCTTCGGCTCCTACATTGAAAACAAAGTGCAGCCACGAGTTTCACAAAACTTGTATTGAGTCACATGTCAAGACCCATACTACCTGTCCCACATGCAAGACGCTATGCGTCGATAGAAGTACTCCTCATAATACCAGGTCCCAGGCCAAGCAAAACGATGCAGCAGCCATAACCGCTGAAAGAGTTAGTAGCATGGTTACACAGGCCATCAGCACGATGCAAAACGAGGTGGTAGCCCAGCTTACGGACAAAATGGCTCAAATCATTCAGTCCAGCATAGCAGCACATTTCCAAGAGACTGGCAATAGCATTCCTCAAGGGAATAGATGTGGGGAAGCGGATAATCCGGTCCAACAAAATAGGGACAGAGAAGGGGAGGAAACATTCCGACAGGGACTGAATAGTCAGTATTCAGCACAGTTTCCGAGCTACGACCGTCCAAGCAGTGCAGTCTCAGATCTGAGTCAGCGACCGGACAAAGTCGCCCATATCCTCAATAGTTGGAAATTACGTTTTAATGGGACCCAAGAAGGATTGAGCATTGATAATTTTCTCTATAGGGTAGAGGCTTTGACGCATCAGACTCTCGAGGGAAATTTTCCAGTTCTGTGCAGTAACGCCAGTCTGCTTTTTGACGGAAAGGCCAGAGATTTTTATTGGCGTTACCACAAGACTTCCGGATCGATGAGATGGGACCGGTTATGCCAAGCCCTAAGAAAGCAGTTTAGGGATTCTCGAACCGATGTGGATATCAGAGAAGCGATAAGGGACAGGAAGCAAAAAGAAAAAGAAAATTTCGATTTCTTCCACGACGCCCTGATACAGCTGATGGATGATTTGGAAACTCCCATGTCAGAGAAAGCGATTGTGGAAACTTTACGGCGCAATTTGCGACCTGAAATTAGACATGAGCTCCTGAATGTCCAAATCGACTCCGTAGAACGCTTGAGAGAAGTCTGTCGTAGAAGGGAGGGTTTTCTCGACGACGTTAGGCGGAGTCATGGGTACCAGAAATTGATTCCTTTCCGGAAACAGGTTGCGGAATTGGTAGAGGAAGCCCAATTAGAGGAGGCCTCCGAATTCTCGGATGTAGAAGAAGAGGACGAGGTGGCAGCCATGGCACTGATTTGCTGGAACTGCCGAAAGGAGGGGCATCGCTACCACGATTGCGATAGCAAAAGGAAAATTTTTTGCTTTGGGTGCGGAGCACCTAATAAATATAAGCCGTCGTGTAGCAAATGCCAAAAAAACGGCAAAGTGAACACCCAGCCTCGCCAGCCGGTCAGTGTTCAGCGCAAGCAGTCGAGTGCAGAGGCGAAATCCCAGTAGGGATACTTAAAACTACCGCCCAGCTTCCGTCTGAGAAATCAGAATCCGACATACACCAAGCTTTAGTCTGGCCACAACTAGTCCATGCCAGATCCCATTCGCTTTTCACCAACGACCAACCCAGTAATAAGTGCCTCACAAGGAGTGCAAGAAGGATGAGAGCGTTCCGGCAGGCGGCGAAAGCGATAAATTGCATTCGTTACAAGCAGAAGGACAAGCGTCCATATGCGGAAGTTCGCCTGTTGGATCAAACGGTCCTTGGTCTATTGGACACCGGAGCAGCTATGAGTGTTATAGGCGGAAAGTTAGCAGAACGCGTAAGCCAAAGCCGAATTCCTTTTAAGAGAGGAGTTGTAAATGCTTCCACTGCGGATGGACGGAGGCAAGAGGTAGTGGGACGACTGCGGACACCGGTGCAGTATAAGGGTGCAGTGAAGGACCTTGAGCTGCACATTATTCCATCGCTCAGCCAGGACTTGTATTTAGGGATCGACTTTTGGTCAAGTTTCGATTTATTACCACCCAGCATGTCGCTGGCAGAGATAGTTCATGAACCGCAGAACCTCAGCCGAGGGGAAATGGACCAGTTGCAAGCGACCATCAATTTATTTCCTTCGTTTTCCGTTTCCGGTCTAGGAAAGACGGCTCTGCTTTCGCATTCAATTGATGTAGGTGATGCAAAAGCCGTGATAGCAGCTTAGGGGTGATAGAGGAATCCGATAGTGCGTGGTCATCACCGGTAGTATTGGTGCAGAAGCCAGGAAAGGTGAGGCTATGTTTATATAGTAGGAAAGTTAAGGCGGTGACCAAAAAAGACGCGTATCCGTTACCACAAATTGATGGGATTCTAGGACGTCTTCCTAAGGCGTTGTTCATTTCGAGCCTGGATCTTAAGGATGCCTATTGGCAAGTTCCCTTAGAGCCGAACTCACGCGATAAAACAGCGTTCACGGTTCCGGGGAAACCTCTCTACCAGTATAAGGTAATGCCTTTTGGTCTCACTAATGCTTCGCAGACCATGACAAGGTTGATGGACAAGGTAATTCCGGCCAGTTTAAGAAATGAAGTTTTTGTGTACCTGGACGACCTTTTGATTGTGTCGGACAGTTTCGAGTCACATCGGAGGGTGTTGAGTGAAGTGGCAAAATACATAAAAGCGGCAGGGTTAACGCTGAATGTGGAGAAAAGCAAGTTTTGCATGAAGTCAGTGCGGTATTTGGGGCATATAGTAGGCGAAGGGGTGATTCGTACAGATCCGGATAAGATTTCGGCCATGTCCGATTTTCCTTTGCCAAAATCCCTAAAGTCTCTGCGTCGCTTCCTAGGTATGGTAGGCTGGTACAGGAAGTTAATAAGCAACTTCGCATCGGTAGCCGCGCCTCTCACGGACTTGCTCAAACCCAGACAGAAATTTTCAATGACTCCAGAGGGTCAGGAGGCTTTTGAAAAGTTGAAGGAGATGCTTTGCTCAGCGCCAGTTTTGCGTAGTCCTGATTTTAGCAAACCATTCTATGTTCACTGCGACGCTAGCAAGACAGGCGTTGGGGGAGTGCTGGTGCAGAAGACGCCGGAGGGGGACGAATATCCGATTGCGTTTGTATCGAAAAAACTCAACAAAGCCCAAAAGAATTATTCGGTCACCGAACAAGAATGTCTGGCCGCAATAGTTTGCATAAATAGGTTCAGAGCTTATATCGAGGGGCATGAATTTACTGTAATCACTGATCACGCCTCTTTAAAGTGGCTCATGTCACAAACTGACTTACACTCACGTCTAGCCCGATGGGCATTAAAGCTGCAGAGTTTCTCGTTTAAAATCGAGCATCGTAGCGGCAGGCTTATTGTGGTTCCGGATGCTCTTTCTCGCGTAAATGAGGAGGAAGTGGCGACTCTAGACGCGAGCAATGGGTTGTTGGTGGATTTGGAATCGCCAGAATTCAAGGCAGAAGATTACGTGGAGATCGTAGAAAGGGTTAGGGCCAATATTGATAAGTTGCCAGATCTCAAAATTGTAGATAACTTGTTGTATCGTAGGTCAGATCACGCAACAGGAGAGGTGCTACATGATGTGTTCATTTGGAAACTCTGGATTCCTCAAGGGTTAGTGGTTGACGTTTTGCGTAACGCGCACGACAATCCACTGGCTTCCCATGGAGGCATTCACAAAACCCTAGAAAGGATACGGCGGTATTATTACTGGCCTGGTTTGGTTGCCGATGTGAAGAAGTATATCCAGGCTTGTGATGTCTGCAAGACTACCAAGGCCCCCAATACAATCCAGAGACCGAAGATTGGAATTGCGCCCGAGTCACAACGTTTCTTCCAGAAATTATATGTAGATTTCCTGGGGCCATATCCCCGTTCAAGAAGTGGACATATAGGCATCTTTATCGTCCTCGATCACTATTCTAAATATGTGTTTCTTAAGGCAGTGAAGAAGTTGACCGCGGACGTGGTAGTCAAATACATGCAGCAAGATCTTTTTCATGCTTTCGGGGTTCCGGAGACAATAGTATCCGACAATGGCACACAATTTAAGTCTGAGGCATTCCAAAAGCTACTCCGGGAATATAAAGTTTCGCACACTCTCACGGCCCTGTACGCACCCCAAGCTAATGCTTCCGAACGTGTAAATCGCTCGGTGATTGCAGCAATCCGATCTTATGTGCGCGAGGATCAGAAGGACTGGGACGAGCACCTCAGCAGCATTTGCTGCGCATTGCGTTCGGCGGTGCATGCAAGTCTGAATGCAACTCCTTATTATATGGTGTTCGGACAGCATTTCATCACTTCCGGGGCAACATACAAGCTTCTGAGAGCATTGCGGGTGATGGACGACAGGTCAGCAGTTTTCTCGCGGGAGGATTCATTAGACTTGGTTCGAAGCAAGGCTCTAGAAGTCATGAAAAAACAGAACGATAAGAATGGACGGCAGTATAACTTACGGTCGAGAGACATATCCTACAATGTCGGCCAGGAGGTGTTCCGAAGAAATTTCAGGCAGAGCAATTTTCAGTCAGGGTACAGCGCGAAGTTGGGTCCGGCCTTTCTGAAGGCCAGGGTCAAAAAGAAGATAGGGCAGGCCTACTATGAGTTAGAGGATTTGCAGGGTCGTTACGTAGGACGGTTTCACGCGAAAGATCTTCGTCAGTAAACCAACTGCTTCAAGCTATCCTGTTATCATTCTTGGGAGTGTAACCCCAAGCCTGATCTTTCGGGGGGCTTTTGTAGCGCTTGTAGCAGGGAATGCTGAGTTTTTTGTGGCGCCATCTAGTGCTCAGAGTGGCAGGCGAACGACAGGTCAAGGGAAAACCAAAAAGACGGTAACAGGTCAAAACGTCAGGCTATCTCTGTTGAAAATGCATCCAGGGACCTCTTAGAGGATTTGCCGCCAGAACGTTGGCGTCCCTATCGGCTATTCCCTCGTGAAAGTCAATTGAGTCGGTTGCGTATCGGTCCGACGGAAAGGAAAACCAAGAATTTAGTGAAGAGAAAAACTCTAGGGAATCTAAATATCTAAATCCAAGATTCGACTGCGAGATTCTTGGTTGAAGGCGAGTGGGCTATTCAGTCGTCAGAAGCCGTATAGCGCTGAGTCCGGTTGGGGTAAGTGCTGCGGGAAGAGAAGAGAAGGGCTAAAGGAGAATAAAGAGTTGTCCCATTTGTAGTCTTGGCGCTTAGTAAATCGAGTTAAGCAGTGCGGATTCGATCGTCCAAGGAAGCCCGCCAGCAAACAACAGCAGCCGCAAGCCTAACAAAGTGGCGTTTAAACCTTTGGGATTGTCTGGAAAGCGCTCAGCCATCGGAGAAGCGAGCGTGGAAGCAGAGGGAGAAGACATTTAGGGAGCGCTCGGTCCCCCAAGCGACGCGGTAGATAAGGAGGGCCCGTCCCTTGGTCGCGAGCAGATCGGCGAAGAGAAAGTGTTAATCTAGCACCGTCGGAGATTGGCCGTTTGGCCTTTTTCTTTGCTTTCGCGTACCTTTCACCTGCAGAAGCAGGGGAAAGAATTTGAGCTGTTCCCGTTCGCCCAGGAGGTGGAAAGGAAACATAGATAACCGTCGGGAGAAAGAGAATAGAAAAAAAAGAGGAAGCAACGGATTGACGGAGTAATTGTATTCGTGTTTGTAAATGTGTAATTAATTATGATTTCTGTGCGGAGTTAATTAGGAGAGATTTAGATTTGATTCCGGTAGTGGCTTCTCGTGACTCTCGCCGATCTGCAAATATGATTTCCCCCAACCTTGTGCCCATTTAAGTGTTCTTCCACCACAGCAGCTTTAGGTATTCATCGAGGAAAGCGCTTTCGCCGATGGAGCCATAAACCGGAGAAAAGGTATGAGTGGACTTAAATTCTATTATTAATAAATACAACTTGAAACAAGGGAACTAGGGCCGGTCGGTGAGTGAGAGGGAGAAGTGCCCACTCGAATTGGTTTCGTAACATTACGGAGTCAGCAAGCAAGTTAGTTTGTCCATTTCGGACTTATTTAGTATATCGTTTGTATGACACATAGCCAAGTATTTGTAGGAATTTTTATACATATATTTCATTTAGCTACTCTTTTAATGTGGGTGATTATATTATGGTATCTGCGGGTAATGTTAGTGTTTTAGCCAGTAAGTGAATAAACTTTATAATGTATTAATCTACCGCTTTGCTTTCGCTGGCAAATTCCCCATGTAGGACGCCCCGGACAAAGGGGCCATTCCGTCATTAAATCGAACGGTTTGGAATGGCCATGGTAGGGTGGGCGACACGACCTCGACAACACCAGAGGCGGAGTTGAGATACCTTTCCAGCACACATCCACAATTCTATTCAGGGATAAACAGTGTCTCCCGGTTAAGCATTTTCGTCGTGACACGCTACTTCATTCGCGGTATAATGCGTATAGGCCACCAGCAGGAGGGGGGCAAGAACATCACTCCAATAGCCGACGAGCAGAGGCCGGAAACCCAAAGCGTGTGCTTCCCTTCGCTGAATGACAGCTAGCCTGTGCGTAGATGACACGCTACAGCTGCTGCTGCTAGGGCGCCTCTGCGGGCCGCTCTGCCGCCGTCGCTGTGGCGTCTGGTTGACCCTCGTCTGGCCATTCCTCTGGTCATGGCTGGCTGTTGGTTTGTGTGTTGGCGATCTGCTGCCTGTTTGTTGTTTTTAATTGAAAAGTCTCTTGTGTGTGTGTGTTTGTGTTTAATGTATTTATTGGCACTTTTATTCTTTTTTGTTTTATGATGTGGACGGGAACAAAAGTTTGTCAAGGTAATTAATGGGTGTGGTGGAGGAAGGGCGGCACGGCACGGCACGGCACACAACAGACACCACAAAAGAAAACAGGGCAACAAAGAAAAAGAAAATGTCAATGGCGACACGGCACAGAACAACGAAAAAAGCGACACGACACGAAACGGTTCTGGCACGTCCGAAGATCGCGACCTCTCGAGCGGGTGGACGAGATGAAAGTGGCGGACGAGGTTCATGGTGGAACTCTCACATGTCCGCCAACTCCCATACTCTCTCCTCCACACTCGAATGGCCCGATCGCCGATCGTCATTTACCGGTGCTCTCACCCCCGGTTCCACTTTCACTCACCCCAATATTGAGTGAGATGAAAGTGGTCCGAGGGCAGCAGCACCGATACGTAGGCAATGGAGAATTGGAATAGCCGTTTGTTTTAGTGGTTGTGTGTGTTGTCGTTGTCGTTGGTTAGCGGCCAGTGTCTTATGTTTGTGCTGTGTGTAGTGGCTGCTCTGTTGTTGGGGAATGGGATAGGATGGGGGGGGGGGGGATAAATGCCTGCTCCCGTGTAACCGCCCGGATACTGTAAACTTCCGGATCTTTCGATCCGGGCGCGTGACGCTCCGAAGAGTCGACCGCATAGCATCATATGGGCGGTTGAAATGGCTTTATTGGGGCGTTTGGCAGAGTGGCGGAGGTTGGCAGTGTTAATTTTGCTCCTGCTCAACCGCATTTGGCATTTATAGGCATTTGAAGTGGGTAGGGGGTGGGGAGGAATTGGCTGGGCATAAATTGCCGAATTTGCGACCGATAACACACTGGGCATTGATAAATGCATTTTAAATTTGAAATGGCTTTTTGGTGTGTTATCGGTCATAGTCTGGTATTTGCGTGGTATTTTTGGTAATACCACGTGTCAAGGGGAATTATGGGAATGGCAGATAGGTTGGGAAGAAGAGTAAGAAGGTAAAACTAATTAGAAAACTACGAAAAATATACAATTATCTACAGAAAACTACATTAATTTACAAAAACTTATTCCTAATATCACAGGCAAGTACTAAAACTATGGACAAACTATCTACGGACATGCAAAAACTACAGAAACAACAGGATTGACATCTACAACAAATACATTGATGCAGACAAGGTAAAATAAACGATAATTGACATACATTTACAACATATAAACATATTAATTATATTTATTTTATTTCTAACAGGAGGACAACTACAACGAAGCACCGGCCGGCATAACAAACGCAATGCGAACATTACGCCGTATACCGGCCGGCTCTGTTGTCCCCCTGTGTGTTGTTTATTGGCTGGCTGGTTGTGAGTATTGGCGTGCATCGTGGGCAATGATGGTGTTGATGGCGAGCGGCTCTGGTCCGGCCGCCCACGTTGCATCTGTCTGTTGGTTTGGTGCAGCAGACCGAGTGGCACTGGTCCGGCCACCCGAAGATGCATTGTCCAGTGTGTTGGCATTGGCATCGAAAAGTGATGCCAACGAATCGTGATATTGGCCGCATCCAAGTGGCTGCTGGTCCGGCCACCAGGATACGTTGTCGATTGTATTGTTGTTGGCCGCATCCGAGTGGCTGGTGGTCCGGCCACCCAGTTGAGGAGGTGTTTGCTTTGGCGTGTGATTTTAATTTGTGTTTATTTGCAGGTACTTGTCGGCGTTTGGATGCTGTTGCTGGCGACCCTTGTCTGGTTTGTGTTGGCGTGAGAGGCGTTTGCAGGTGAGTATATGTGTTTATTGGCAGCCTCTCTCCTGATTCTCCTTCTTCTTTTGCAGGATTTGCTGGCGTCCGGCGGCTCAACACCAGGCCATCCCGCCCTCACATAATTGGCATGAGAGACGGGTGCGACCCAGTGGAGCGGCAACAGGCGCCAGCATCTGCGTCGTCGTTGGAAATGGCAGCTGTATGTTTGGAGTGGCGTGACGTCACGGCCATGGTCAGGCGGCAGCGTCATCAGAAAGGGGCCTCCTTTTCCTTCCCTTTGGCAGGAATTGTCAGTGTTGATGGCGAGGCAGCTTCCTGCTGGGCAGCTCTGTCTGGTGATTGGCAGGTAAGTGTGGATTTCATGTGTTTTGGCCGTTTTTCGTGTTGTCGTGGTGCATGTGGTGGTGGTGCAGATGGTGGGCAGTGGCAGTAGCTTTGGTGCTGCTGCTTGAGGATACAGCGGTGCTGGCGACCGTGCTGGCTGGCCCGGACGCGGACGCGGACGCCAGGCGATGGCTATTTAGGAGCAGGGTGGCCGTGCTGCCCGAGCTGGGACTGCTGCCGGGGCTGGGATTGTTGCTGTTGCTGCTGGAACTATTGCTGTTGGCGCCGCTGTTCTGTGGCTGCTTCTTATAGACGGCCATCAGCGGGTCGGAGGCGCGGCGAATGCTGTTCATTCGTGCTGCTGTCGCGGGGGCCTGCACCGGGGGCTTCTTCACAAATGTCGCCGTGTATGTGTTCTCCTTGTCCGAGTCGGAGGCTCGACGTGTGGGTGTCACGATCTGAGTGGGCTTGGCGGACAGGCAGACCGTGTTGCTCTGTCCGTGTCCATTGCTGGTCAGCGTGTGTATGGCTGTCGTTGTCTCTGTGCTGGTGCTGGTGCTGGTGCTGCTTATGGGGCTTCCCAGGAGCTTCCCGGTGGCAATGGGTATTTTTGAGATGCTGCTACTGCTCCCATTGCTGTGGGCCCGATGGTGGCCATTGTGCGTGGGTTTGTTGCTGCCACTGCTTGGCTTCTGTTGCTTTTGTTGTTCCTGTGACTGCTGTTGCTGTTCCTGCTCCTCTGCCTTCTCCTCGGCCACTGGCTCCTCCACTTCCTCATCCTCAAGGTCGTCTTCTTCCTCCTCCTCTTCCTCTTCAGCATCGCTCTGAGCCTGCAGATACATTTGTCTATCCATCGAGCTCTCATCCTTCAGCCAGACATGTTCCACGCATCCAGCGGCACTCATGCGATCGTTTGGCTTAATTCGCAATGCGCGGCGTATGAAATCGATGGCCACTGGCGAGACGCCACCGAATAGGTTGTCCGGAAAGGTGAGCGCACACTGCGAGATATTGAGGAAGGTCTCCTGCTTGGTGTTCCCGCCAAAGGGCGAGAAGCCGGAGAGCAAGACATAGGTGAGAACGCCTACGGACCAGATGTCCGTCAGCAGGGAGAGTGGCTCGTACTGGAGCACCTCGGGGGCCACGTAGTCGGGTGTGCCGGCCATCTCGCGGACATTGATGCCCTCGCACACAACGCGCGAGATCCCAAAGTCACAGAGCTTGAGGCCATCTTCTATACGCTCGCCGGCGAGCAAAATGTTCTGTGGCTTGAGGTCCAGGTGGGCAATGGATCGGTCGTGGAGAAACTTGAGAGCCTTCAGCACCTCTCGCATGCAGTGGCGGGCCTGGGCCTCTGTCAGGCACTCCTCGTTGTCCAGTATGGTCTGCAGCTCGCCACCAGTGGCCAGTTCCAGCAGCAGGGCTGTGTCCGAACGGGTCTCGTGCACCGCATTCAGATTGACAATGTTCTCCTCGCCCTCGCAGAGTATTAGGACGGCGATCTCGTGTTTGATCTCCTTGTCGCTGCTCTGTGCGCGTCGGCGTCGCTTCAAGAACTTTGCCGCGAAATGGGAGCCCGTGTTCTTGTGAATGGCACGGCGAACGGCGGCGAATTTGCCCCTGGCAAACGGCGTCTGTTCCACCTCGTAGATCTCGTTGATGTCATGCGACACGAGCAATCCGTTAAAGCGTTCGGCATCTACATCCAAAAGGCCATCGCCTATGGGAAAGATTCCCTTTTCGGTGAACATGATCTATCGATCTGTGCCGTGTCGCCATTGACGTTTTTTTTCTGTGTTGCCCTGTTTTCTTTTTGTGGTGTCTGTCGTGTGCCGTGCCGTGCCGTGCCGCCCTTCCTCCACCACACCCATTACTTACCTTGACAAACTTTTGCTCCCGTCCACATCACAAACCAAAAAGAGAATAAAAGTGCCAATAAATACATTAAACACACACACACAAGAGACTTTTCAATTAAAAAACAACAAACAGGCAGCAGATCGCCAACACACAAACCAACAGCCAGCCATGACCAGAGGAATGGCCAGACGAGGGTCAACCAGACGACACAGCGACGGCGGCAGAGCGGCCCGCAGAGGCGCCCTAGCAGCAGCAGCAGCAGCCAACAACACCAACACCAACACCGCCAATAGCAGCAGCAGCAGCAGAGCCCTCGGCGCAGGCGCCAACACCAACGCCCCAGCCAATGCAGAGCGCCGACGTCACAGCCTTCCATCGAGTGAGTACCCAGCCATTGCCATGGCCGATATATCCACGGCCACAGCCACTCCCCCCTCGAGACCCGTCACAAAAACCGCGCCAACCACAAAGAGAAAGACCGAAAAGACGCCGCTCTCACTGCCACTTTTCCCGCCTCTCACGCTCTTGGACGCACAAAACTGTTCAGGAGTAACGGGAGAGGGAGAAGACGGAGGAGAGCCGGCAAGCCGACGCGCAAGAGCGGAGCGCCAAAACGGCCAACGGGCAGCAACACACACACACACGACCGGATCGAACCTGTTGCGTGTCGAACCTGGTTCGAGCTCGAGCAGCGGGTCGATCCGAGCCATAGCCCAGCCTGCTCCAATGCCACAAATCCCACCAACACCAAAACGACACCGCGCCCTCATCGACAGTGGGAGTGACGATGAGGGTGAGGGTGGGAGGAAGCAGGCTAGACGACGGGGCCGCCATCACCAGCAGCGGCAGCAAACACAAAACACAAATACAAACACCAACACCGTCACCGCCACTCACACCAGCACCATCGCCAATACCAACACCAACACAACTACTGCCACTCCCAATACACACACCCTTGCCATTGCCAATGACATCCGGCACGGCGAGTTCGGGCATCAGCCTGTGGAGGACAGAGGCTTGAGGATCCTCATCCGAGGTCTTCCCCATTCCACGCCCTCTGACTGGTTCCGGGACTGTATGCAGGCCGAGGGGTACACGGTCCGGTTTACTCGGGCGATCACCGATCGATTCGATCGCAGCCGCCAATACAACCTCTTCGAGGCTGAGATCGCCCCCAAACCGGACCGTGGTCAATTCGATGTGTTGAAGCTGCGACGCCTGGGTGGGAGGCCCGTCACGGTTGAGAGACTTGGAGTCTCCCGTTACCCTGCCCAGTGCCATCGATGTCAGGTGTTTGGCCACACCCGCGCATATTGTAGACGAGCTGCTGTCTGCATGAAATGCGCGGGTGGACATCAGACGACGGAGTGCAGCAAGCCAAGGGCCGTCAATCCCAAATGCGCCAACTGCCAAGGCGCCCACATCAGCGCCTACAAGGGCTGCAGCGCCTACAAGGCAGCCAGGCAGCGGCTCCTGGCCCACAGGGTCGCTGTCCAGGAGCATCGACGGCAGCAGCAGCAGCCTCAGCCACTACGGCAACAGCCACAGCAAATGCAGCAGCCAATACAGCAGCAACAGCCAGCACATCGTCTCCAGCAGCCATCACAACGTCACCAGCAGCCACTACAGCGACAGTTGCAGCAGCAGCCACCCACACAGCCACTCCACCCACAGCCGCAGCAGCAACGCCAACGCGGTCCGGGTCGGCAGCATCGGCAACAGCTACAGCATCGCGACCAACATCCCCAGCCACTGGCCGAGGGGCGCCAACACCACAGGGTCCTGTCGATGCAGCCGATCCCAAATCGTGCTCCGACGCCACGCCAACCCCAGCTACAGCAGCAGCCTGGCGCCCAGTGCGATGGGAGCTGTGCCCATATCCTGAAAAGATATGCCGTAAAAATTAAAGAGCTGGAGGACAAGCCGTCAGCAATTTTGACGAAATTGACAAACCTGCTGCAGGCAAGGGACGAGAGCACGGGAGGAGTGCCGCCACTTCAGACAAAAACAGCAGCAGCAGCATCCACACAGCCATCACCACGACCAACTGCAAATACGCACCATGACGCCGCAGCCATATCGGACTCCGAATCCGATATGGACTGCGAAGCAATTGACGACGAACATGACGACGAATGGACCACGATCCATTCGACGATCTGGAGGGTCTGGGCCAAGTGTGGAGGGCCCAAATCGCCAGCGCACGCGAAAGCATGCGATCGGGCGGTGCCTGTTAATGCGCCCAATCGTTGATCCAGAGACAGCCACTGCAACAAAGGAAACGAGGGGGAACGTTGTGAGTTGCTGCGGAGACCGCAACTCTACAGTTATACCCGATACTAAGTCAGTATGGCTCTCCTCCGGCAGACGCCGCTAATATTAAACGACACGACAAGGAGTGCGTGCGAGAGAGACGGAAAATCAGTCTGAGCGTGACGTCGGGGGCTGCGTAGCCAGTGCAAATTGATTTGTTCCTTTTGGCTATAAAAATGATCTGATCTGATCCAGATTCAGCAATCTGATAGATATGGTCATTATCTATGATTCTGCGTTTTTAGTTTTCTCGAATGTGCAATATTGTGGATGCAACAGATTATCGTCCTTTGTGGGGGCGGAGAGTGGGGCGAAATTCTGAGATATACGTTTTATAGTCAGATCTAACAGAAGTGCGGATACCAAATTTGGTTTTTCTAGCCTTAATAGTCTCTGAGATTTGTGGATGCCCCAGATTTTCGTCCTTTGCGGGGGCGGAAGGGGTGTGGCGAAATTTGGACACGAAACGGTCAAGGTCCGATATCACAGGAGTGTGAATACCAAATTTGGTTGCTCTGGCTCTTATAGGTTCTGAGATCCTTGAACTCATATTTTGCAATTGGCAAAGCCGACCATGAAACCTGTGTGTTAGAGAGAGACAGAGCGAGAAAGAATGAAATTGTTTTCTTGATGCTGGCTATAATAATTATACGATCTAGTTGACATTTAACACTCTAGAACATATAGTCTCCTCTACGATTCTGCGTTTTTGGTTTTATCGTATCTTTAAAAATGTGGATGCCACAGATTTTCGTCCTTTGTGGAGACGGAAGTGGGCGGGGCCAAGTTTTGAAATATTTTTGTAGCAGTGACATATCACAGAAGTCTGGGTCCAAAACATCGTTGCTCTAGATCTTATAGTCTTTGAGCACTAGGCGCTGAAGGGGACGGACGGACGGACGGACGGACGGACGGACAGACGGACAGACAGACAGGGCTCAATCGACTCGGCTATTGATGCTGATCAAGAATATATATACTTTATGGGGTCGGAAACGATTCCTTCTGGACGTTACACACATCCACTTTTACCACAAATCTAATATACCCCAATACTCATTTTGAGTATCGGGTATAAAAAGACGTCAATACGGACAACAACGAAAAACGGCCAAAACACACAAAATCCACACTTACCTGCCAATCACCAGACAGAGCTGACCAACAAGAAGCTGCCTCGCCATCAACATCAACAATTTCCTGCCAAATGGGAGGAATATGAGGCCCCTTTCTGATGACGCTGCCACCGACCATCACAATGACGTCACGCCACTCCAATCAGACAACAGCCATTCCAACGACGACGCAGATGCTGGCGTCTGTTGCCGCTCCGCTGGGTCGCACCCGTCTCTCATGCCAATTATGTGAGGGCGGGATGGCCCGGTGTTGAGCCGCCGGACGCCGGCAAATCCTGCAAAAGAAGGTAAAACAGGAGAGAGGCTGCCGATAAACACGAATACTCACCCGCAAACGTCTCTTACGCCAACACAAATCAGACAAGGGTCGCCAGCAACAACATCCAAATCAACTAAAGGCACCTGCAAATAAACGCAAATTAAAATCAAAAAGCCAAAACAAACACCTCCTCACCTGAGTGGCCGGACCAGCAGCCATTCAAAACGCAACTACAAATTGACGAAGAACGTGGCCGAGGAGGCCAGGCCAATCCACCCGACAGCGCATCCTGGGTGGCCGGACCAGCAGCCACTTGGATGCGGCCAATCAACAATTAAAATCGACAACGCATCCTGGTGGCCGGACCAGTTCGCCACTTGGATGCGGCCAATAACTCCGACCATTGCCATCACACACCGATGCCAATGCCAACACGATGACAATGCAGTTGGGTGGCCGGACCAGTGCCCCTCGAGTGCAGCAGCCAACACTAACCAACAGACAGATGCAACGTGGGCGGCCGGACCAGAGCCGCTTGCCATCAAGACCATCATTGCCCACGATGCACGCCAATACTCACAACCAGCCAATAAACAACACACAGGGGGACAACAGAGCCGGCCGGTATACAGCGTAATGTTCGCATTGCGTTTGTTATGCCGGCCGGTGCTTCGTTTTAGTTGTCCTCCTGTTAGAAATAAAATAAATATAATTAATATGTTTATATGTGTGTAAATGTATGTCAATTATCGTTTATTTTACCTTGTCTGCATCAATGTTCTTGTTGTAGATGTCAATCCTGTTGTTTTTTGTAGTTTTTGCATGTCCGTAGATAGTTTGTCCATAGTTTTAGTTACTAGCCTGTGATATTAGGAATAAGTTTTTGTAAATTAATGTAGTTTTTCTGTAGTTAATTGTATATTATTAGTAGTTTTCTGATTAGTTTTATTACCTTTTTCCTCTTCTTCCCCACCTATCTGCCATTCCCATATTTCCCCTGATATGTGGTATTACTAAAAATACCACGCAAATACCAGACTTGACCGATAACACACCAAAAAAGCCAATACAAATTCAAATTGCATTTCTCAATGCCCAGTGTGTTATCGGTCGCAACTTCGGCAATTATGCCCAGCTAATTCCTCACCCACCCCCCACCCACTTCAAATGCCACTAAATGCTAAATGAGGCTGAGCAGGAATAAAATGAACACTGCCATCCTTCGCCACTCAGCCAAATGCCCCAACAATGCCAATACAACCGCCCACAAGATGTTATGCGGTCGACTCTTCGGAGCGTCTCGCGCCCGGATCGTAAGATCCGGAAGTTGAAAGTATCCGGGCGGTTATACGGGAGCAGGCAAACTTTCCCCTTCCCATCCCATCCCATCCTTGACAACAGAGCAGCCAATTCACACAGCACAGAGAAACATTAGACACGGGCCATTGCCCAACAACAACACACACAGCCACTGAAACAGAAGGCCGTTCAAATCTTCCATTGCCTACTTATCGGTGCTGCTGCCCTCGGACTACTTTCATCTCACTGAATATTGGGGTGAGTGAAAGTGGAACCGGGGGTGAGAGCACCGGTAAGTGACGACCGGCGTGGGAGTGGGGGAGTTGGCGGACATGTGAGAGTTCCACCATGAACCTCGTCCGCCACTCTCATCTCGTCCACCCGCTCGAGAGGTCGCGATCGTCGGACGTATATAAATTGAACCATCGCCGCCGCCATTAAAATAAAATAAAATCGCAAGTTTGTTTGTTCGTTGCCATCAGTGTTGCCCGTGTCGTTTGTCGTTTTGACTGTTTTGTCGTTTATCGTTTGCCGTGTCATTTGTGCTCTGGTGCCAAAAAATAAAGACAGTGAAGGCCAGACGACGCCAAGCCAAGCCAGGCAGCAGCCATTTTGTGTCGCCGCCCCCCCCCCTCACCATTCGCCGCTGCACATGACCATTCCACACGCGGAAAAGTGCTCCTCGCCAATCCACCACGCTCCAGCCCTTCCTTCACCCCACCCACTACTATCTCCGACAAGCTTTAGTTCCTGTGCCACTACAAACAACACAAACATCACAAACTAAAAGAGATAACTGTGATGGACAAGAAAAAAAGAGAACTAAGGTGCCAATAAATAAATTAAATACAAACACACACAAGAGACTTTTCAATTAAAGAACAACAAACAGGCAGCAGATCGCCAACACACAAACCAACAGCCAGCCATGACCAGAGGAATGGCCAGACGAGGGACAACCAGACGACACAGCGACGGCGGCAGAGCGGCCCGCAGAGGCGCCCTAGCAGCAGCAGCAGCAGCCAACAACACCAACACAAACACCGCCAATAGCAGCAGCAGCAGCAGAGCCCTCGGCGCAGGCGCCAAAACCAACGCCCCAGCCAATGCAGAGCGCCGACGCCACAGCCATCCATCGAGTGAGTACCCAGCCATCACATCAGCAGCAACAGCAGCGCCAATACCAACCGCAAATCCCGCAACCCTGCCAAATCACAAAATCCCGCCAAACACAAAGGGAAAGGCCGAAAAGACGCCACTTTTCCCGCCTCTCACGCTCTCGGACATACAAAACTGTTCGGGAGTAACGGGAGAGGGAGAAGACGGAGGAGAGCCGGCAAACCGACGCGCAAGAGCGGAGCGCCAAAACGGCCAACGGGCAGCCACACACACACACACGACCGGATCCAGCCTGTTGCGGGTCGAACCTGGTTCGAGTTCGAGCAGCGGGTCGATCCGTGCCAATGCCCAGCCTGCACAAATACCACCAATCCCACCAACACCAAAACGACGCCGCGCCCTCATCGACAGTGGGAGTGACGATGAGGGTGAGGGTGAGAGGAAGCAGGCCAGACGACGGGGCCGCCATCACCAGCAGCGGCAGCAGCGGCCGCCAATTGGGAAGCCGAAGAAGAAAAGGCAGACACTGGAGGAGCTAGAGGCTATTGTCCGGGAGCAGTTGAGGCAGCACGAGCTGCGGCAGCAACAACAGAGGCAGCAGAAACGGACAACAAATACAGCCAACACCAACACAGTTGCCGCTCCTGCCACTATGCCGCAATCTGCACAGCGAACACATGCCCCTGCCCCTGCCCATGCCCCTGCCACTACTATAAATGCCAATAGCCAGACCCACAGTCATCACCAACATCGACAAAGGCCAATACATAGACAATCACCAGCCATACACATAGACAATACTGACAATATCAATACAAATAATGACGCCAACGCAATTACAATTACAAATACACCTGCCAAGACCAATACCAACACCACCACCGCCATCACCATCACAAACACCCCTGCCACTACCACCGACGATGACATCCGGCACGGCGAATTCGGGCATCAGCCCAGCCAGGAACGTGGCTTGAGGATCCTCATCCGAGGACTCTCCCACTCCATGCCGCCGGATTGGATTCGCAGCAGTATGCTGAACGAGGGGTTCACGGTTCGGTTTGTAAGGGCAATCACCGATCGATTCGATCACAGCCGCCAATTCAATCTCTTTGAGGCTGAGATCGCCCCCAAACCGGACCGTGGCCAATGCGGGGTGTTGAAGCTGCGACGCCTGGGTGGGAGGCCCGTCACGGTTGAGAGACTTGGAGTCTCCCGTGACCCTGCCCAGTGCCATCGATGTCAGGTGTTTGGCCACACCCGCGCATATTGTAGACGCGCTGCAGTTTGCATGAAATGCGCGGGTGGACACCTGACGACGGAGTGCAGCAAGCCAAGGAACGTTGCTCCCAAGTGCGCCAACTGCCAGGGCCAGCACATCAGCGCCTACAAGGGCTGCAGCGCCTACAAGGCAGCCAGGCAGCGGCTCCTGGCCCACAGGGTCGCTGTCCAGGAGCATCGACGGCAGCAGCAGCAGCCTCAGCCAATACGGCAACAGCCACAGCCAATGCAGCAGCCAATACAGCAGCAACAGCCAGCACATCGTATCCAGCAGCCACCACAACGTCACCAGCAGCCACTACAGCGACAGTTGCAGCAGCAGCCACCCACACAGCCACTCCACTCACAGCCGCAGCAGCAACGCCAACGCGGTCCGGGTCGGCAGCATCGGCAACAGCTACAGCATCGCGACCAACATCCCCAGCCACTGGCCGAGGGGCGCCAATACCAAAGGGTCCAGCCGATCCCAAATCGTGCTCCGACGCCACGCCAACCCCAGCTACAGCAGCAGCCAGGCGCCCAGTGCGATGGGAGCTGTGCCCATAATCTGAAAAGATATGCCGGTAAAATTAGAGAGCTGGAAGAAAAACTGGCAGCAATTTCAACGAAACTGACAAACCTGCTGCAGGCAAGGGACGAGAGCACGGGAGGAGTGCTGCCACAACGGACAACAACAGCAGCAGCAGCATCCACACAGCCATCACCACGACCAGCACCAAATACGCACTTTGACGCCGCAGCCATATCGGAATCCGAACCCGATATGGACTGCGAAGCAATTAATGACGATGATGACGACGAGTGGACCGACCACGATCCATTCGACGATCTGGAGGGTCTGGGCCAAGTGTGGAGGGCCCAAATCGCCAGCGCACGCGAAAGCATGCGATCGGGCGGCGCCTATTGATGTGCCCAATCGTCGATCCAGAGACAGCCACTGCAACAAAGGAAAGAGACGTCAATACGGACAACAACGAAAAACGGCCAAAACACACAAAAATCACACGTACCTGCCAATCACCAGACAGAGCTGACCATCAAGAAGCTGCCTCGCCATCAACAATGACAATTTCCTGCCAAAGGGATGGAAAAGGAGGCCTTCTTTGATGACGCTGCCGCCTGACCATGGCCGTGACGTCACGCCAATCCGAACCAACAGCTGCCATTTCCAACGACGACACAAATGCTGGCGCCTGTTGCCGCTCCACTGGGTCACACCCGTCTCTCATGCCTGGCCTGCTTCCTCTCACCCTCACCCTCATCATCACTCCCACTGTCGATGAGGGCGCGGCGTCGTTTTGGTGTTGGTGGGATTTGTGGCATTGGAGCAGGCTGGGCTATGGCTCGGATCGACCCGCTGCTCGAGCTCGAACCAGGTTCGACACGCAACAGGTTCGATCCGGTCGTGTGTGTGTGTGTGGCTGCCCGTTGGCCGTTTTGGCGCTCCGCTCTTGCGCGTCGGCTTGCCGGCTCTCCTCCGTCTTCTCCCTCTGAACTCCTGAACAGTTTTGTGCGTCCAAGAGCGTGAGAGGCGGGAAAAGTGGCAGTGAGAGCGGCGTCTTTTCGGTCTTTCCCTTTGTGGTTGGCGCGGTTTTTGTGACGGGTCTCGAGGGGGGAGTGGCTGTGGCCGTGGATATCTCGGCCATGGCAATGGCTGGGTACTCACTCGATGGGTGGCTGTGGCGTCGGCGCTCTGCATTGGCTGGGGCGTTGGTGTTGGCGCCTGCGCCGAGGGCTCTGCTGCTGCTGCTGCTATTGGCGGTGTTGGTGTTGGTGTTGTTGGCTGCTGCTGCTAGGGCGCCTCTGCGGGCCGCTCTGCCGCCGTCGCTGTGTCGTCTGGTTGACCCTCGTCTGGCCATTCCTCTGGTCATGGCTGGCTGTTGGTTTGTGTGTTGGCGATCTGCTGCCTGTTTGTTGTTTTTTAATTGAAAAGTCTCTTGTGTGTGTGTGTTTGTGTTTAATGTATTTATTGGCACCTTAGTTCTCTTTTTTTTTTGCAAACTGCAGCGCGTCTACAATATGCGCGGGTGTGGCCAAACACCTGACATCGATGGCACTGGGCAGGGTCACGGGAGACTCCAAGTCTCTCAACCGTGACGGGCCTCCCACCCAGGCGTCGCAGCTTTAACACCCCGCATTGGCCACGGTCCGGTTTGGGGGCGATCTCAGCCTCGAAGAGGTTGAATTGGCGGCTGCGATCAAATCGATCGGTGATCACCCTTACAAACCGAACCGTGAACCCCTCATTCAGCATGCTGCTGCGAATCCAATCCGGCGGCGTGGAGTGGGAGAGTCCTCGGATGAGGATCCTCAAGCCACGTTCCTGGCTGGGCTGATGCCCGAATTCGCCGTGCCGGATGTCATCGTCGGTGGTAGTGGCAGGGGTGTTTGTGATGGTGATGGCGGTGGTGGTGGTGGTGTTGGTGTTTGTATTGGCGGGTGTATTTGTATTTGTATTGGCGTCATTATTATCTCTATTGTTAATTGTGGTATTGTCTGTGTGAATGGCTGGTGATTGTCTATGTATTGGCTGTTGTCGATGTTGGTGATGGCTGTGGGTCTGGCTATTGGCAATTATAGTAGTGGCAGGGGCAGGGGCAGGGGCATGTGTTGGCTGTGCAGATTGCGGCATAGTGGCAGGATCGGCAACTGTGTTGGTGTTGGCTGCATGTGCCGTCCGTTTCTGCTGCTTCTGCTGTTGCTCCCTCAGCCCGTGCTGCCTCAGCTGCTCCTGGACAATAGCCTCCAGCTCCTCCATTGTCTGCCTTTTCTTCTTCGGCTTCCTAATTGGCGGCCCCGTCTTCTGGCCTGCTTCCTCTCACCCTCATCCTCATCTTCGCTCCCACTGTCAATGAGGGCGCGGCGTCGTTTTGGTGTTGGTGGGATTGGCTGTGATTGTGGTTGTGTAGTTGCTGCTGTTTGTCGTAGTATTGTTGCTGACTGGGCTATGGCTCGGATCGACCCGCTGCTCGATCTCGAACCAAGTTCGACACGCAACGGGTTCGATCCGGTCGTGTGTGTGTGTGTGGCGGCCCGTTGGCCGTTTTGGCGCTCCGCTCTTGCGCGTCGGCTAGCCGGCTCTCCTCCGTCTTCTCCCTCTCCCGTTACTCCTGAACGGTTTTGTATGTCCGAGAGCGTGAGAGGCGGGAAAAGCGGCAGCGAGAGCGGCGTCCCATCGGCCCTTCCCTTTGCGTTTGGCGCGGTTTTTGTGATGTGGCTCGAGGGGGGAGTGGCTGTGGCCGTGGATATATCGGCCATGGCAATGGCTGGGTACTCACTCGATGGGTAGCTGTGGCGTCGGCGCTCTGCATTGGCTGGGGCGTTGGTGTTGGCGCCTGCGCCGAGGGCTCTGCTGCTGCTGCTGCTATTGGCGGTGTTTGTGTTGGTGTTGTTGGCTGCTGCTGCTGCTGCTAGGGCGCCTCTGCGGGCCGCTCTGCCGCCGTCGCTGTGTCGTCTGGTTGTCCCTCGTCTGGCCATTCCTCTGGTCATGGCTGGCTGTTGGTTTGTGTGTTGGCGATCTGTTGCCTGTTTGTTGTTCTTTAATTGAAAAGTCTCTTGTGTGTGTTTGTGTTTAATGTAATTTATTGGCACTTTTATTCTCTTTTTTTTTTACGATGTGGACGGGAACAAAAGTTTGTCAAGGTAAGTAATGGGTGTGGTGGAGGAAGGGCGGCACGGCACGGCACACGACAGACACCACAAAAAAGAAAACAAAGCACAACAGCAAGACAACGGAAAACGGCGACACGAAAAAACGACACGAAACGGTTATGGCACGTACGTCCGACGATCGCGACCTCTCGAGCGGGTGGACGAGATGAGAGTGGCGGACGAGGTTCATGGTGGTACTCTCACATGTCCGCCAACTCCCATACTCTCCCTCTCAACTCGACTGGCCCGATCGCCGATCGTCATTTACCGGTGCTCTCACCCCCGGTTCCACTTTCACTCACCCCAATATTGAGTGAGATGAAAGTGGTCCGAGGGCAGCAGCACCGATAAGTAGGCAATGGAGAATTGGAATAGCCGTTTGTTTTAGTGGCTGTGTGTGTTGTCGTTGTCGTTGGTTAGCGGCCAGTGTCTTATGTTTGTGCTGTGGGTAGTGGCTGCTCTGTTGTTGGGGGATGGGATAGGATGGGGGGGGGGATAAATGCCTGCTCCCGTATAACCGCCCGGATACTGTAAACTTCCGGATCTTTCGATCCGGGCGCGTGACGCTCCGAAGAGTCGACCGCATAGCATCATATGGGCGGTTGAAATGGCTTTATTGGGGCGTTTGGCAGAGTGGCGGAGGTTGGCAGTGTTAATTTTGCTCCTGCTCAACCGCATTTGGCATTTAGTGGCATTTGAAGTGGGTAGGGGGTGGGGAGGAATTGGCTGGGCATAAATTGCCGAATTTGCGACCGATAACACACTGGGCATTGATAAATGCATTTTAAATTTGAAATGGCTTTTTGGTGTGTTATCGGTCATAGTCTGGTATTTGCGTGGTATTTTTCCAACGACGACGCAGATGCTGGCGCCTGTTGCCGCTCCGCTGGGTCGCACCCGTCTCTCATGCCAATTATGTGAGGGCGGGATGGCCCGGTGTTGAGCCGCCGGACGCCAGCAAATCCTGCAAAAGAAGGTGAAACAGGAGAGAGGCTGCCGATAAACACGAATACTCACCCGCAAACGTCTCTTACGCCAACACAAATCAGACAAGGGTCGCCAGCAACAACATCCAAATCAACGAAAGGCACCTGCAAATAAACGCAAATTAAAATCAAAAAGCCAAAACAAACACCTCCTCACCTGAGTGGCCGGACCAGCAGCCATTCAAAACGCAACTACAAATTGACGAAGAACGTGGCCGAGGAGGCCAGGCCAATCCACCCGACAGCGCATCCTGGGTGGCCGGACCAGCAGCCACTTGGATGCGGCCAATCAACAATTAAAATCGATAACGCATCCTGGTGGCCGGACCAGTTCGCCACTTGGATGCGGCCAATAACTCCGACCATTGCCATCACACACCGATGCCAATGCCAACACGATGACAATGCAGTTGGGTGGCCGGACCAGTGCCCCTCGAGTGCAGCAGCCAACACTAACCAACAGACAGATGCAACGTGGGCGGCCGGACCAGAGCCGCTTGCCATCAAGACCATCATTGCCCACGATGCACGCCAATACTCACAACCAGCCAATAAACAACACACAGGGGGACAACAGAGCCGGCCGGTATACAGCGTAATGTTCGCATTGCGTTTGTTATGCCTGCCGGTGCTTCGTTTTAGTTGTCCTCCTGTTAGAAATAAAATAAATATAATTAATATGTTTATATGTGTGTAAATGTATGTCAATTATCGTTTATTTTACCTTGTCTGCATCAATGTTCTTGTTGTAGATGTCAATCCTGTTGTTTTTTGTAGTTTTTGCATGTCCGTAGATAGTTTGTCCATAGTTTTAGTTACTAGCCTGTGATATTAGGAATAAGTTTTTGTAAATTAATGTAGTTTTTCTGTAGTTAATTGTATATTATTAGTAGTTTTCTGATTAGTTTTATTACCTTTTTCCTCTTCTTCCCCACCTATCTGCCATTCCCATATTTCCCCTGACATGTGGTATTACTAAAAATACCACGCAAATACCAGACTTGACCGATAACACACCAAAAAAGCCAATACAAATTCAAATTGCATTTCTCAATGCCCAGTGTGTTATCGGTCGCAACTTCGGCAATTATGCCCAGCCAATTCCTCACCCACCCCCCAACCACTTCAAATGCCACTAAATGCTAAATGAGGCTGAGCAGGAATAAAATGAACACTGCCATCCTTCGCCACTCAGCCAAATGCCCCAACAATGCCAATACAACCGCCCACAAGATGCTATGCGGTCGACTCTTCGGAGCGTCTCGCGCCCGGATCGTAAGATCCGGAAGTTGAAAGTATCCGGGCGGTTATACGGGAGCAGGCAAACTTTCCCCTTCCCATCCCATCCCATCCTTGACAACAGAGCAGCCAATTCACACAGCACAGAGAAACATTAGACACGGGCCATTGCCCAACAACAACACACACAGCCACTGAAACAGAAGGCCGTTCAAATCTTCCATTGCCTACTTATCGGTGCTGCTGCCCTCGGACTACTTTCATCTCACTGAATATTGGGGTGAGTGAAAGTGGAACCGGGGGTGAGAGCACCGGTAAGTGACGACCGGCGTGGGAGTGGGGGAGTTGGCGGACATGTGAGAGTTCCACCATGAACCTCGTCCGCCACTCTCATCTCGTCCACCCGCTCGAGAGGTCGCGATCGTCGGACGTATATAAATTGAACCATCGCCGCCGCCATTAAAATAAAATAAAATCGCAAGTTTGTTTGTTCGTTGCCATCAGTGTTGCCCGTGTCGTTTGTCGTTTTGACTGTTTTGTCGTTTATCGTTTGCCGTGTCATTTGTGCTCTGGTGCCAAAAAATAAAGACAGTGAAGGCCAGACGACGCCAAGCCAAGCCAGGCAGCAGCCATTTTGTGTCGCCGCCCCCCCCCCCCCCTCACCATTCGCCGCTGCACATGACCATTCCAAACGCGGAAAAGTGCTCCTCGCCAATCCACCACGCTCCAGCCCTTCCTTCACCCCACCCACTACTATCTCCGACAAGCTTTAGTTCCTGTGCCACTACAAACAACACAAACATCACAAACTAAAAGAGATAACTGTGATGGACAAGAAAAAAAGAGAACTAAGGTGCCAATAAATACATTAAATACAAACACACACAAGAGACTTTTCAATTAAAGAACAACAAACAGGCAGCAGATCGCCAACACACAAACCAACAGCCAGCCATGACCAGAGGAATGGCCAGACGAGGGACAACCAGACGACACAGCGACACAGCGACGGCGGCAGAGCGGCCCGCAGAGGCGCCCTAGCAGCAGCAGCAGCAGCCAACAACACGAACACAAACACCGCCAATAGCAGCAGCAGCAGCAGAGCCCTCGGCGCAGGCGCCAAAACCAACGCCCCAGCCAATGCAGAGCGCCGACGCCACAGCCATCCATCGAGTGAGTACCCAGCCATTCCCATGGCCGACATATCCACGGCCACAGCCACTCCCCCCTCGAGCCCCATCACATCAGCAGCAACAGCAGCGCCAATACCAACCGCAAATCCCGCAACCCTGCCAAATCACAAAATCCCGCCAAACACAAAGGGAAAGGCCGAAAAGACGCCACTTTTCCCGCCTCTCACGCTCTCGGACATACAAAACTGTTCGGGAGTAACGGGAGAGGGAGAAGACGGAGGAGAGCCGGCAAACCGACGCGCAAGAGCGGAGCGCCAAAACGGCCAACGGGCAGCCACACACACACACACGACCGGATCGAACCTGTTGCGGGTCGAACCTGGTTCGAGTTCGAGCAGCGGGTCGATCCGTGCCAATGCCCAGCCTGCACAAATACCACCAATCCCACCAACACCAAAACGACGCCGCGCCCTCATCGACAGTGGGAGTGACGATGAGGGTGAGGGTGAGAGGAAGCAGGCCAGACGACGGGGCCGCCATCACCAGCAGCGGCAGCAGCGGCCGCCAATTGGGAAGCCGAAGAAGAAAAGGCAGACACTGGAGGAGCTAGAGGCTATTGTCCGGGAGCAGTTGAGGCAGCACGAGCTGCGGCAGCAACAACAGAGGCAGCAGAAACGGACAACAAATAAAGCCAACACCAACACAGTTGCCGCTCCTGCCACTATGCCGCAATCTGCACAGCGAACACATGCCCCTGCCCCTGCCCATGGCCCTGCCATTACTATAAATTCCAATAGCCAGACCCACAGTCATCACCAACATCGACAAAGGCCAATACATAGACAATCACCAGCCATACACATAGACAATACTGACAATATCAATACAAATAATGACGCCAACGCAATTACAATTACAAATACACCTGCCAAGACCAATACCAACACCACCACCGCCATCACCATCACAAACACCCCTGCCACTACCACCGACGATGACATCCGGCACGGCGAATTCGGGCATCAGCCCAGCCAGGAACGTGGCTTGAGGATCCTCATCCGAGGACTCTCCCACTCCATGCCGCCGGATTGGATTCGCAGCAGTATGCTGAACGAGGGGTTCACGGTTCGGTTTGTAAGGGCAATCACCGATCGATTCGATCACAGCCGCCAATTCAATCTCTTTGAGGCTGAGATCGCCCCCAAGCCGGACCGTGGCCAATGCGGGGTGTTGAAGCTGCGACGCCTGGGTGGGAGGCCCGTCACGGTTGAGAGACTTGGAGTCTCCCGTGACCCTGCCCAGTGCCATCGATGTCAGGTGTTTGGCCACACCCGCGCATATTGTAGACGCGCTGCAGTTTGCATGAAATGCGCGGGTGGGCACCTGACGACGGAGTGCAGCAAGCCAAGGAACGTTGCTCCCAAGTGCGCCAACTGCCAGGGCCAGCACATCAGCGCCTACAAGGGCTGCAGCGCCTACAAGGCAGCCAGGCAGCGGCTCCTGGCCCACAGGGTCGCTGTCCAGGAGCATCGACGGCAGCAGCAGCAGCCTCAGCCAATACGGCAACAGCCACAGCCAATGCAGCAGCCAATACAGCAGCAACAGCCAGCACATCGTATCCAGCAGCCACCACAACGTCACCAGCAGCCACTACAGCGACAGTTGCAGCAGCAGCCACCCACACAGCCACTCCACTCACAGCCGCAGCAGCAACGCCAACGCGGTCCGGGACCAACATCCCCAGCCACTGGCCGAGGGGCGCCAATACCAAAGGGTCCAGCCGATCCCAAATCGTGCTCCGACGCCACGCCAACCCCAGCTACAGCAGCAGCCAGGCGCCCAGTGCGATGGGAGCTGTGCCCATAATCTGAAAAGATATGCCGGTAAAATTAGAGAGCTGGAAGAAAAACTGGCAGCAATTTCAACGAAACTGACAAACCTGCTGCAGGCAAGGGACGAGAGCACGGGAGGAGTGCCGCCACAACGGACAACAACAGCAGCAGCAGCATCCACACAGCCATCACCACGACCAGCACCAAATACGCACTTTGACGCCGCAGCCATATCGGAATCCGAACCCGATATGGACTGCGAAGCAATTAATGACGATGATGACGACGAGTGGACCGACCACGATCCATTCGACGATCTGGAGGGTCTGGGCCAAGTGTGGAGGGCCCAAATCGCCAGCGCACGCGAAAGCATGCGATCGGGCGGCGCCTATTGATGTGCCCAATCGTCGATCCAGAGACAGCCACTGCAACAAAGGAAAGAGACGTCAATACGGACAACAACGAAAAACGGCCAAAACACACAAAAATCACACGTACCTGCCAATCACCAGACAGAGCTGACCATCAAGAAGCTGCCTCGCCATCAACAATGACAATTTCCTGCCAAAGGGATGGAAAAGGAGGCCTTCTTTGATGACGCTGCCGCCTGACCATGGCCGTGACGTCACGCCAATCCGAACCAACAGCTGCCATTTCCAACGACGACACAGATGCTGGCGCCTGTTGCCGCTCCACTGGGTCACACCCGTCTCTCATGCCTGGCTTGCTTCCTCTCACCCTCACCCTCATCATCACTCCCACTGTCGATGAGGGCGCGGCGTCGTTTTGGTGTTGGTGGGATTTGTGGCATTGGAGCAGGCTGGGCTATGGCTCGGATCGACCCGCTGCTCGAGCTCGAACCAGGTTCGACACGCAACAGGTTAGATCCGGTCGTGTGTGTGTGTGTGGCTGCCCGTTGGCCGTTTTGGCGCTCCGCTCTTGCGCGTCGGCTTGCCGGCTCTCCTCCGTCTTCTCCCTCTCCCGTTACTCCTGAACAGTTTTGTGCGTCCAAGAGCGTGAGAGGCGGGAAAAGTGGCAGTGAGAGCGGCGTCTTTTCGGCCTTTCCCTTTGTGGTTGGCGCGGTTTTTGTGACGGGTCTCGAGGGGGGAGTGGCTGTGGCCGTGGATATATCGGCCATGGCAATGGCTGGGTACTCACTCGATGGGTGGCTGTGGCGTCGGCGCTCTGCATTGGCTGGGGCGTTGGTGTTGGCGCCTGCGCCGAGGGCTCTGCTGCTGCTGCTGCTATTGGCGGTGTTGGTGTTGTTGGCTGCTGCTGCTAGGGCGCCTCTGCGGGCCGCTCTGCCGCCGTCGCTGTGTCGTCTGGTTGACCCTCGTCTGGCCATTCCTCTGGTCATGGCTGGCTGTTGGTTTGTGTGTTGGCGATCTGCTGCCTGTTTGTTGTTTTTTAATTGAAAAGTCTCTTGTGTGTGTGTGTTTGTGTTTAATGTATTTATTGGCACCTTAGTTCTCTTTTTTTTTTGCAAACTGCAGCGCGTCTACAATATGCGCGGGTGTGTCCAAACACCTGACATCGATGGCACTGGGCAGGGTCACGGGAGACTCCAAGTCTCTCAACCGTGACGGGCCTCCCACCCAGGCGTCGCAGCTTTAACACCCCGCATTGGCCACGGTCCGGTTTGGGGGCGATCTCAGCCTCGAAGAGGTTGAATTGGCGGCTGCGATCAAATCGATCGGTGATCACCCTTACAAACCGAACCGTGAACCCCTCATTCAGCATGCTGCTGCGAATCCAATCCGGCGGCGTGGAGTGGGAGAGTCCTCGGATGAGGATCCTCAAGCCACGTTCCTGGCTGGGCTGATGCCCGAATTCGCCGTGCCGGATGTCATCGTCGGTGGTAGTGGCAGGGGTGTTTGTGATGGTGATGGCGGTGGTGGTGTTGGTGTTTGTATTGGCGGGTGTATTTGTATTTGTATTGGCGTCATTATTATCTCTATTGTTAATTGTGGTATTGTCTGTGTGAATGGCTGGTGATTGTCTATGTATTGGCTGTTGTCGATGTTGGTGATGGCTGTGGGTCTGGCTATTGGCAATTATAGTAGTGGCAGGGGCAGGGGCAGGGGCAGGGGCAGGGGCAGGGGCATGTGTTGGCTGTGCAGATTGCGGCATAGTGGCAGGATCGGCAACTGTGTTGGTGTTGGCTGCATGTGCCGTCCGTTTCTGCTGCTTCTGCTGTTGCTCCCTCAGCTCGTGCTGCCTCAGCTGCTCCTGGACAATAGCCTCCAGCTCCTCCATTGTCTGCCTTTTCTTCTTCGGCTTCCTAATTGGCGGCCCCGTCTTCTGGCCTGCTTCCTCTCACCCTCATCCTCATCTTCGCTCCCACTGTCAATGTGGGCGCGGCGTCGTTTTGGTGTTGGTGGGATTGGCTGTGATTGTGGTTGTGTAGTTGCTGCTGTTTGTCGTAGTATTGTTGCTGACTGGGCTATGGCTCGGATCGACCCGCTGCTCGATCTCGAACCAAGTTCGACACGCAACGGGTTCGATCCGGTCGTGTGTGTGTGTGTGGCGGCCCGTTGGCCGTTTTGGCGCTCCGCTCTTGCGCGTCGGCTAGCCGGCTCTCCTCCGTCTTCTCCCTCTCCCGTTACTCCTGAACGGTTTTGTATGTCCGAGAGCGTGAGAGGCGGGAAAAGCGGCAGCGAGAGCGGCGTCCCATCGGCCCTTCCCTTTGCGTTTGGCGCGGTTTTTGTGATGTGGCTCGAGGGGGAGTGGCTGTGGCCGTGGATATATCGGCCATGGCAATGGCTGGGTACTCACTCCATGGAAGGCTGTGGCGTCGGCGCTCTGCATTGGCTGGGGCGTTGGTGTTGGCGCCTGCGCCGAGGGCTCTGCTGCTGCTGCTGCTATTGGCGGTGTTTGTGTTGGTGTTGTTGGCTGCTGCTGCTGCTGCTAGGGCGCCTCTGCGGGCCGCTCTGCCGCCGTCGCTGTGTCGTCTGGTTGTCCCTCGTCTGGCCATTCCTCTGGTCATGGCTGGCTGTTGGTTTGTGTGTTGGCGATCTGCTGCCTGTTTGTTGTTCTTTAATTGAAAAGTCTCTTGTGTGTGTTTGTGTTTAATGTAATTTATTGGCACTTTTATTCTCTTTTTTTTTTACGATGTGGACGGGAACAAAAGTTTGTCAAGGTAAGTAATGGGTGTGGTGGAGGAAGGGCGGCACGGCACGGCACACGACAGACACCACAAAAAAGAAAACAAAGCACAACAGCAAGACAACGGAAAACGGCGACACGAAAAAACGACACGAAACGGTTATGGCACGTACGTCCGACGATCGCGACCTCTCGAGCGGGTGGACGAGATGAGAGTGGCGGACGAGGTTCATGGTGGTACTCTCACATGTCCGCCAACTCCCATACTCTCCCTCTCAACTCGACTGGCCCGATCGCCGATCGTCATTTACCGGTGCTCTCACCCCCGGTTCCACTTTCACTCACCCCAATATTGAGTGAGATGAAAGTGGTCCGAGGGCAGCAGCACCGATAAGTAGGCAATGGAGAATTGGAATAGCCGTTTGTTTTAGTGGCTGTGGCTGCTGGTCCGGCCACCAGGATGCGTTGTCAGCAGAGTTGGCCTGGCCTCCTCGGCCACGTTCGTCATCGGTTCAAAAAAGGCCTCTTTTTCCGCCCCTTTGGCAGAAAATTGATGATGTTCATGGCGAGGCAGCTGCTGTGGGGGCAGCTCTGTCTGGTGATTGGCAGGTACGTGTGTTTTTGTGTGTTTTGGGCGTTTTTTTTTTTTCGTGTTGGCGTGTATTGACTGTTTTCCTTTGTATTTTAGTGGCTGGCCTCTGGACTTCTGTTGGAATTGACGGCAGTGCTGCTGATGAGGCCTCCAAATTACGCCCATTATGCCTCAAGAGAGTTCCAGGAGTGGCGAGGCAGCTGCTGGAGGGGCAGCTCTGTCGGTTTAATAGCAGGTGAGTATGTTTGTTGGTCATTTGCAGATTGTTGTTAATTGTGTTTAATTATACCCGATACTCAAAATGAGTATTGGGGTATATTAGATTTGTGGTAAAAGTGGATGTGTGTAACGTCCAGAAGGAATCGTTACCGACCCCATAAAGTATATATATTCTTGATCAGCATCAATAGCCGAGTCGATTGAGCCCTGTCTGTCTGTCCGTCTGTCCGTCCGTCCGTCCGTCCGTCCGTCCATCCGTCCGTCCGTCCGTCCCCTTCAGCGCCTAGTGCTCAAAGACTATAAAAGCTAGAGCAACGATGTTTTGGATCCAGACTTCTGTGATATGTCACTGCTACAAAAATATTTCAAAACTTCGCCCCGCCAACTTCCGCCCCCACAAAGGACGAAAATCTGTGGCATCCACATTTTTAAAGATACGATAAAACCAAAAACGCAGAATCGGTGAGGATGACCATATCTTCTACAGTGCAAAATCTGAACCAGATCGTATAATGATTATAGCCAGAATCAAGAAAACAATTTCATTCTTTCTCGCTCTGTCTCTCTCTAGCACACAGGTTTCATGGTCGGTTTTGTCAATTGCAAAAAATGAGTTCAAGGATCTCAGAACCTATAAGAGCCAGAGCAACCAAATTTGGTATCCACACTCCTGTGATATCGGACCTTGACCGTTTCGTGTCCAAATTTCGCCACACCCCCTTCCGCCCCCGCAAAGGACGAAAATCTGGGGCATCCACAAATCTCAGAGACTATTAAGGCTAGAGTAACCAAATTTGGTATCCGCACTTCTGTTAGATCTGACTATAAAACGTTTATCTCAGAATTTCGCCCTACCCCTTTTCGCCCCCACAAAAGACGAAAATCTGTTGCATCCACAATCTTGCACATTCGAGAAAACTAAAAACGCAGAATCATAGATAATGACCATATCTATCAGATTGCTGAATCTGGATCAGATCGGATCATTTTTGTAGCCAAAAGCAAGAAATAAATTTTCAGTGGCTACGCAGCGCCCGACGTCACGCTCAGACTGATTTTCTGTCTCTCTCGCACGCACTCTTTGTCGTGTCGTTTAATATTAGCGGCGTCTGCCGGAGGAGAGTTATACTGACTTAGTATCGGGTATAGCCGTAGAGTTGCGGTGTCCGCAGCAACTCACAACGTTCCCCCTCGTTTTTTTCTATTTTTAGGTTTTATTGGCATTAAACTTCTGCTATTTGTCGCAATCAGTAGACGCCGTTTAATCCGTCGCTTTCGGAGTCGCCACTGGATTCTCCATTTAGAAACCTACCTAGGTCCTCATAAGGCTCTTCATCGGTCCATTGGCTGTCGTCGTCCATGTCCATATCCGGCTCACCGTCCGATATGGCCACTGCTGCTGCTGTATTGGCGGCTATTGGAACCGCTGCTGCTGCTGCTGCAGCCAATCTGGTGAGCTGCTCTGCCATCCGTTCGATCCTCCTTTCCAACTCTGTTATACGCTGTACGTACAATTGCAGGTTTTGAGCGCAGCTGCCATCACACTGGGCGTCTGGCCGCTGCTGCTGCTGGTGTTGGCGTGGCGTCGGAGCATCATTCGCGATCGGCTACATCGGCTGGACCCTCTGGTGTTGGCGCCCCCTGGTCGATGGCTGGGGATGTTGGTCGCCATACCGATGCTGCTGCCGATGCTGCCGATCCGGTTGGTGTTGGCGTTGCTGCTGCGGATTATGGAGTGGCTGTGGATGTGGCTGCTGCTGGCGACGTTGTATTGGCTGGTGTCGCTGTTGGCTTGGCTGTGGCTGCTGTCTGCGACGGTCCTCCTCCCTGGCGACCCTGTGGGCCACGAGCCTCTGCCTGGCTGCCTTGTAGGATGGGCATCCTTTGTATGAGCTGATGTGCTGGCCCTGGCAGTTGGCGCATTTGGGATTGACGGCCCTTGGCTTGCTGCACTCCGTCGTCAGGTGCCCGCCCGCGCATTTCATGCAAACTGCAGCGCGTCTACAATATGCGCGGGTGTGGCCAAACACCTGACATCGATGGCACTGGGCAGGGTCACGGGAGACTCCAAGTCTCTCAACCGTGATGGGCCTCCCACCCAGGCGTCGCAGCTTCAACACCTCGTATTGGCCACGGTCCGGTTTGGGGGCGATCTCAGCCTCGAATAGGTTGTATTGACGGCTGCGATCGAATCGATCGGTGATCACCCTTACAAACCGAACCGTGAACCCCTCATTCAGCATGCTGCTGCGAATCCAATCCGGCGGCGTGGAGTGGGAGAGTCCTCGGATGAGGATCCTCAAGCCACGATCCTGGCTGGGCTGATGCCCGAATTCGCCGTGCCGGATGTCATCGTCGGTGGTAGTGGCAGGGGTGTTTGTGATGGTGATGGCGGTGGTGGTGTTGGTGTTTGTATTGGCGGGTGTATTTGTATTTTTATTGGCGTCATTATTATCTCTAATGTTAATTGTGGTATTGTCTGTGTGAATGGCTGGTGATTGTCTATGTATTGGCTGTTGTCGATGTTGGTGATGGCTGTGGGTCTGGCTATTGGCAATTATAGTAGGGGCAGGGGCAGGGGCAGGGGCAGGGGCATGTGTTGGCTGTGCAGATTGCGGCATAGTGGCAGGATCGGCAACTGTGTTGGTGTTGGCTGCATGTGCCGTCCGTTTCTGCTGCTTCTGCTGTTGCTCCCTCAGCTCGTGCTGCCTCAGCTGCTCCTGGACAATAGCCTCCAGCTCCTCCATTGTCTGCCTTTTCTTCTTCGGCTTCCTAATTGGCGGCCGCTGCTGCCGCTGCTGGTGATGGCGGCCCCGTCTTCTGGCCTGCTTCTCTCACCCTCATCCTCATCTTCGCTCCCACTGTCGATGAGGGCGCGGCGTCGTTTTGGTGTTGGTGGGATTTGTGGCATTGGAGCAGGCTGGGCTATGGCTCGGATCGACCCGCTGCTCGATCTCGAACCAAGTTCGACACGCAACGGGTTCGATCCGGTCGTGTGTGTGTGTGTGGCGGCCCGTTGGCCGTTTTGGCGCTCCGCTCTTGCGCGTCGGCTAGCCGGCTCTCCTCCGTCTTCTCCCTCTCCCGTTACTCCCGAACGGTTTTGTATGTCCGAGAGCGTGAGAGGCGGGAAAAGCGGCAGCGAGAGCGGCGTCCCATCGGCCCTTCCCTTTGCGTTTGGCGCGGTTTTTGTGATGTGGCTCGAGGGGGGAGTGGCTGTGGCCGTGGATATATCGGCCATGGCAATGGCTGGGTACTCACTCCATGGAAGGCTGTGGCGTCGGCGCTCTGCATTGGCTGGGGCGTTGGTGTTGGCGCCTGCGCCGAGGGCTCTGCTGCTGCTGCTGCTATTGGCGGTGTTTGTGTTGGTGTTGTTGGCTGCTGCTGCTGCTGCTAGGGCGCCTCTGCGGGCCGCTCTGCCGCCGTCGCTGTGTCGTCTGGTTGTCCCTCGTCTGGCCATTCCTCTGGTCATGGCTGGCTGTTGGTTTGTGTGTTGGCGATCTGCTGCCTGTTTGTTGTTCTTTAATTGAAAAGTCTCTTGTGTGTGTTTGTGTTTAATGTAATTTATTGGCACTTTTATTCTCTTTTTTTTTTACGATGTGGACGGGAACAAAAGTTTGTCAAGGTAAGTAATGGGTGTGGTGGAGGAAGGGCGGCACGGCACGGCACACGACAGACACCACAAAAAAGAAAACAAAGCACAACAGCAAGACAACGGAAAACGGCGACACGAAAAAACGACACGAAACGGTTATGGCACGTACGTCCGACGATCGCGACCTCTCGAGCGGGTGGACGAGATGAGAGTGGCGGACGAGGTTCATGGTGGTACTCTCACATGTCCGCCAACTCCCATACTCTCCCTCTCAACTCGACTGGCCCGATCGCCGATCGTCATTTACCGGTGCTCTCACCCCCGGTTCCACTTTCACTCACCCCAATATTGAGTGAGATGAAAGTGGTCCGAGGGCAGCAGCACCGATAAGTAGGCAATGGAGAATTGGAATAGCCGTTTGTTTTAGTGGCTGTGGCTGCTGGTCCGGCCACCAGGATGCGTTGTCAGCAGAGTTGGCCTGGCCTCCTCGGCCACGTTTGTCATCGGTTCAAAAAAGGCCTCTTTTTCCGCCCCTTTGGCAGAAAATTGATGATGTTCATGGCGAGGCAGCTGCTGTGGGGGCAGCTCTGTCTGGTGATTGGCAGGTACGTGTGTTTTTGTGTGTTTTGGGCGTTTTTTTTTTTTTCGTGTTGGCGTGTATTGACTGTTTTCCTTTGTATTTTAGTGGCTGGCCTCTGGACTTCTGTTGGAATTGACGGCAGTGCTGCTGATGAGGCCTCCAAATTACGCCCATTATGCCTCAAGAGAGTTCCAGGAGTGGCGAGGCAGCTGCTGGAGGGGCAGCTCTGTCGGTTTAATAGCAGGTGAGTATGTTTGTTGGTCATTTGCAGATTGTTGTTAATTGTGTTTAATTATACCCGATACTCAAAATGAGTATTGGGGTATATTAGATTTGTGGTAAAAGTGGATGTGTGTAACGTCCAGAAGGAATCGTTACCGACCCCATAAAGTATATATATTCTTGATCAGCATCAATAGCCGAGTCGATTGAGCCCTGTCTGTCTGTCCGTCTGTCCGTCCGTCCGTCCGTCCGTCCGTCCGTCCGTCCGTCCGTCCGTCTGTCCGTCCGTCCCCTTCAGCGCCTAGTGCTCAAAGACTATAAAAGCTAGAGCAACGATGTTTTGGATCCAGACTTCTGTGATATGTCACTGCTACAAAAATATTTCAAAACTTCGCCCCGCCAACTTCCGCCCCCACAAAGGACGAAAATCTGTGGCATCCACATTTTTAAAGATACGATAAAACCAAAAACGCAGAATCGGTGAGGATGACCATATCTTCTACAGTGCAAAATCTGAACCAGATCGTATAATGATTATAGCCAGAATCAAGAAAACAATTTCATTCTTTCTCGCTCTGTCTCTCTCTAGCACACAGGTTTCATGGTCGGTTTTGTCAATTGCAAAAAATGAGTTCAAGGATCTCAGAACCTATAAGAGCCAGAGCAACCAAATTTGGTATCCACACTCCTGTGATATCGGACCTTGACCGTTTCGTGTCCAAATTTCGCCACACCCCCTTCCGCCCCCGCAAAGGACGAAAATCTGGGGCATCCACAAATCTCAGAGACTATTAAGGCTAGAGTAACCAAATTTGGTATCCGCACTTCTGTTAGATCTGACTATAAAACGTTTATCTCAGAATTTCGCCCCACCCCTTTTCGCCCCCACAAAAGACGAAAATCTGTTGCATCCACAATCTTGCACATTCGAGAAAACTAGAAACGCAGAATCATAGATAATGACCATATCTATCAGATTGCTGAATCTGGATCAGATCGGATCATTTTTGTAGCCAAAAGCAAGAAATAAATTTTCAGTGGCTACGCAGCGCCCGACGTCACGCTCAGACTGATTTTCTGTCTCTCTCGCACGCACTCTTTGTCGTGTCGTTTAATATTAGCGGCGTCTGCCGGAGGAGAGTTATACTGACTTAGTATCGGGTATAGCCGTAGAGTTGCGGTGTCCGCAGCAACTCACAACGTTCCCCCTCGTTTTTTTCTATTTTTAGGTTTTATTGGCATTAAACTTCTGCTATTTGTCGCAATCAGTAGACGCCGTTTAATCCGTCGCTTTCGGAGTCGCCACTGGATTCTCCATTTAGAAACCTACCTAGGTCCTCATAAGGCTCTTCATCGGTCCATTGGCTGTCGTCGTCCATGTCCATATCCGGCTCACCGTCCGATATGGCCACTGCTGCTGCTGTATTGGCGGCTATTGGAACCGCTGCTGCTGCTGCTGCAGCCAATCTGGTGAGCTGCTCTGCCATCCGTTCGATCCTCCTTTCCAACTCTGTTATACGCTGTACGTACAATTGCAGGTTTTGAGCGCAGCTGCCATCACACTGGGCGTCTGGCCGCTGCTGCTGCTGGTGTTGGCGTGGCGTCGGAGCATCATTCGCGATCGGCTACATCGGCTGGACCCTCTGGTGTTGGCGCCCCCTGGTCGATGGCTGGGGATGTTGGTCGCCATACCGATGCTGCTGCCGATGCTGCCGATCCGGTTGGTGTTGGCGTTGCTGCTGCGGATTATGGAGTGGCTGTGGATGTGGCTGCTGCTGGGGACGTTGTATTGGCTGGGGTCGCTGGTGGCTTGGCTGTGGCTGCTGTCTGCGACGCTCCTCCTCCCTGGCGACCCTGTGGGCCACGAGCCTCTGCCTGGCTGCCTTGTAGGATGGGCATCCTTTGTATGAGCTGATGTGCTGGCCCTGGCAGTTGGCGCATTTGGGATTGACGGCCCTTGGCTTGCTGCACTCCGTCGTCAGGTGCCCGCCCGCGCATTTCATGCAAACTGCAGCGCGTCTACAATATGCGCGGGTGTGGCCAAACACCTGACATCGATGGCACTGGGCAGGGTCACGGGAGACTCCAAGTCTCTCAACCGTGATGGGCCTCCCACCCAGGCGTCGCAGCTTCAACACCTCGTATTGGCCACGGTCCGGTTTGGGGGCGATCTCAGCCTCGAATAGGTTGTATTGACGGCTGCGATCGAATCGATCGGTGATCACCCTTACAAACCGAACCGTGAACCCCTCATTCAGCATGCTGCTGCGAATCCAATCCGGCGGCGTGGAGTGGGAGAGTCCTCGGATGAGGATCCTCAAGCCACGATCCTGGCTGGGCTGATGCCCGAATTCGCCGTGCCGGATGTCATCGTCGGTGGTAGTGGCAGGGGTGTTTGTGACGGTGATGGCGGTGGTGGTGTTGGTGTTTGTATTGGCGGGTGTATTTGTATTTGTATTGGCGTCATTATTATCTCTATTGTTAATTGTGGTATTGTCTGTGTGAATGGCTGGTGATTGTCTATGTATTGGCTGTTGTCGATGTTGGTGATGGCTGTGGGTCTGGCTATTGGCAATTATAGTAGTGGCAGGGGCAGGGGCAGGGGCGGGGGGATGTGTTGGCTGTGCAGATTGCGGCATAGTGGCAGGATCGGCAACTGTGTTGGTGTTGGCTGCATGTGCCGTCCGTTTCTGCTGCTTCTGCTGTTGCTCCCTCAGCTCGTGCTGCCTCAGCTGCTCCTGGACAATAGCCTCCAGCTCCTCCATTGTCTGCCTTTTCTTCTTCGGCTTCCTAATTGGCGGCCGCTGCTGCCGCTGCTGGTGATGGCGGCCCCGTCTTCTGGCCTGCTTCCTCTCACCCTCATCCTCATCTTCGCTCCCACTGTCGATGAGGGCGCGGCGTCGTTTTGGTGTTGGTGGGATTTGTGGCATTGGAGCAGGCTGGGCTATGGCTCGGATCGACCCGCTGCTCGAGCTCGAACCAGGTTCGACACGCAACAGGTTCGATCCGGTCGTGTGTGTGTGTGTGGCGGCCCGTTGGCCGTTTTGGCGCTCCGCTCTTGCGCGTCGGCTAGCCGGCTCTCCTCCGTCTTCTCCCTCTCCCGTTACTCCCGAACGGTTTTGTATGTCCGAGAGCGTGAGAGGCGGGAAAAGCGGCAGCGAGAGCGGCGTCCCATCGGCCCTTCCCTTTGCGTTTGGCGCGGTTTTTGTGATGTGGCTCGGAGGGGAGTGGCTGTGGCCGTGGATATATCGGCCATGGCAATGGCTGGGTACTCACTCGATGGAAGGCTGTGGCGTCGGCGCTCTGCATTGGCTGGGGCGTTGGTGTTGGCGCCTGCGCCGAGGGCTCTGCTGCTGCTGCTGCTATTGGCGGTGTTGGTGTTGGTGTTGTTGGCTGCTGCTGCTAGGGCGCCTCTGCGGGCCGCTCTGCCGCCGTCGCTGTGTCGTCTGGTTGACCCTCGTCTGGCCATTCCTCTGGTCATGGCTGGCTGTTGGGTTGTGTGTTGGCGATCTGCTGCCTGTTTGTTGTTTTTAATTGAAAAGTCTCTTGTGTGTGTGTGTTTGTGTTTAATGTATTTATTGGCACCTTAGTTCTCTTTTTTTTTTTTGCAAACTGCAGCGCGTCTACAATATGCGCGGGTGTGGCCAAACACCTGACATCGATGGCACTGGGCAGGGTCACGGGAGACTCCAAATCTCTCAACCGTGACGGGCCTCCCACCCAGGCGTCGCAGCTTTAACACCCCGCATTGGCCACGGTCCGGTTTGGGGGCGATCTCAGCCTCGAAGAGGTTGAATTGGCGGCTGCGATCAAATCGATCGGTGATCACCCTTACAAACCGAACCGTGAACCCCTCATTCAGCATGCTGCTGCGAATCCAATCCGGCGGCGTGGAGTGGGAGAGTCCTCGGATGAGGATCCTCAAGCCACGTTCCTGGCTGGGCTGATGCCCGAATTCGCCGTGCCGGATGTCATCGTCGGTGGTAGTGGCAGGGGTGTTTGTGATGGTGATGGCGGTGGTGGTGGTGGTGGTGGTGTTTGTATTGGCGGGTGTATTTGTATTTGTATTGGCGTCATTATTATCTCTATTGTTAATTGTGGTATTGTCTGTGTGAATGGCTGGTGATTGTCTATGTATTGGCTGTTGTCGATGTTGGTGATGGCTGTGGGTCTGGCTATTGGCAATTATAGTAGTGGCAGGGGCAGGGGCAGGGGCAGGGGCATGTGTTGGCTGTGCAGATTGCGGCATAGTGGCAGGATCGGCAACTGTGTTGGTGTTGGCTGCATGTGCCGTCCGTTTCTGCTGCTTCTGCTGTTGCTCCCTCAGCTCGTGCTGCCTCAGCTGCTCCTGGACAATAGCCTCCAGCTCCTCCATTGTCTGCCTTTTCTTCTTCGGCTTCCTAATTGGCGGCCGCTGCTGCCGCTGCTGGTGATGGCGGCCCCGTCTTCTGGCCTGCTTCCTCTCACCCTCATCCTCATCTTCGCTCCCACTGTCGATGAGGGCGCGGCGTCGTTTTGGTGTTGGTGGGATTGGCTGTGATTGTGGTTGTGATTGTGGTTGTGTAGTTGCTGCTGTTTGTCGTAGTATTGGTGCTGACTGGGCTATGGCTCGGATCGACCCGCTGCTCGAACTCGAACCAAGTTCGACACGCAACGGGTTCGATCCGGTCGTGTGTGTGTGTGTGGCTGCCCGTTGGCCGTTTTGGCGCTCCGCTCTTGCGCGTCGGCTAGCAGGCTCTCCTCCGTCTTATCCCTCTCCCGTTACTCCCGAACGGTTTTGTATGTCCGAGAGCGTGAGAGGCGGGAAAAGCGGCAGCGAGAGCGGCGTCCCATCGGCCCTTCCCTTTGCGTTTGGCGCGGTTTTGTGATGTGTCTCGAGGGGGGAGTGGCTGTGGCCGTGGATATATCGGCCATGGCAATGGCTGGGTACTCACTCGATGGAAGGCTGTGGCGTCGGCGCTCTGCATTGGCTGGGGCGTTGGTGTTGGCGCCTGCGCCGAGGGCTCTGCTGCTGCTGCTGCTATTGGCGGTGTTGGTGTTGGTGTTGTTGGCTGCTGCTGCTAGGGCGCCTCTGCGGGCCGCTCTGCCGCCGTCGCTGTGTCGTCTGGTTGTCCCTCGTCTGGCCATTCCTCTGGTCATGGCTGGCTGTTGGTTTGTGAGTTGGCGATGTGCTGCCTGTTTGTTGTTCTTTAATTGAAAAGTCTCTTGTGTGTGTTTGTATTTAATGTATTTATTGGCACCTTAGTTCTCTTTTTTTCTTGTCTATCACAGTTATCTCTTTTAGTTTGTGATGTTTGTGATGTTTGTAGTGGCACAGGAACTAAATCTTGTCGGAGATAGTAGTGGGTGGGGTGAAGGAAGGGCTGGAGCGTGGTGGATTGGCGAGGAGCACTTTTCCGCGTTTGGAATGGTCATGTACAGCGGCGAATGGGGGGGGGGGGGGGGGGGCGACACAAAATGGCTGCTTCCTGGCTTGGCTTGGCGTCGTCTGGCCTTCACTGTCTTTATTTTTTGGCACCAGAGCACAAATGACACGGCAAACGATAAACGACAAAACAGTCAAAACGACAATCGACACGGGCAACACTGATGGCAACGAACAAACAAACTTGCGATTTTATTTTATTTTAATGGCGGCGGCGATGGTTCAATTTATATACGTCCGACGATCGCGACCTCTCGAGCGGGTGGACGAGATGAGAGTGGCGGACGAGGTTCATGGTGGAACTCTCACATGTCCGCCAACTCCCCCACTCCCACGCCGGTCGTCACTTACCGGTGCTCTCACCCCCGGTTCTACTTTCACTCACCCCAATATTCAGTGACATGAAAGTAGTCCGAGGGCAGCAGCACCGATAAGTAGGCAATGGAAGATTTGAACGGCCTTCTGTTTCAGTGGCTGTGTGTGTTGTTGTTGGGCAATGGCCCGTGTCTAATATTTCTCTGTGCTGTGTGAATTGGCTGCTCTGTTCTCAAGGATCGGATGGGATGGGAAGGGGAAAGTTTGCCTGCTCCCGTATAACCGCCCGGATACTTTCAACTTCCGGATCTTACGATCCGGGCGCGAGACGCTCCGAAGAGTCGACCGCATAGCATCTTGTGGGCGGCTGTATTGGCATTGTTGGGGCATTTGGCTGAGTGGCGAAGGATGGCAGTGTTCATTTTATTCCTGCTCAGCCTCATTTGTCATTTAGTGGCATTTGAAGTGGGTGGGGGGTGGGTGAGGAATTGGCTGGGCATAATTGCCGAAGTTGCGACCGATAACACACTGGGCATTGAGAAATGCAATTTGAATTTGTGTTGGCTTTTTTGGTGTGTTATCGGTCAAGTCTGGTATTTGCGTGGTATTTTTAGTAATACCACATGTCAGGGGAAATATGGGAAAGGCAGATAGGTGGGGAAGAAGAGGAAAAAGGTAATAAAACTAATCAGAAAACTACTAATAATATACAATTAACTACAGAAAAACTACATTAATTTACAAAAACTTATTCCTAATATCGCAGGCTAGTAACTAAAACTATGGACAAACTATCTACGGACATGCAAAAACTACAAAAAACAACAGGATTGACATCTACAACAAGAACATTGATGCAGACAAGGTAAAATAAACGATAATTGACATACATTTACACACATATAAACATATTAATTATATTTATTTTATTTCTAACAGGAGGACAACTACAACGAAGCACCGGCCGGCATAACAAACGCAATGCGAACATTACGCTGTATACCGGCCGGCTCTGTTGTCCCCCTGTGTGTTGTTTATTGGCTGGTTGTGAGTATTGGCGTGCATCGTGGGCAATGATGGTCTTGATGGCAAGCGGCTCTGGTCCGGCCGCCCACGTTGCATCTGTCTGTTGGTTAGTGTTGGCTGCTGCACTCGAGGGGCACTGGTCCGGCCACCCAACTGCATTGTCATCGTGTTGGCATTGGCATCGGTGTGTGATGGCAATGGTCGGAGTTATTGGCCGCATCCAAGTGGCGAACTGGTCTGGCCACCAGGATGCGTTGTCGATTTTAATTGTTGATTGGCCGCATCCAAGTGGCTGCTGGTCCGGCCACCCAGGATGCGCTGTCAGGTGGATTGGCCTGGCCTCCTCGGCCACGTTCGTCGTCAATTTGTAGTTGCGTTTTGAATGGCTGCTGGTCCGGCCACTCAGGTGAGGAGGTGTTTGTTTTGGCTTTTTGATTTTAATTTGCGTTTATTTGCAGGTGCCTTTCGTTGATTTGGATGTTGTTGCTGGCGACCCTTGTCTGATTTGTGTTGGCGTAAGAGACGTTTGCGGGTGAGTATTCGATTTGGGCCCTCCACACTTGGCCCAGACCCTCCAGATCGTCGAATGGATCGTGGTCGGTCCATTCGTCGTCATGTTCGTCGTCCATATCGGATTCGGAGTCCGATATGGCTGCGGCGTCATGGTGCGTATTTGCAGTTGGTCGTGGTGATGGCTGTGTGGATGCTGCTGCTGCTGTTTTTGTCTGAAGTGGCGGCACTCCTCCCGTGCTCTCGTCCCTTGCCTGCAGCAGGTTTGTCAGTTTCGTCAAAATTGCTGCCAGCTTATCCTCCAGCTCTTTAATTTTTACGGCATATCTTTTCAGGATATGGGCACAGCTCCCATCGCACTGGGCGCCTGGCTGCTGCAGTAGCTGGGGTTGGCGTGGCGTCGGAGCACGATTTGGGATCGGCTGCATCGACAGGACCCTGTGGTGTTGGCGCCCCTCGGCCAGTGGCTGGGGATGTTGGGGGCGATGCTGTAGCTGTTGCCGATGCTGCCGACCCGGACCGCGTTGGCGTTGCTGCTGCGGCTGTGGGTGGAGTGGCTGTGTGGGTGGCTGCTGCTGCAACTGTCGCTGTAGTGGCTGCTGGTGACGTTGTGATGGCTGCTGGAGACGATGTGCTGGCTGTTGCTGCTGTATTGGCTGCTGCATTTGCTGTGGCTGTTGCCGTAGTGGCTGAGGCTGCTGCTGCTGCCGTCGATGCTCCTGGACAGCGACCCTGTGGGCCAGGAGCCGCTGCCTGGCTGCCTTGTAGGCGCTGATGTGGGCGCCTTGGCAGTTGGCGCATTTGGGATTGACGGCCCTTGGCTTGCTGCACTCCGTCGTCAGGTGCCCGCCCGCGCATTTCATGCAAACTGCAGCGCGTCTACAATATGCGCGGGTGTGGCCAAACACCTGACATCGATGGCACTGGGCAGGGTCACGGGAGACTCCAAGTCTCTCAACCGTGACGGACCTCCCACCCAGGCGTCGCAGCTTCAACACATCGAATTGACCACGGTCCGGTTTGGGGGCGATCTCAGCCTCGAAGAGGTTGTATTGGCGGCTGCGATCGAATCGATCGGTGATCGCCCGAGTAAACCGCACCGTGTACCCCTCGGCCTGCATACAGTCCCGGAACCAGTCAGAGGGCGTGGAATGGGGAAGACCTCGGATGAGGATCCTCAAGCCTCTGTCCTCCACAGGCTGATGCCCGAACTCGCCGTGCCGGATGTCATTGGCAATGGCAAGGGTGTGTGTATTGGGAGTGGCAGTAGTTGTGTTGGTGTTGGTATTGGCGATGGTGCTGGTGTGAGTGGCGGTGACGGTGTTGGTGTTTGTATTTGTGTTTTGTGTTTGCTGCCGCTGCTGGTGATGGCGGCCCCGTCGTCTAGCCTGCTTCCTCTCACCCTCACCCTCATCATCACTCCCACTGTCGATGAGGGCGCGGCGTCGTTTTGGTGTTGGTGGGATTTGTGGCATTGGAGCAGGCTGGGCTATGGCTCGGATCGACCCGCTGCTCGAGCTCGAACCAGGTTCGACACGCAACAGGTTAGATCCGGTCGTGTGTGTGTGTGTGGCTGCCCGTTGGCCGTTTTGGCGCTCCGCTCTTGCGCGTCGGCTTGCCGGCTCTCCTCCGTCTTCTCCCTCTCCCGTTACTCCTGAACAGTTTTGTGCGTCCAAGAGCGTGAGAGGCGGGAAAAGTGGCAGTGAGAGCGGCGTCTTTTCGGCCTTTCCCTTTGTGGTTGGCGCGGTTTTTGTGACGGGTCTCGAGGGGGGAGTGGCTGTGGCCGTGGATATATCGGCCATGGCAATGGCTGGGTACTCACTCGATGGGTGGCTGTGGCGTCGGCGCTCTGCATTGGCTGGGGCGTTGGTGTTGGCGCCTGCGCCGAGGGCTCTGCTGCTGCTGCTGCTATTGGCGGTGTTGGTGTTGGTGTTGTTGGCTGCTGCTGCTAGGGCGCCTCTGCGGGCCGCTCTGCCGCCGTCGCTGTGTCGTCTGGTTGACCCTCGTCTGGCCATTCCTCTGGTCATGGCTGGCTGTTGGTTTGTGTGTTGGCGATCTGCTGCCTGTTTGTTGTTTTTTAATTGAAAAGTCTCTTGTGTGTGTGTGTTTGTGTTTAATGTATTTATTGGCACCTTAGTTCTCTTTTTTTTTTGCAAACTGCAGCGCGTCTACAATATGCGCGGGTGTGGCCAAACACCTGACATCGATGGCACTGGGCAGGGTCACGGGAGACTCCAAGTCTCTCAACCGTGACGGGCCTCCCACCCAGGCGTCGCAGCTTTAACACCCCGCATTGGCCACGGTCCGGTTTGGGGGCGATCTCAGCCTCGAAGAGGTTGAATTGGCGGCTGCGATCAAATCGATCGGTGATCACCCTTACAAACCGAACCGTGAACCCCTCATTCAGCATGCTGCTGCGAATCCAATCCGGCGGCGTGGAGTGGGAGAGTCCTCGGATGAGGATCCTCAAGCCACGTTCCTGGCTGGGCTGATGCCCGAATTCGCCGTGCCGGATGTCATCGTCGGTGGTAGTGGCAGGGGTGTTTGTGATGGTGATGGCGGTGGTGGTGTTGGTGTTTGTATTGGCGGGTGTATTTGTATTTTTATTGGCGTCATTATTATCTCTAATGTTAATTGTGGTATTGTCTGTGTGAATGGCTGGTGATTGTCTATGTATTGGCTGTTGTCGATGTTGGTGATGGCTGTGGGTCTGGCTATTGGCAATTATAGTAGTGGCAGGGGCAGGGGCAGGGGCAGGGGCATGTGTTGGCTGTGCAGATTGCGGCATAGTGGCAGGATCGGCAACTGTGTTGGTGTTGGCTGCATGTGCCGTCCGTTTCTGCTGCTTCTGCTGTTGCTCCCTCAGCTCGTGCTGCCTCAGCTGCTCCTGGACAATAGCCTCCAGCTCCTCCATTGTCTGCCTTTTCTTCTTCGGCTTCCTAATTGGCGGCCCCGTCTTCTGGCCTGCTTCCTCTCACCCTCATCCTCATCTTCGCTCCCACTGTCAATGAGGGCGCGGCGTCGTTTTGGTGTTGGTGGGATTGGCTGTGATTGTGGTTGTGTAGTTGCTGCTGTTTGTCGTAGTATTGTTGCTGACTGGGCTATGGCTCGGATCGACCCGCTGCTCGATCTCGAACCAAGTTCGACACGCAACGGGTTCGATCCGGTCGTGTGTGTGTGTGTGGCGGCCCGTTGGCCGTTTTGGCGCTCCGCTCTTGCGCGTCGGCTAGCCGGCTCTCCTCCGTCTTCTCCCTCTCCCGTTACTCCCGAACGGTTTTGTATGTCCGAGAGCGTGAGAGGCGGGAAAAGCGGCAGCGAGAGCGGCGTCCCATCGGCCCTTCCCTTTGCGTTTGGCGCGGTTTTTGTGATGTGGCTCGAGGGGGAGTGGCTGTGGCCGTGGATATATCGGCCATGGCAATGGCTGGGTACTCACTCGATGGAAGGCTGTGGCGTCGGCGCTCTGCATTGGCTGGGGCGTTGGAGTTGGCGCCTGCGCCGAGGGCTCTGCTGCTGCTGCTGCTATTGGCGGTGTTTGTGTTGGTGTTGTTGGCTGCTGCTGCTGCTGCTAGGGCGCCTCTGCGGGCCGCTCTGCCGCCGTCGCTGTGGCGTGTGGTTGACCCTCGTCTGGACATTCCTCTCGTCATAGTTGTTGTTAGTTTGTGTATTGGCGATTTGCTGTCTGTTTGTTGTTTTCCCTTACTGAAAAGTCTCTTGTGTGTGTGTGTTTGTGTTTAATGTATTTATTGGCACTTTCTGTCTCTTTACACAGTTTGTCTCTCGTTAGGTTTGTGTTTTTATAACTTAATGTTATTTATTGGCGTTTAAAATTAATCACATTTATTGGGGAGCAGAAAGTTTGTTGAGTGGAGGGAGCGGGGGCACGGCACGGCACGGCACGGCACACGACAGACACCACAAAAAAGAAAACAAAGCACAACAGCAAGACAACGGAAAAACGGCGACACGAAAAAACGACACGAAACGGTTTTGGCACGTCCGACGATCGCGACCTCTCGAGCGGGTGCACGAGATGAGAGTGGCGGACGAGGTTCATGGTGGTACTCTCACATGTCCGCCAACTCCCATACTCTCCCCCTCAACTCGACTGGCCCGATCGCCGATCGTCATTTACCGGTGCTCTCACCCCCGGTTCCACTTTCACTCACCCCAATATTGAGTGAGATGAAAGTGGTCCGAGGGCAGCAGCACCGATAAGTAGGAAATGGAGAATTGGAATAGCCGTTTGTTTTAGTGGCTGTGTGTGTTGTCGTTGTCGTGTCTTATGTTTGTGCTGTGTGTAGTGGCTGCTCTGTTGCTGGGGGATGGGATAGGATGGGGGGGGGGGGGGGGGATAAATGCCTGCTCCCGTATAACCGCCCGGATACTGTAAACTTCCGGATCTTTCGATCCGGGCGGTTGAAATGGCTTTATTGGGGCGTTTGGCAGAGTGGCGGAGGTTGGCAGTGTTAATTTTGCTCCTGCTCAACCGCATTTGGCATTTAGTGGCATTTGAAGTGGGTAGGGGGTGGGGAGGAATTGGCTGGGCATAAATTGCCGAATTTGCGACCGATAACACACTGGGCATTGATAAATGCATTTTAAATTTGAAATGGCTTTTTGGTGTGTTATCGGTCATAGTCTGGTATTTGCGTGGTATTTTTGGTAATACCACGTGTCAAGGGGAATTATGGGAATGGCAGATAGGTTGGGAAGAAGAGTAAGAAGGTAAAACTAATTAGAAAACTACGAAAAATATACAATTATCTACAGAAAAGTACATTAATTTACAAAAACTTATTCCTAATATCACAGGCAAGTACTAAAACTATGAACAAACTATCTACGGACATGCAAAAACTACAGAAACAACAGGATTGACATCTACAACAAATACATTGATGCAGACGAGGTAAAATAAACGATAATTGACATACATTTACAACATATAAACATATTAATTATATTTATTTTATTTCTAACAGGAGGACAACTACAACGAAGCACCGGCCGGCATAACAAACGCAATGCGAACATTACGCCGTATACCGGCCGGCTCTGTTGTCCCCCTGTGTGTTGTTTATTGGCTGGCTGGTTGTGAGTATTGGCGTGCATCGTGGGCAATGATGGTGTTGATGGCGAGCGGCTCTGGTCCGGCCGCCCACGTTGCATCTGTCTGTTGGTTTGGTGCAGCAGACCGAGTGGCACTGGTCCGGCCACCCGAAGATGCATTGTCCAGTGTGTTGGCATTGGCATCGAAAAGTGATGCCAACGAATCGTGATATTGGCCGCATCCAAGTGGCTGCTGGTCCGGCCACCAGGATACGTTGTCGATTGTATTGTTGTTGGCCGCAACCGAGTGGCTGCTGGTCCGGCCACCCAGGATGCGTTGTCGGTAGAATTGGCCTGGCCTCCTCGGCCACGTTCGTCGTCAATTTGTAACGGCGTTTTGAGTGGCTGGTGGTCCGGCCACCCAGTTGAGGAGGTGTTTGCTTTGGCGTGTGATTTTAATTTGTGTTTATTTGCAGGTACTTGTCGGCGTTTGGATGCTGTTGCTGGCGACCCTTGTCTGGTTTGTGTTGGCGTGAGAGGCGTTTGCAGGTGAGTATATGTGTTTATTGGCAGCCTCTCTCCTGATTCTCCTCTCCTCTCCTTCTCCTCCTTCTTCTTTTGCAGGATTTGCTGGCGTCCGGCGGCTCAACACCAGGCCATCCCGCCCTCACATAATTGGCATGAGAGACGGGTGCGACCCAGTGGAGCGGCAACAGGCGCCAGCATCTGCGTCGTCGTTGGAAATGGCAGCTGTATGTTTGGAGTGGCGTGACGTCACGGCCATGGTCAGGCGGCAGCGTCATCAGAAAGGGGCCTCCTTTTCCTTCCCTTTGGCAGGAATTGTCAGTGTTGATGGCGAGGCAGCTTCCTGCTGGGCAGCTCTGTCTGGTGATTGGCAGGTAAGTGTGGATTTCATGTGTTTTGGCCGCTTTTCGTGTTGTCGTGGTGCATGTGGTGGTGGTGCAGATGGTGGGCAGTGGCAGTAGCTTTGGTGCTGCTGCTTGAGGCTACAGCGGTGCTGGTGACCGTGCTGGCTGGCCCGGACGCGGACGCGGACGCCAGGCGATGGCTATTCAGGAGCAGGGTGGCCGTGCTGCCCGAGCTGGGACTGCTGCCTGGGCTGGGATTGTTGCTGTTGCTGCTGGAACTATTGCTGTTGGCGCCGCTGTTCTGTGGCTGGTTCTTATAGACGGCCATCAGCGGGTCGGAGGCGCGGCGAATGCTGTTCATTCGTGCTGCTGTCGCAGCTGCTGCCGTGTAGCTGATGTTGCTGCTGTTTCCCCCTGCACTGCGTCGCATATTGTTGCCGTTGCTGCTCCCGCTACTGCCGCCGCACCCGTTGACGGGACTGTGGCCGTTGTGGCTGCTGGTGCTGCTGTGTCCGGGGCAGACTAGCGTCTCCTCCAGCTGAAACTTCTTGACCAGAGCCTTGACCGAGGAGGCCGATCCATGGGACTCTCCCGTGGGTGCCTTGCGGATCACTTTCGGTGTGGTGGGCGCATCGGGAAAGAGTGTCAGGGTGGCCACCACTGTGGCGAACTCGTCGAGGCCGTTGCTGCCCAGCTGGATGGTGGCCTGCACCGGGGGCTTCTTCACAAATGTCGCCGTGTATGTGTTCTCCTTGTCCGAGTCGGAGGCTCGACGTGTGGGTGTCACGATCTGAGTGGGCTTGGCGGACAGGCAGACCGTGTTGCTCTGTCCGTGTCAATTGCTGGTCAGCGTGTGTATGGCTGTCGTTGTCTCTGTGCTGGTGCTGGTGCTGGTGCTGCTTATGGGGCTTCCCAGGAGCTTCCCGGTGGCAATGGGTATTTTTGAGATGCTGCTACTGCTCCCATTGCTGTGGGCCCGATGGTGGCCATTGTGCGTGGGTTTGTTGCTGCCACTGCTTGGCTTCTGTTGCTTTTGTTGTTCCTGTGACTGCTGTTGCTGTTCCTGCTCCTCTGCCTTCTCCTCGGCCACTGGCTCCTCCACTTCCTCATCCTCAAGGTCGTATTCTTCCTCCTCCTCTTCCTCTTCAGCATCGCTCTGAGCCTGCAGACACATTTGTCTATCCATCGAGCTCTCATCCTTCAGCCAGACATGTTCCAGGCATCCAGCGGCTGTAGTGGTCGCTTGTCGGGCGGATAGGAAAGCATATTTGTGTTCTTCGCCTGAAAGTATGCCCGATGGTATTTGTACAATTTATATATTTATGTATATTATATATATAAATATATTTATATATATTATATTATTAATACAAGTATATATCACACCTCACCGAGATACTTATTAATTATTAAGTTTAGTCCCCATAGTTAGTTTATAGTTAGGTTGGCTTAATTTCTTGTTGTGGTGTTACATGTTAAATGTTCCTGGTCGTGTGGGGGCTAGCGCCATCTAGGGTTGATATTAAGAATATGCTTAAAAACGAACAAAAATCTCCCCACCATGTCCATAACCATTCAAGGTGAATGGCGAAGGATCGTGCAAAGGCAGATCCGGAGAACAAAATTTTTGTTGGTCAGTAGATCCGCCCAAATCTTTCTTTCTCCTCGTGGCCGTACAAGCATTCAGTTGCGCGGTGAGAAAAAAAAATAATAAAAATAAAATTAAACCGCCGTAAATAACCGTGGTGTGAAACCAAAGTGCACTCGATCGGGAAAAAAGAACCCAAGAAAGCAGATTGGGCTCTAATCGAAAACGTGAATACCGGCCTTCGACAGTGCTAGGAGCCTCGAAGTTAGACTTTCCGACTTTTTCTGTAGTTTCCGCTTGGAGGTGAGAAGCCCCAACACAAAAAAAAAAAAAAAAACACCTGGAGAAAGAAGGAATTAGCACCTCAACCCCATCCCCCTATTTTCGCAGTGCCAGTTCCAACCGGGTAAATATGTGCATGGAGTAACTGTTAGAAAAAGTAGCCTGATCAGTATTTTCAAATTCCACATTAGAATCGGCACTTAGTTTGGGAATTATCCAAAAGCTGCAGCCCGAGCTTTAAGCCCCACACTACGAACCAGCTGATCCACCAAGTCGCGGGCAGTGAACTTTGGCTGCGCGAGACGAGGACAGCCGTCTGAACGGGCTTAGTTCGGCGAAGTGGCGTAACCGTTTCGCATTCAAAACCGGGCCAAGAAACGGAAACCGGTGCTTGCAGTCAGCGTAGGACCGAAGCCGCTTAAATGTTCCTACCGGGCGGGAAAAAATAGTGCACCACGTGTGTACATAACCTCCCGGCGACCCCTAGTGGTATCGCCTTTCTTGTTCTTCTCGTGATTCGGCCTTACTGTTCCAAACGTTTATTTAAAGTGCAGTGGAGGCCAGCGTTTGTCTTATGTGCACGTTAGTGTCATTATGTAGCCTGAATGAAAACTGTAAGAGATGTGCTCACATACATATGTATACACCGCCCACTGAAAGCCACTGAGGCCAGTAAGATCCCACCGTGACTCGCATTCCCTTGAACCTCGCAGTCCGTTAATATGTCTGTTTTTGTGTAGTTGGATATACTTAGTGTTAATTGTAACAGAAAAAAAAACCAGAAAAAAAACCCACCAACACATGGAAAGTTTGAAAATGCATTTGATAAAAGCTTAAAAGTTTGAGCTTAAAAGCGTCCGCTCGGCCGGGTCCCCTCCGCGAGCTTATGCCATGCAGCACGCGCTGTACGATTTTGTTTTTGGTTTGCAGGTAAAAGTTTAATGCACCCACACACAGCCACACGCCCAGCTACGAAAGATCTTTCGCCGCGGGAACACAAACAAAAACTGAGTGAGCTTTATAATATACCAACAACATTAAATTTTATTGCCTCCCAAAATTCCGCGAGCGTGGCAAAAGCTTCGTTCTTTTTTGCTAGAGCTGTTTGTCGGTCGTTGACCTCACACTTTTAAAGTAGTCACAGCTGATTGGCCTTCTGCCTTTACAATACGCTTGGTAGAACGAATAGTATGTCCAACTACTCCCTGAAGCCGATGTGCTGGGACATGTGTACCTATATTGCGCTATAGCATTATCTTTCTATCTAAGGAAAAATCATTAGTTTATATCGCACTATAAAATATCGTATATGCACTTATAACTATTTACACTTATCGTATTTATTTATCTAAATATTCCCTAGTAATAATAGCTATATCTCTTGTGACGCTTTTCGTTCCTCCTTTTGTCCATTTAGCCTTGTCTTGGAGTTATCGGTTAGTGTTTCTTTTTTCTTGTAACATGAATATAGTATCTGAATATAGTTTCTAATAAAATGATTGTTAAGATGAATATGTGCTAGACGTTACCGCAGTTGGGGGAACCATGCCGCTCGTGAGCGAAATAGGATGACCAATACCGGACACTCCAGGGATCCTGATATTATTATTGGCTCTTTCAGGATCATGGTAGGGTGGGCGTGGCACGACTCCGGGCCAGCAAAACAGAGATGTCCGCCGCGGTGGTAGATCCCTACTCCTTCTCTGCACTATCTTTGCCCCACTATACTTTCCGTACCCCTAACGATCCTTTCCTTGTCTGTCCCCCTCCCATTACCAAAAAGAGTACGCGAATTTTAATAAAATAATACCAGCAGGAGCGAAGCAACCTAACTGGAGGGTTACCCCAAAGAACCCATCCCCATTTCCGACCAGAGATCAGCCGTGGAAGCGAGCGCGTACTCCTTCTCAGTTAGCCGACCACCAGCTTCATCGTGCGAAGATTCTCTTCGTTACTCGTTACAGTAATAATTATTTTATTTGGCGCCCAACGTGGGGCCGAAAGTCCTGAAGGTCAGGGTTGACGTAATTGTAAACGTTACAAAGCGGAGTTACATTAACTTATATGGTTGTGTGTGACCCCAGCCAAACTTGACCCCGAAGCAGAAAAATTGTTGAGAAAGTCCATAACACCTGCGAGCAGTGCATAGTCATGCACTGGCTTAAGACTTTTGTTCCCTGTTTCCCACCCCCCTTCCTTAAAGCCTTCCTTTTTTCCTGGAATTGGATCCTGTGATGGTGGATGCTTATTCGTTTCCGATAACGTTTAGCCCGCATCGGAGTATGATCCATAACCCTTGTTCGATGGTAAGCTGCTCTGGAATCGATAATAGCTTCACCATAGCTTTATTGCCGAGCAGTATATGCCATAGCAGTGAAATCTAGATGGATTCACTGGTATGTGAAAGTTGGCTGGACACAGGGTTATTAGTGGAGTAAATCTACGACCTGCCGCTATACAGAAGCATATTAGTGAATACATTTGCCCGTATTCCTTGGAAATTGACAGGTACCTTGGGTAGCTTTGGTTCAGTTGTCGCCGGAGTCAGCTAGAAGAATCAAAATTATTTTTTGTTGCCGCTCAACTCGAATCGGGGTTATTAGGGTGCCTCCGTCTTTTGTTTCTCTCTCTACTTTCTAGTGATTGGTCTATTCGTGCGCCGATTTATACAGCAGGTTATCGCCGGCCGAACGTGGTACCCCTGGTGCTGGTGCGTTTCTTCGTGCTACGTTTCCGGCCCGGACCGATAAGGGCTGCGAAAAAGGTATAGGTCGTAGCACGCCGAGACTATTACAAACTCCCCGTAACCGCTTCGGTAATGTTTCCTCGATGGGCGGCTGACGAACACCGTCGTGATCCTGGTATGGGCACGCGGGCAAGAACGTCGTCCGTCCCTATGTTTAGGCGTTCGCCGCAGACAGGAAGGGGCCTAGAGCTACTACTTGGGTCACGATTGCCGAAGATACCTTTTCTTTATTTCCCCCTTTTTCGCTCTACCACGCATAGTTATTGGCAACCTTTCGGAGGGAAAGGGTTGCATGGTTTCCCCCAAAATCTCTCTATCAAAGATCGTTTTTTTTTGCTTTCCCCGTTATTATTGTTTCTTTTTTTGTTAATATTTGTCTGAACTAGATTTATAGGAACGTGCTTAAAGCTAGTTAATATATAGGATAACTTTACAATGCCGGTAGACCGAAGCCCGGATTATAGGATTCAGCCAAAAGAGAGCGAAACCTTTTGCTGTGTATGCACGCAAGAAGTCGAATACCCAGGCCAACTATTAGCTACCAGCTGTAACCATTATTTCCATCACACCTGCTTTAGTGCACGTTCAGGAAATAAGAAAGTCTGTCCAGTGTGCAGAACTGCGCTGAGCAAATCGACCCTTAATTTGGCAGAAGAACTAGAAGCAGCTCAAGCCTCAGGCAGCCAACCAGGGGCAGTTGCAGTGACCAGATCCCGTTCGAAAACACTTAAATCACAACAAAACCAATTATCCGCTGCCAATATGCAGAGTGGGGTCCGAAGTGTTAGCCAACCCGAAGGGCCTAGTGTGTCCGGTCCAATGGCCGCTCCAGATCGTCCTAGAGGCCAACCGCCAAACTCTGCGGCAGCAGTGGTGTCAGCTTCAGCAGCTCGAACGGGTCTGCCAGCCACGGACGCAGTGACAGCCGCACTAGCACAGCACACTCAAATGCTAGCTAACGCGATTGAAGCGGGGTTTCAAAGATTGTCGCTCCAGAATGCAGCTCCAGTTCCAACGGAAAGGGTACACCCAGCCCATAGGCAGTCCTCTCCCGTTAGGTCAAATCAATCCTTTGAGCAACTCTTTAGGTTATCCGCCAGGGAAAACGCAGCATTGCCAAACTCAGCGTCCGAGCGACCGACTAACTTGTCAGCCCCACCCGAGTCGCAGCAATCACAGCAGTTGCGCGCGGATCGGATTAGCCAGATAATCGCGAACTGGAAGTTGAGATTCTCAGGGCGCTCCTCTATGTCAATATATGATTTTTTGTATCGCGTCGAAGCTCTGACCAGCCAGACATTAGATAGCAATTTTGAATTGTTATCTCGCTACGCGAGCAACCTGTTCGAAGGAAGCGCGGGTGAATGGTACTGGAGGTATCATAAAAGCGTACCAAGAGTGCGCTGGATTGATCTCTGTATTGCTCTGAGATCGCAGTTTTCGGACGGCAGAACAGATTTAGAAATCAGAACCGCGATCACCCAGAGGAAGCAGAAAGTCAACGAACCGTTTGACAGTTTTTATGAGGCCATAGTGGCGCTTGCAGACAAGCTCGTGCAGCCGATGACCGAGCAGTCCTTGTTAGAGGTGTTGCGAGCAAATCTGCTCAATGAGATACAACATGAGATTTTATATGTGCCCATACCGAACATTGTGCAGTTGCGACAAGTGGTCCGCAAGCGTGAAAGGTTCATCGAAAATACTGCTAAGCCAATCCCGGCTACTCGACGATTTGTTCCTCGCAATCAGGTGAACGAAATGTCCATCCAGACAGAAGGTCTGGCAGAAGCCGATTCGGAAGAAGCTGACGCTTTTGATATCGACGCGATGACGCTTTCTTGCTGGAATTGCAATAAACAAGGCCACCGATATCAAGAGTGCGAAGCAGAGCGTAAAGTATTCTGTTATGGATGTGGTAAGCGGGACACATATAAACCATCGTGCCAAAAATGTAGCTCGTCAAAAAACGAGTTGGCGCGTGCACCGATATCGAGTGCACGCAAGTTAGTGTCGAAGGCAAAGAATACGGAGTAACCGGGGCTACGTCAAGCTCACTCCCCCTACCTCCTGACATGATAACGACCACTATGATACCAGTACAGGACGACGATCAGGAAACGACCCCTGCGCCTAGCAAAACTCGAGACCGTAAGCGTAGGAAGCTGTTCCGCACGCAGAGTAAAAATGCGCGCAGAGCATTATTAGCCTCTGTTATTAGTAATATCACTGACCTACGACCCTACGCCAATGTCACTCTGTTTGGCAAGACGATAAGTGGATTAATGGACACAGGCGCCTCAATCATTTGCCTTGGGGGTAAATTTCTAGAAGAGTTATCTCGAACAAACCCTGAGGATAAAGTTATCCCACCATCTTTGCGAAATGAGATTTTCATTTATCTCGACGACTTATTGGTGATTTTGGAGTCCTTCGAGCACATGTCCGTGTTGAAAGCGCTGGCCGACCGACTGTCTCAAGCTGGACTGACGATAAACGTAGAGAAGAGCAAATTTTGCCTGAAGGAAGTGAAATACCTGGGCCACGTGATAGGGTATGGGATGATACAAACGGATCCCGAAAAAGTTGCTGCTATTCGGGAGTTTCCAGTGCCACGATCGGTGAAGCAAGTGCGACGATTTTTGGGAACCACTGGATGGTACCATAAATTTATTAAAAACTATGCCGGAATTGCTGCCCCAATATCAGATACACTAAAGCAACGTCGATCGTTTGTATGGACCAACGAAGCGCAAAGGGCGTTTGAAAGTTTAAAAGACCAAATGTGCGAGGCACCAGTCCTACATGGCCCCGACTTTACCATTCCATTTGCCATTCATTGCGATGCCAGCCACACCGGAGTTGGCGGCGTGTTAATGCAAACGGATAGCGATGGTAATGACATCCCAATCGCATTCATGTCTCGCAAGCTGAATCAGTGTCAGCGAAACTATTCAGTCACGGAGAAAGAGTGCTTGGCAGCCATAATGTGTGTGAAGAAGTTTCGAGCTTATGTGGAAGGACACGAGTTCTCCATCCATACCGACCATGCATCATTGAAGTGGCTAATGTCACAATCGGACCTAAGTTCTAGATTGGCAAGATGGGCTCTCAAATTGCAGGGGTTCAACTTCAAAATTTTCCACCGCAAAGGTAGCCAAAATGTTGTCCCAGATGCTCTGTCGCGGGTGCACGCCGAAGATCTATCGGCATTCAGCTGCGATGGATTGGTAGACCTGCAGTCTGATTGCTTCAAGTCGGCAGAATATTTGGAACTAATTCGAAAAATTAAAGGCAACCAGACACAGATGCCAGACATTAAGGTGATCGATAATCTCATATATCGGCGAGCAGAACACGCGGCTGCTGATCAGATCGCTGACGACCTGTGTTGGAAGCTGTGGGTTCCAACGGAGCTGGTGTCCGATGTACTAAAACAGAGTCACGAACAGTCGCTAGCAGCTCATAGCGGCATTAATAAAACGTTGGAGAGAGTTCGACGTTATTATTATTGGCCAAGTTTAGTAACCGATGTGAGAGCGTTCATAAACAGCTGTTCGGTCTGCAAGTGCACCAAGTACCCGAATCGTTCGTTACGACCCCCATTAGCTCCAGTGAAGGAAACTCAACGAGTGTTTCAGAAGTTGTTTGTGGATTTCCTGGGTCCGTATCCACGAAGCAAATCCGGAAATATCGGTATCTTCGTTGTTTTGGACCATCTTTCAAAATATCCTTTTTTAAAACCCGTAAAGAAATTTACAGCGGAGGCGATAACTCGATTCATGGAAGAGGACCTATTCCATTGCTTCGGGGTACCCGAAGTGGTTGTGTCCGACAATGGAGTACAATTTAAGTCCCATCACTTCAATTCGCTGTTGAAAAAGTACAATGTGCAGCATTTTTATACGGCTGAGTACGCACCTCAAGCCAACGCATCGGAACGCGTTAACAGATCCGTTATTGCCGCCATTAAAGCTTACATCAAGCCAGATCAAACTAATTGGGATGAGCAGCTTAGTTCTATTAGTTGTGCCTTACGATCTAGTCTGCATTCAGCCCTAAACGACAGCCCCTATCGGGTTGCATTTGGACAGCACATGATCACCAATGGAGACACCTATCAGCTCTTACGAAATTTGCAGGTTTTAGAAGATCGTACCGTGAGTTTTGGCCGGGAAGATTCGTTTGATGTGATTCGAAAAACAGCCCAACGAACAATACAAAAACAACACCAACGAAACGAACAGCAGTACAACCTTCGAAGTCGTGAAGTGGCGTTCAAAGTTGGCCAGGAGGTCTACAGACGCAACTTTCAGCAGAGCAATTTCGTTAAAGGTTTCAGCGCAAAACTAGCTCCTACTTTTGTAAAAGCTAGAATAAAACGTAGGCTTGGTCACAGTTATTACGAGTTGGAAGATCCCCAAGGTAGACTTATCGGAAAATACCACGCTAAAGACATAAAGCAGTGACCATCCTAATACAGGTTAACGGTATTCCTCCAAGCGTCTATCACCCTTTGATGTGATTAACACCAAAGTGTGATCTTGGCCGGGGGATTTGTAGTGGTCGCTTGTCGGGCGGATAGGAAAGCATATTTGTGTTCTTCGCCTGAAAGTATGCCCGATGGTATTTGTACAATTTATATATTTATGTATATTATATATATAAATATATTTATATATATTATATTATTAATACAAGTATATATCACACCTCACCGAGATACTTATTAATTATTAAGTTTAGTCCCCATAGTTAGTGTATAGTTAGGTTGGCTTAATTTCTTGTTGTGGTGTTACATGTTAAATGTTCCTGGTCGTGTGGGGGCTAGCGCCATCTAGGGTTGATATTAAGAATATGCTTAAAAACGAACAAAAATCTCCCCACCATGTCCATAACCATTCAAGGTGAATGGCGAAGGATCGTGCAAAGGCAGATCCGGAGAACAAAATTTTTGTTGGTCAGTAGATCCGCCCAAATCTTTCTTTCTCCTCGTGGCCGTACAAGCATTCAGTTGCGCGGTGAGAAAAAAAAATAATAAAAATAAAATTAAACCGCCGTAAATAACCGTGGTGTGAAACCAAAGTGCACTCGATCGGGAAAAAAGAACCCAAGAAAGCAGATTGGGCTCTAATCGAAAACGTGAGTACCGGCCTTCGACAGTGCTAGGAGCCTCGAAGTTAGATTTTCCGACTTTTTCTGTAGTTTCCGCTTGGAGGTGAGCAGCCCCAACACAAAAAAAAAAAAAAAAAACCCCTGGAGAAAGAAGGAATTAGCACCTCAACCCCATCCCCCTATTTTCGCAGTGCCAGTTCCAACCGGGTAAATATGTGCATGGAGTAACTGTTAGAAAAAGTAGCCTGATCAGTATTTTCAAATTCCACATTAGAATCGGCACTTAGTTTGGGAATTATCCAAAAGCTGCAGCCCGAGCTTTAAGCCCCCACACTACGAACCAGCTGATCCACCAAGTCGCGGGCAGTGAACTTTGGCTGCGCGAGACGAGGACAGCCGTCTGAACGGGCTTAGTGCGGCGAAGTGGCGTAACCGTTTCGCATTCAAAACCGGGCCAAGAAACGGAAACCGGTGCTTGCAGTCAGCGTAGGACCGACCACTTAAATGTTCCTACCGGGCGGGAAAAAATAGTGCACCACGTGTGTACATAACCTCCCGGCGACCCCTAGTGGTATCGCCTCTCTTGTTCTTCTCGTGATTCGGCCTTACTGTTCCAAACGTTTATTTAAAGTGCAGTGGAGGCCAGCGTTTGTCTTATGTGCACGTTAGTGTCATTATGTAGGCTGAATGAAAACTGTAAGAGATGTGCTCACATACATATGTATACACCGCCCACTGAAAGCCACTGAGGCCAGTAATATCCCACCGTGACTCGCATTCCCTTGAACCTCGCAGTCCGTTGATATGTCTGTTTTTGTGTAGTTGGATATACTTAGTGTTAATTGTAACAGAAAAAAAAACCAGAAAAAAAACCCACCAACACATGGAAAGTTTGAAAATGCATTTGATAAAAGCTTAAAAGTTTGAGCTTAAAAGCGTCCGCTCGTCCGGGTCCCCTCCGCGAGCTTATGCCATGCAGCACGCGCTGTACGATTTTGTTTTTGGTTTGCAGGTAAAAGTTTAATGCACCCACACACAGACACACGCCCAGCTACGAAAGATCTTTCGCCGCGGGAACACAAACAAAAACCAACTACTCCCTGAAGCCGATGTGCTGGGACATGTGTACCTATATTGCGCTATAGTATTATCTTTCTATCTAAGGAAAAATCATTAGTTTATATCGCACTATAAAATATCGTATATGCACTTATAACTATTTACACTTATCGTATTTATTTATCTAAATATTCCCTAGTAATAATAGCTATATCTCTTGTGACGCTTTTCGTTCCTCCTTTTGTCCATTTAGCCTTGTCTTGGAGTTATCGGTTAGTGTTTCTTTTTTCTTGTAACATGAATATAGTATCTGAATATAGTTTCTAATAAAATGATTGTTAAGATGAATATGTGCTAGACGTTACCGCAGTTGGGGGAACCATGCCGCTCGTGAGCGAAATAGGATGACCAATACCGGACACTCCAGGGATCCTGATATTATTATTGGCTCTTTCAGGATCATGGTAGGGTGGGCGTGGCACGACTCCGTGCCAGCAAAACAGAGATGTCCGCCGCGGTGGTAGATCCCTACTCCTTCTCTGCACTATCTTTGCCCCACTATACTTTCCGTACCCCTAACGATCCTTTCCTTGTCTGTCCCCCTCCCATTACCAAAAAGAGTACGCGAATTTTAATAAAATAATACCAGCAGGAGCGAAGCAACCTAACTGGAGGGTTACCCCAAAGAACCCATCCCCATTTCCGACCAGAGATCAGCCGTGGAAGCGAGCGCGTACTCCTTCTCAGTTAGCCGACCACCAGCTTCATCGTGCGAAGATTCTCTTCGTTACTCGTTACACGTTACACGGCACTCATGCGATCGTTTGGCTTAATTCGCAATGCGCGGCGTATGAAATCGATGGCCACTGGCGAGACGCCACCGAATAGGTTGTCCGGAAAGGTGAGCGCACACTGCGAGATATTGAGGAAGGTCTCCTGCTTGGTGTTCCCGCCAAAGGGCGAGAAGCCGGAGAGCAAGACATAGGTGAGAACGCCCACGGACCAGATGTCCGTCAGCAGGGAGAGTGGCTCGTACTGGAGCACCTCGGGGGCCACGTAGTCGGGTGTGCCGGCCATCTCGCGGACATTGATGCCCTCGCACACAACGCGCGAGATCCCAAAGTCACAGAGCTTGAGGCCATCTTCTATACGCTCGCCGGCGAGCAAAATGTTCTGTGGCTTGAGGTCCAGGTGGGCAATGGATCGGTCGTGGAGAAACTTGAGAGCCTTCAGCACCTCTCGCATGCAGTGGCGGGCCTGGGCCTCTGTCAGGCACTCCTCGTTGTCCAGTATGGTCTGCAGCTCGCCACCAGTGGCCAGTTCCAGCAGCAGGGCTGTGTCCGAACGGGTCTCGTGCACCGCATTCAGATTGACAATGTTCTCCTCGCCCTCGCAGAGTATTAGGACGGCGATCTCGTGTTTGATCTCCTTGTCGCTGCTCTGTGCGCGTCGGCGTCGCTTCAAGAACTTTGCCGCGAAATGGGAGCCCGTGTTCTTGTGAATGGCACGGCGAACGGCGGCGAATTTGCCCCTGGCAAACGGCGTCTGTTCCACCTCGTAGATCTCGTTGATGTCATGCGACACGAGCAATCCGTTAAAGCGTTCGGCATCTACATCCAAAAGGCCATCGCCTATGGGAAAGATTCCCTTTTCGGTAAACATGATCTATCGATCTGTGCCGTGTCGCCATTGACGTTTTTTTTCTGTGTTTCCCTGTTTTCTTTTTGTGGTGTCTGTCGTGTGCCGTGCCGTGCCGTGCCGCCCTTCCTCCACCACACCCATTACTTACCTTGACAAACTTTTGCTCCCGTCCACATCACAAACCAAAAAGAGAATAAAAGTGCCAATAAATACATTAAACACAAACACACACACACAAGAGACTTTTCAATTAAAAAACAACAAACAGGCAGCAGATCGCCAACACACAAACCAACAGCCAGCCATGACCAGAGGAATGGCCAGACGAGGGTCAACCAGACGACACAGCGACGGTGGCAGAGCGGCCCGCAGAGGCGCCCTAGCAGCAGCAGCCAACAACACCAACACCAACACCGCCAATAGCAGCAGCAGCAGCAGAGCCCTCGGCGCAAGCGCCAACACCAACGCCCCAGCCAATGCAGAGCGCCGACGCCACAGCCTTCCATCGAGTGAGTACCCAGCCATTGCCATGGCCGATATATCCACGGCCACAGCCACTCCCCCCTCGAGACCCGTCACAAAAACCGCGCCAACCACAAAGGGAAAGGCCGAAAAGACGCCGCTCTCACTGCCACTTTTCCCGCCTCTCACGCTCTTGGACGCACAAAACTGTTCAGGAGTAACGGGAGAGGGAGAAGACGGAGGAGAGCCGGCAAGCCGACGCGCATGAGCGGAGCGCCAAAACGGCCAACGGGCAGCCACACACACACACACACGACCGGATCGAACCTGTTGCGTGTCGAACCTGGTTCGAGCTCGAGCAGAGGGTCGATCCGAGCCATAGCCCAGCCTGCTCCAATGCCACAAATCCCACCAACATCAAAACGACGCCGCGCCCTCATCGACAGTGGGAGTGACGATGAGGGTGAGGGTGAGAGGAAGCAGGCTAGACGACGGGGCCGCCATCACCAGCAGCGGCAGCAAACAAAAAACACAAATACAAACACCAACACCGTCACCGCCACTCACACCAGCACCATCGCCAATACCAACACCAACACAACTACTGCCACTCCCAATACACACACCCTTGCCATTGCCAATGACATCCGGCACGGCGAGTTTGGGCATCAGCCTGTGGAGGACAGAGGCTTGAGGATCCTCATCCGAGGTCTTCCCCATTCCACGCCCTCTGACTGGTTCCGGGACTGTATGCAGGCCGAGGGGTACACGGTCCGGTTCACCGATCGATTCGATCGCAGCCGCCAATACAACCTCTTCGAGGCTGAGATCGCCCCCAAACCGGACCGTGGTCAATTCGATGTGTTGAAGCTGCGACGCCTGGGTGGGAGGCCCGTCACGGTTGAGAGACTTAGAGTCTCCCGTGACCCTGCCCAGTGCCATCGATGTCAGGTGTTTGGCCACACCCGCGCATATTGTAGACGAGCTGCTGTCTGCATGAAATGCGCGGGTGGACATCAGACGACGGAGTGCAGCAAGCCAAGGGCCGTCAATCCCAAATGCGCCAACTGCCAAGGCGCCCACATCAGCGCCTACAAGGGCTGCAGCGCCTACAAGGCAGCCAGGCAGCGGCTCCTGGCCCACAGGGTCGCTGTCCAGGAGCATCGACGGAAGCAGCAGCAGCCTCAGCCACTACGGCAACAGCCACAGCAAATGCAGCAGCCAATACAGCAGCAACAGCCAGCACATCGTCTCTAGCAGCCATCACAACGTCAGTTGCAGCAGCAGCCACCCACACAGCCACTCCACCCACAGCTGCAGCAGCAACGCCAACGCGGTCCGGGTCGGCAGCATCGGCAACAGCTACAGCATCGCGACCAACATCCCCAGCCACTGGCCGAGGGGCGCCAACACCACAGGGTCCTGTCGATGCAGCCGATCCCAAATCGTGCTCCGACGCCACGCCAACCCCAGCTACAGCAGCAGCCAGGCGCCCAGTGCGATGGGAGCTGTGCCCATATCCTGAAAAGATATGCCGTAAAAATTAAAGAGCTGGAGGATAAGCTGGCAGCAATTTTGACGAAACTGACAAACCTGCTGCAGGCAAGGGACGAGAGCACGGGAGGAGTGCCGCCACTTCAGACAAAAACAGCAGCAGCAGCATCCACACAGCCATCACCACGACCAACTGCAAATACGCACTATGACGCCGCAGCCATATCGGACTCCGAATCCGATATGGACTGCGAAGCAATTGACGACGAACATGACGACGAATGGACCGACCACGATCCATTCGACGATCTGGAGGGTCTGGGCCAAGTGTGGAGGGCCCAAATCGAATACTCACCCGCAAACGTCTCTTACGCCAACACAAATCAGACAAGGGTCGCCAGCAACAACATCCAAATCAACGAAAGGCACCTGCAAATAAACGCAAATTAAAATCAAAAAGCCAAAACAAACACCTCCTCACCTGAGTGGCCGGACCAGCAGCCATTCAAAACGCAACTACAAATTGACGACGAACGTGGCCGAGGAGGCCAGGCCAATCCACCTGACAGCGCATCCTGGGTGGCCGGACCAGCAGCCACTTGGATGCGGCCAATCAACAATTAAAATCGACAACGCATCCTGGTGGCCGGACCAGTTCGCCACTTGGATGCGGCCAATAACTCCGACCAATGCCAACACGATGACAATGCAGTTGGGTGGCCGGACCAGTGCCCCTCGAGTGCAGCAGCCAACACTAACCAACAGACAGATGCAACGTGGGCGGCCGGATCAGAGCCGCTTGCCATCAAGACCATCATTGCCCACGATGCACGCCAATACTCACAACCAGCCAATAAACAACACACAGGGGGACAACAGAGCCGGCCGGTATACAGCGTAATGTTCGCATTGCGTTTGTTATGCCGGCCGGTGCTTCGTTGTAGTTGTCCTCCTGTTAGAAATAAAATAAATATAATTAATATGTTTATATCTGTGTAAATGTATGTCAATTATCGTTTATTTTACCTTGTCTGCATCAATGTTCTTGTTGTAGATGTCAATCCTGTTGTTTTTTGTAGTTTTTGCATGTCCGTAGATAGTTTGTCCATAGTTTTAGTTACTAGCCTGTGATATTAGGAATAAGTTTTTGTAAATTAATGTAGTTTTTCTCTAGTTAATTGTATATTATTAGTAGTTTTCTGATTAGTTTTATTACCTTTTTCCTCTTCTTCCCCACCTATCTGCCATTCCCATATTTCCCCTGACATGTGGTATTACTAAAAATACCACGCAAATACCAGACTTGACCGATAACACACCAAAAAAGCCAATACAAATTCAAATTGCATTTCTCAATGCCCAGTGTGTTATCGGTCGCAACTTCGGCAATTATGCCCAGCCAATTCCTCACCCACCCCCCACCCACATCAAATGCCACTAAATGCCAAATGAAGCTGAGCAGGAATAAAATGAACACTGCCATCCTTCGCCACTCAGCCAAATGCCCCAACAATGCCAATACAACCGCCCACAAGATGCTATGCGGTCGACTCTTCGGAGCGTCTCTCGCCCGGATCGTAAGATCCGGAAGTTGAAAGTATCCGGGCGGTTATACGGGAGCAGGCAAACTTTCCCCTTCCCATCCCATTCCATCCTTGAGAACAGAGCCGCTAATTCACACAGCACAGAGAAACATTAGACACGGGCCATTGCCCAACAACAACACACACAGCCACTGAAACAGAAGGCCGTTCAAATCTTCCATTGCCTACTTATCGGTGCTGCTGCCCTCGGACTACTTTCATCTCACTGAATATTGGGGTGAGTGAAAGTGGAACCGGGGGTGAGAGCACCGGTAAGTGACGACCGGCGATCGGGCCTTTCGAGTTGAGGGGGAGAGTGTGGGAGTTGGCGGACATGTGAGAGTTCCACCATGAACCTCGTCCGCCACTCTCATCTCGTCCACCCGCTCGAGAGGTCGCGATCGTCGGACGTATATAAATTGAACCATCGCCGCCGCCATTAAAATAAAATAAAATCGCAAGTTTGTTTGTTCGTTGCCATCAGTGTTGCCCGTGTCGTTTTTCGGTTTGACTGTTTTGTCGTTTATCGTTTGGCGTGTCATTTGTGCTCTGGTGCCAAAAAATAAAGACAGTGAAGGCCAGACGACGCCAAGCCAAGCCAGGCAGCAGCCATTTTGTGTCGCCCCCCCCCCCCCCACACCATTCGCCGCTGTACATGACCATTCCAAACGCGGAAAAGTGCTCCTCGCCAATCCACCACGCTCCAGCCCTTCCTTCACCCCACCCACTACTATCTCCGACAAGCTTTAGTTCCTGTGCCACTACAAACATCACAAACATCACAAACTAAAAGAGATAACTGTGATAGACAAGAAAAAAAGAGAACGAAGGTGCCAATAAATACATTAAATACAAACACACACAAGAGACTTTTCAATTAAAGAACAACAAACAGGCAGCAGATCGCCAACACACAAACCAACAGCCAGCCATGACCAGAGGAATGGCCAGACGAGGGACAACCAGACGACACAGCGACGGCGGCAGAGCGGCCCGCAGAGGCGCCCTAGCAGCAGCAGCAGCAGCAGCAGCAGCAGCAGCCAACAACACCAACACAAACACCGCCAATAGCAGCAGCAGCAGCAGAGCCCTCGGCGCAGGCGCCAACACCAACGCCCCAGCCAATGCAGAGCGCCGACGCCACAGCCTCCCATCGAGTGAGTACCCAGCCATTGCCATGGCCGATATATCCACGGCCACAGCCACTCCCCCTCGAGACACATCACAAAAACCGCGCCAAACGCAAAGGGAAGGGCCGATGGGACGCCGCTCTCGCTGCCGCTTTTCCCGCCTCTCACGCTCTCGGACATACAAAACCGTTCGGGAGTAACGGGAGAGGGAGAAGACGGAGGAGAGCCGGCTAGCCGACGCGCAAGAGCGGAGCGCCAAAACGGCCAACGGGCCGCCACACACACACACACGACCGGATCGAACCCGTTGCGTGTCGAACTTGGTTCGAGTTCGAGCAGCGGGTCGATCCGAGCCATAGCCCAGTCAGCACCAATACTACGACAAACAGCAGCAACTACACAACCACAATCACAATCACAGCCAATCCCACCAACACCAAAACGACGCCGCGCCCTCATCGACAGTGGGAGCGAAGATGAGGATGAGGGTGAGAGGAAGCAGGCCAGAAGACGGGGCCGCCATCACCAGCAGCGGCAGCAGCGGCCGCCAATTAGGAAGCCGAAGAAGAAAAGGCAGACAATGGAGGAGCTGGAGGCTATTGTCCAGGAGCAGCTGAGGCAGCACGAGCTGAGGGAGCAACAGCAGAAGCAGCAGAAACGGACGGCACATGCAGCCAACACCAACACAGTTGCCGATCCTGCCACTATGCCGCAATCTGCACAGCCAACACATGCCCCTGCCCCTGCCCCTGCCCCTGCCACTACTATAATTGCCAATAGCCAGACCCACAGCCATCACCAACATCGACAACAGCCAATACATAGACAATCACCAGCCATTCACACAGACAATACCACAATTAACAATAGAGATAATAATGACGCCAATACAAATACAAATACACCCGCCAATACAAACACCAACACCACCACCGCCATCACCATCACAAACACCCCTGCCACTACCACCGACGATGACATCCGGCACGGCGAATTCGGGCATCAGCCCAGCCAGTAACGTGGCTTGAGGATCCTCATCCGAGGACTCTCCCACTCCACGCCGCCGGATTGGATTCGCAGCAGCATGCTGAATGAGGGGTTCACGGTTCGGTTTGTAAGGGTGATCACCGATCGATTCGATCGCAGCCGTCAATACAACCTATTCGAGGCTGAGATCGCCCCCAAACCGGACCGTGGCCAATACGAGGTGTTGAAGCTGCGACGCCTGGGTGGGAGGCCCATCACGGTTGAGAGACTTGGAGTCTCCCGTGACCCTGCCCAGTGCCATCGATGTCAGGTGTTTGGCCACACCCGCGCATATTGTAGACGCGCTGCAGTTTGCATGAAATGCGCGGGCGGGCACCTGACGACGGAGTGCAGCAAGCCAAGGGCCGTCAATCCCAAATGCGCCAACTGCCAGGGCCAGCACATCAGCTCATACAAAGGATGCCCATCCTACAAGGCAGCCAGGCAGAGGCTCGTGGCCCACAGGGTCGCCAGGGAGGAGGAGCGTCGCAGACAGCAGCCACAGCCAATGCAAACAGCGACACCAGCCAATACAACGTCGCCAGCAGCAGCCACATCCACAGCCACTCCATAATCCGCAGCAGCAACGCCAACACCAACCGGATCGGCAGCATCGGCAGCAGCATCGGTATGGCGACCAACATCCCCAGACATCGACCAGGGGGCGCCCACACCAGAGGGTCCAGCCGATGCAGCCGATCGCGAATGATGCTCCGACGCCACGCCAACACCAGGAGCAGCAGCGGCCAGACGCCCAGTGTGATGGCAGCTGCGCTCAAAACCTGCAATTGTACGTACAGCGTATAACAGAGTTGGAAAGGAGGATCGAACGGATGGCAGAGCAGCTCACCAGATTGGCTGCAGCAGCAGCAGCAGCGGTTCCAATAGCCGCCAATACAGCAGCAGCAGTGGCCATATCGGACGGTGAGCCGGATATGGACATGGACGACGACAGCCAATGGACCGATGAAGAGCCTTATGAGGACCTAGGTAGGTTTCTAAATGGAGAATCCAGTGGCGACTCCGAAAGCGACGGAGCAGAAGTTTAATGCCAATAAAACCTAAAAATAGAAAAAAAACGAGGGGGAACGTTGTGAGTTGCTGCGGACACCGCAACTCTACGGTTATACCCGATACTAAGTCAGTATAACTCTCCTCCGGCAGACGCCGCTAATATTAAACGACACGACAAAGAGTGCGTGCGAGAGAGACAGAAAATCAGTCTGAGCGTGACGTCGGGCGCTGCGTAGCCACTGAAAATTGATTTCTTGCTTTTGGCTACAAAAATGATCCGATCTGATCCAGATTCAGCAATCTGATAGATATGGTCATTATCTATGATTCTGCGTTTTTAGTTTTCTCGAATGTGCAATATTGTGGATGCAACAGATTTTCGTCTTTTGTGGGGGCGAAAAGGGGTGGGGCGAAATTCTGAGATATACGTTTTATAGTGAGATCTAACAGAAGTGCGGATACCAAATTTGGTTACTCTAGCCTTAATAGTCTCTGAGATTTGTGGATGCCCCAGATTTTCGTCCTTTGCGGGGGCGGAAGGGGGTGTGGCGAAATTTGGACACGAAACGGTCAAGGTCCGATATCACAGGAGTGTGGATACCAAATTTGGTTGCTCTGGCTCTTATAGGTTCTGAGATCCTTGAACTCATATTTTGCAATTGACAAAACCGACCATGAAACCTGTGTGCTAGTGAGAGACAGAGCGAGAAAGAATGAAATTGTTTTCTTGATTCTGGCTATAATAATTATACGATCTAGTTGACACTTAACACTCTAGAACATATAGTCATCCTCTACGATTCTGCGTTTTTGGTTTTATCGTATCTTTAAAAATGTGGATGCCACAGATTTTCGTCTTTTGTGGGGGCGGAAGTGGGCGGGGCGAAGTTTTGAAATATTTTTGAAGCAGTGACATATCACAGAAGTCTGGACCCAAAACATCGTTGCTCTAGCTCTTATAGTCTTTGAGCACTAGGCGCTGAAAGGGACGGACGGACGGACGGACGGACGGACAGACGGACAGACAGACAGGGCTCAATCGACTCGGCTATTGATGCTGATCAAGAATATATATACTTTATGGGGTCGGTAATGATTCCTTCTGGACGTTACACACATCCACTTTTACCACAAATCTAATATACCCCAATACTCATTTTGAGTATCGGGTATAATTAAACACAATTAACAACAATCTGCAAATGACCAACAAACATACTCACCTGCTATTAAACCGACAGAGCTGCCCCTCCAGCAGCTGCCTCGCCACTCCTGGAACTCTCTTGAGGCATAATGGGCGTAATTTGGAGGCCTCATCAGCAGCACTGCCGTCAATTCCAACAGAAGTCCAGAGGCCAGCCACTAAAATACAAAGGAAAACAGTCAATACACGCCAACACGAAAAAAAAAAAAAACGCCCAAAACACACAAAAACACACGTACCTGCCAATCACCAGACAGAGCTGCCCCCACAGCAGCTGCCTCGCCATGAACATCATCAATTTTCTGCCAAAGGGGCGGAAAAGGAGGCCTTTTTTGAACCGATAACGAACGTGGCCGAGGAGGCCAGGCCAACTCTGCTGACAACGCATCCTGGTGGCCGGACCAGCAGCCACTCGGATGCGGCCAATCCGGGCGGTTATACGGGAGCAGGCATTTATCCCCCCCCCCCCCCCCCCCCCCCCCCCCCCTCATCCTATCACATCCCCCAACAACAGAGCAGCCACTACACACAGCACAAACATAAGACACTGGCCGCTAACCAACGACAACGACAACACACACAGCCACTAAAACAAACGGCTATTCCAATTCTCCATTGCCTACTTATCGATGCTGCTGCCCTCGGACCACTTTCATCTCACTCAATATTGGGGTGAGTGAAAGTGGATCCGGGGGTGAGAGCACCGGTAAATGACGATCGGCGATCGGGTCTTTCGAGTTGAGGGGGAGAGTATGGGAGTTGGCGGACATGTGAGAGTTCCACCATGAACCTCGTCCGCCACTCTCATCTCGTCCACCCGCTCGAGAGGTCGCGATCGTCGGACGTGCCAGAACCGTTTCGTGTCGTGTCGCTTTTTTCGTTGTTTTGTGCCGTGTCGCCATTGACGTTTTCTTTTTCTGTGTTGCCCTGTTTTCTTTTGTGGTGTCTGTTGTGTACCGTGCCGTGCCGTGCCGCCCTTCCTCCACCACACCCATTAATTACCTTGACAAACTTTTGTTCCCGTCCACATCATAAAACAAAAAAGAATAAAAGTGCCAATAAATACTTTAAACACAAACACACACACACAAGAGACTTTTCAATTAAAAACAACAAACAGGCAGCAGATCGCCAACACACAAACCAACAGCCAGCCATGACCAGAGGAATGGCCAGACGAGGGTCAACCAGACGCCACAGCGACGGCGGCAGAGCGGCCCGCAGAGGCGCCCTAGCAGCAGCAGCAGCAGCCAACAACACCAACACAAACACCGCCAATAGCAGCAGCAGCAGCAGAGCCCTCGGCGCAGGCGCCACCACCAACGCGCCAGCCAAAGCACAGCGCCGACGCCACAGCCATCCATCGAGTGAGTACCCAGCCATTGCCATGGCCGATATAGCCACGGCCACAGCCACTCCCCCCTCGAGACCCGTCACAAAAACCGCGCCAACCACAAAGGGAAAGGCCGAAAAGACGCCGCTCTCACTGCCACTTTTCCCGCCTCTCACGCTCTTGGACGCACAAAACTGTTCAGGAGTAACGGGAGAGGGAGAAGACGGAGGAGAGCCGGCAAGCCGACGCGCAAGAGCGGGGCGCCAAAACGGCCACCGGGCCGCCACACACACACACACGACCGGATCGAACCTGTTGCGAGTCGAACCTGGTTCGAGCTCGAGCAGCGGGTCGATCCGAGCCATAGCCCAGCCTACACAAATGCCACCAATCCCACCAACACCAAAACGACGCCGCGCCCTCATCGACAGTGGGAGCGAAGATGAGGATGAGGGAGAGAGGAAGCAGGCCAGGCATGAGAGACGGGTGTGACCCAGTGGAGCGGCAACAGGCGCCAGCATCTGTGTCTTCGTTGGAAATGGCAGCTGTTGGTTCGGATTGGCGTGACGTCACGGCCATGGTCAGGCGGCAGCGTCATCAAAGAAGGCCTCCTTTTCCATCCCTTTGGCAGGAAATTGTCATTGTTGATGGCGAGGCAGCTTCTTGATGGTCAGCTCTGTCTGGTGATTGGCAGGTACGTGTGATTTTTGTGTGTTTTGGCCGTTTTTCGTTGTTGTCCGTATTGACGTCTCTTTCCTTTGTTGCAGTGGCTGTCTCTGGATCGACGATTGGGCACATCAATAGGCGCCGCCCGATCGCATGCTTTCGCGTGCGCTGGCGATTTGGGCCCTCCACACTTGGCCCAGACCCTCCAGATCGTCGAATGGATCGTGGTCGGTCCACTCGTCGTCATCATCGTCATTAATTGCTTCGCAGTCCATATCGGGTTCGGATTCCGATATGGCTGCGGCGTCAAAGTGCGTATTTGGTGCTGGTCGTGGTGATGGCTGTGTGGATGCTGCTGCTGCTGTTGTTGTCCGTTGTGGCGGCACTCCTCCCGTGCTCTCGTCCCTTGCCTGCAGCAGGTTTGTCAGTTTCGTTGAAATTGCTGCCAGTTTTTCTTCCAGCTCTCTAATTTTACCGGCATATCTTTTCAGATTATGGGCACAGCTCCCATCGCACTGGGCGCCTGGCTGCTGCTGTAGCTGGGGTTGGCGTGGCGTCGGAGCACGATTTGGGATCGGCTGCATCGGCTGGACCCTTTGGTATTGGCGCCCCTCGGCCAGTGGCTGGGGATGTTGGTCGCGATGCTGTAGCTGTTGCCGATACTGCCGACCCGGACCGCGTTGGCGTTGCTGCTGCGGCTGTGAGTGGAGTGGCTGTGTGGGTGGCTGCTGCTGCAACTGTCGCTGTAGTGGCTGCTGGTGACGTTGTGGTGGCTGCTGGATACGATGTGCTGGCTGTTGCTGCTGTATTGGCTGCTGCATTGGCTGTGGCTGTTGCCGTATTGGCTGAGGCTGCTGCTGCTGCCGTCGATGCTCCTGGACAGCGACCCTGTGGGCCAGAAGCCGCTGCCTGGCTGCCTTGTAGGCTCTGCAGCCCTTGTAGGCGCTGATGTGCTGGCCCTGGCAGTTGGCGCACTTGGGAGCAACGTTCCTTGGCTTGCTGCACTCCGTCGTCAGGTGTCCACCCGCGCATTTCATGCAAACTGCAGCGCGTCTACAATATGCGCGGGTGTGGCCAAACACCTGACATCGATGGCACTGGGCAGAGTCACGGGAGACTCCAAGTCTCTCAACCGTGACGGGCCTCCCACCCAGGCGTCGCAGCTTCAACACCCCGCATTGGCCACGGTCCGGTTTGGGGGCGATCTCAGCCTCAAAGAGATTGAATTGGCGGCTGTGATCGAATCGATCGGTGATTGCCCTTACAAACCGAACCGTGAACCCCTCGTTCAGCATACTGCTGCGAATCCAATCCGGCGGCATGGAGTGGGAGAGTCCTCGGATGAGGATCCTCAAGCCACGTTCCTGGCTGGGCTGATGCCCGAATTCGCCGTGCCGGATGTCATCGTCGGTGGTAGTGGCAGGGGTGTTTGTGATGGTGATGGCGGTGGTGGTGTTGGTATTGGTCTTGGCAGGTGTATTTGTAATTGTAATTGCGTTGGCGTCATTATTTGTATTGATATTGTCAGTATTGTCTATGTGAATGGCTGGTGATTGTCTATGTATTGGCCTTTGTCGATGTTGGTGATGGCTGTGGGTCTGGCTATTGGCATTTATAGTAGTGGCAGGGGCATGGGCAGGGGCAGGGGCATGTGTTCGCTGTGCAGATTGCGGCATAGTGGCAGGAGCGGCAACTTGGTGTTGGTGTTGGCTGTATTTGTTGTCCGTTTCTGCTGCCTCTGTTGTTGCTGCCGCAGCTCGTGCTGCCTCAACTGCTCCCGGACAATAGCCTCTAGCTCCTCCAGTGTCTGCCTTTTCTTCTTCGGCTTCCCAATTGGCGGCCGCTGCTGCCGCTGCTAATGATGGCGGCCCCGTCGTCTGGCCTGCTTCCTCTCACCCTCACCCTCATCGTCACTCCCACTGTCGATGAGGGCGCGGCGTCGTTTTGGTGTTGGTGGGATTGGCTGTGATTGTGGTTGTGATTGTGGTGGTGTAGTTGCTGCTGTTTGTCGTAGGATTGGTGCTGACTGGGCTATGGCTCGGATCGACCCGCTGCTCGAACTCGAACCAAGTTCGACACGCAACGGGTTCGATCCGGTCGTGTGTGTGTGTGTGGCGTCCCGTTGGCCGTTTTGGCGCTCCGCTCTTGCGCGTCGGCTAGCCGGCTCTCCTCCGTCTTCTCCCTCTCCCGTTACTCCCGAACGGTTTTGTATGTCCGAGAGCGTGAGAGGCGGGAAAAGCGGCAGCGAGAGCGGCGTCCCATCGGCCCTTCCCTTTGCGCTTGGCGCGGTTTTTGTGATGTGTCTCGAGGGGGGAGTGGCTGTGGCCGTGGATATATCGGCCATGGCAATGGCTGGGTACTCACTCGATGGAAGGCTGTGGCGTCGGCGCTCTGCATTGGCTGGGGCGTTGGTTTTGGCGCCTGCGCCGAGGGCTCTGCTGCTGCTGCTGCTATTGGCGGTGTTTGTGTTGGTGTTGTTGGCTGCTGCTGCTGCTGCTAGGGCGCCTCTGCGGGCCGCTCTGCCGCCGTCGCTGTGTCGTCTGGTTGTCCCTCGTCTGGCCATTCCTCTGGTCATGGCTGGCTGTTGGTTTGTGTGTTGGCGATCTGCTGCCTGTTTGTTGTTCTTTAATTGAAAAGTCTCTTGTGTGTGTTTGTATTTAATGTATTTATTGGCACCTTAGTTCCCTTTTTTTCTTGTCTATCACAGTTATCTCTTTTAGTTTGTGATGTTTGTGATGTTTGTAGTGGCACAGGAACTAAAGCTTGTCGGAGATAGTAGTGGGTGGGGTGAAGGAAGGGCTGGAGCGTGGTGGATTGGCGAGGAGCACTTTTCCGCGTTTGGAATGGTCATGTGCAGCGGCGAATGGTGAGGGGGGGGGGGGGGGGGGGGGGGCGACACAAAATGGCTGCTGCCTGGCTTGGCTTGGCGTCGTCTGGCCTTCACTGTCTTTATTTTTTGGCACCAGAGCACAAATGACACGGCAAACGATAAACGACAAAACATTCAAAACGACAAACGACACGGGCAACACTGATGGCAACGGACAAACAAACTTGCGATTTTATTTTATTTTAATGGCGGCGGCGATGGTTCAATTTATATACGTCCGACGATCGCGACCTCTCGAGCGGGTGGACGAGATGAGAGTGGCGGACGAGGTTCATGGTGGAACTCTCACATGTCCGCCAACTCCCTCACTCCCACGCCGGTCGTCACTTACCGGTGCTCTCACCCCCGGTTCCACTTTCACTCACCCCAATATTCAGTGAGATGAAAGTAGTCCGAGGGCAGCAGCACCGATAAGTAGGCAATGGAAGATTTGAACGGCCTTCTGTTTCAGTGGCTGTGTGTGTTGTTGTTGGGCAATGGCCCGTGTCTAATGTTTCTCTGTGCTGTGTGAATTGGCTGCTCTGTTGTCAAGGATGGGATGGGATGGGAAGGGGAAAGTTTGCCTGCTCCCGTATAACCGCCCGGATACTTTCAACTTCCGGATCTTACGATCCGGGCGCGAGACGCTCCGAAGAGTCGACCGCATAGCATCTTGTGGGCGGCTGTATTGGCATTGTTGGGGCATTTGGCTGAGTGGCGAAGGATGGCAGTGTTCATTTTATTCCTGCTCAGCCTCATTTGGCATTTAGTGGCATTTGAAGTGGGTGGGGGGTGGGTGAGGAATTGGCTGGGCATAATTGCCGAAGTTGCGACCGATAACACACTGGGCATTGAGAAATGCAATTTGAATTTGTATTGGCTTTTTTGGTGTGTTATCGGTCAAGTCTGGTATTTGCGTGGTATTTTTAGTAATACCACATGTCAGGGGAAATATGGGAATGGCAGATAGGTGGGGAAGAAGAGGAAAAAGGTAATAAAACTAATCAGAAAACTACTAATAATATACAATTAACTACAGAAAAACTACATTAATTTACAAAAACTTATTCCTAATATCACAGGCTAGTAACTAAAACTATGGACAAACTATCTACGGACATGCAAAAACTACAAAAAACAACAGGATTGACATCTACAACAAGAACATTGATGCAGACAAGGTAAAATAAACGATAATTGACATACATTTACACACATATAAACATATTAATTATATTTATTTTATTTCTAACAGGAGGACAACTACAACGAAGCACCGGCCGGCATAACAAACGCAATGCGAACATTACGCTGTATACCAGCCGGCTCTGTTGTCCCCCTGTGTGTTGTTTATTGGCTGGTTGTGAGTATTGGCGTGCATCGTGGGCAATGATGGTCTTGATGGCAAGCGGCTCTGATCCGGCCGCCCACGTTGCATCTGTCTGTTGGTTAGTGTTGGCTGCTGCACTCGAGGGGCACTGGTCCGGCCACCCAACTGCATTGTCATCGTGTTGGCATTGGCATCGGTGTGTGATGGCAATGGTCGGAGTTATTGGCCGCATCCAAGTGGCGAACTGGTCCGGCCACCAGGATGCGTTGTCGATTTTAATTGTTGATTGGCCGCATCCAAGTGGCTGCTGGTCCGGCCACCCAGGATGCGCTGTCAGGTGGATTGGCCTGGCCTCCTCGGCCACGTTCTTCGTCAATTTGTAGTTGCGTTTTGAATGGCTGCTGGTCCGGCCACTCAGGTGAGGAGGTGTTTGTTTTGGCTTTTTGATTTTAATTTGCGTTTATTTGCAGGTGCCTTTCGTTGATTTGGATGTTGTTGCTGGCGACCCTTGTCTGATTTGTGTTGGCGTAAGAGACGTTTGCGGGTGAGTATTCGTGTTTATCGGCAGCCTCTCTCCTGTTTCACCTTCTTTTGCAGGATTTGCTGGCGTCCGGCGCCTCAACACCGGGCCATCCCGCCCTCACATAATTGGCATGAGAGACGGGTGCGACCCAGCGGAGCGGCAACAGACGCCAGCATCTGCGTCGTCGTTGGAATGGCTGTTGTCTGATTGGAGTGGCGTGACGTCATTGTGATGGTCGGTGGCAGCGTCATCAGAAAGGGGCCTCATATTCCTCCCATTTGGCAGGAAATTGTTGATGTTGATGGCGAGGCAGCTTCTTGTTGGTCAGCTCTGTCTGGTGATTGGCAGGTAAGTGTGGATTTTGTGTGTTTTGGCCGTTTTTCGTTGTTGTCCGTATTGACGTCTTTTTTCCTTTGTTGCAGTGGCTGTCTCTGGATCAACGATTGGGCGCATTAACAGGCACCACCCGATCGCATGCTTTCGCGTGCGCTGGCGATTTGGGCCCTCCACACTTGGCCCAGACCCTCCAGATCGTCGAATGGATCGTGGTCGGTCCATTCGTCGTCATGTTCGTCGTCAATTGCTTCGCAGTCCATATCGGATTCGGAGTCCGATATGGCTGCGGCGTCATGGTGCGTATTTGCAGTTGGTCGTGGTGATGGCTGTGTGGATGCTGCTGCTGCTGTTTTTGTCTGAAGTGGCGGCACTCCTCCCGTGCTCTCGTCCCTTGCCTGCAGCAGGTTTGTCAATTTCGTCAAAATTGCTGACGGCTTATCCTCCAGCTCTTTAATTTTTACGGCATATCTTTTCAGGATATGGGCACAGCTCCCATCGCACTGGGCGCCTGGCTGCTGCTGTAGCTGGGGTTGGCGTGGCGTCGGAGCACGATTTGGGATCGGCTGCATCGACAGGACCCTGTGGTGTTGGCGCCCCTCGGCCAGTGGCTGGGGATGTTGGTCGCGATGCTGTAGCTGTTGCCGATGCTGCCGACCCGGACCGCGTTGGCGTTGCTGCTGCGGCTGTGGGTGGAGTGGCTGTGTGGGTGGCTGCTGCTGCAACTGTCGCTGTAGTGGCTGCTGGTGACGTTGTGATGGCTGCTGGAGACGATGTGCTGGCTGTTGCTGCTGTATTGGCTGCTGCATTTGCTGTGGCTGTTGCCGTAGTGGCTGAGGCTGCTGCTGCTGCCGTCGATGCTCCTGGACAGCGACCCTGTGGGCCAGGAGCCGCTGCCTGGCTGCCTTGTAGGCGCTGCAGCCCTTGTAGGCGCTGATGTGGGCGCCCTGGCAGTTGGCGCATTTGGGATTGACGGCCCTTGGCTTGCTGCACTCCGTCGTCTGATGTCCACCCGCGCATTTCATGCAGACAGCAGCTCGTCTACAATATGCGCGGGTGTGGCCAAACACCTGACATCGATGGCACTGGGCAGGGTCACTGGGAGACTCCAAGTCTCTCAACCGTGACGGGCCTCCCACCCAGGCGTCGCAGCTTCAACACATCGAATTGACCACGGTCCGGTTTGGGGGCGATCTCAGCCTCGAAGAGGTTGTATTGGCGGCTGCGATCGAATCGATCGGTGATCGCCCGAGTAAACCGGACCGTGTACCCCTCGGCCTGCATACAGTCCCGGAACCAGTCAGAGGGCGTGGAATGGGGAAGACCTCGGATGAGGATCCTCAAGCCTCTGTCCTCCACAGGCTGATGCCCGAACTCGCCGTGCCGGATGTCATTGGCAATGGCAAGGGTGTCTGTATTGGGAGTGGCAGTAGTTGTGTTGGTGTTGGTATTGGCGATGGTGCTGGTGTGAGTGGCGGTGACGGTGTTGGTGTTTGTATTTGTGTTTTGTGTTTGCTGCCGCTGCTGGTGATGGCGGCCCCGTCGTCTAGCCTGCTTCCTCTCACCCTCACCCTCATCATCACTCCCACTGTCGATGAGGGCGCGGCGTCGTTTTGGTGTTGGTGGGATTTGTGGCATTGGAGCAGGCTGGGCTATGGCTCGGATCGACCCTCTGCTCGAGCTCGAACCAGGTTCGACACGCAACAGGTTCGATCCGGTCGTGTGTGTGTGTGTGGCTGCCCGTTGGCCGTTTTACCGCTCCGCTCTTGCGCGTCGGCTTGCCGGCTCTCCTCCGTCTTCTCCCTTTCCCGTTACTCCTGAACAGTTTTGTGCGTCCAAGAGCGTGAGAGGCGGGAAAAGTGGCAGTGAGAGCGGCGTCTTTTCGGCCTTTCCCTTTGTGGTTGGCGCGGTTTTTGTGACGGGTCTCGAGGGGGGAGTGGCTGTGGCCGTGGATATATCGGCCATGGCAATGGCTGGGTACTCACTCGATGGAAGGCTGTGGCGTCGGCGCTCTGCATTGGCTGGGGCGTTGGTGTTGGCGCCTGCGCCGAGGGCTCTGCTGCTGCTGCTGCTATTGGCGGTGTTGGTGTTGGTGTTGTTGGCTGCTGCTGCTGCTGCTAGGGCGCCTCTGCGGGCCGCTCTGCCGCCGTCGCTGTGTCGTCTGGTTGACCCTCGTCTGGCCATTCCTCTGGTCATGGCTGGCTGTTGGTTTGTGTGTTGGCGATCTGCTGCCTGTTTGTTGTTTTTTAATTGAAAAGTCTCTTGTGTGTGTGTGCTTGTGTTTAATGTATTTATTGGCACTTTTATTCTCTTTTTGGTTTGTGATGTGGACGGGAGCAAAAGTTTGTCAAGGTAAGTAATGGGTGTGGTGGAGGAAGGGCGGCACGGCACGGCACGGCACACGACAGACACCACAAAAAGAAAACAGGGCAACACAGAAAAAAAACGTCAATGGCGACACGGCACAGATCGATAGATCATGTTCACCGAAAAGGGAATCTTTCCCATAGGCGATGGCCTTTTGGATGTAGATGCCGAACGCTTTAACGGATTGCTCGTGTCGCATGACATCAACGAGATCTACGAGGTGGAACAGACGCCGTTTGCCAGAGGCAAATTCGCCGCCGTTCGCCGTGCCATTCACAAGAACACGGGCTCCCATTTCGCGGCAAAGTTCTTGAAGCGACGCCGACGCGCACAGAGCAGCGACAAGGAGATCAAACACGAGATCGCCGTCCTAATACTCTGCGAGGGCGAGGAGAACATTGTCAATCTGAATGCGGTCCACGAGACCCGTTCGGACACAGCCCTGCTGCTGGAACTGGCCACTGGTGGCGAGCTGCAGACTATACTGGACAACGAGGAGTGCCTGACAGAGGCCCAGGCCCGCCACTGCATGCGAGAGGTGCTGAAGGCTCTCAAGTTTCTCCACGACCGATCCATTGCCCACCTGGACCTCAAGCCACAGAACATTTTGCTCGCCGGCGAGCGTATAGAAGATGGCCTCAAGCTCTGTGACTTTGGGATCTCGCGCGTTGTGTGCGAGGGCATCAATGTCCGCGAGATGGCCGGCACACCCGACTACGTGGCCCCCGAGGTGCTCCAGTACGAGCCACTCTCCCTGCTGACGGACATCTGGTCCGTGGGCGTTCTCACCTATGTCTTGCTCTCCGGCTTCTCGCCCTTTGGCGGGAACACCAAGCAGGAGACCTTCCTCAATATCTCGCAGTGTGCGCTCACCTTTCCGGACAACCTATTCTGTGGCGTCTCGCCAGTGGCCATCGATTTCATACGCCGCGCATTGCGAATTAAGCCAAACGATCGCATGAGTGCCGCTGAATGCCTGGAACATGTCTGGCTGAAGGATGAGAGCTCGATGGATAGACAAATGTATCTGCAGGCTCAGAGCGATGCTGAAGAGGAAGAGGAAGAGGAGGAGGAAGAAGACGACCTTGAGGATGAGGAAGTGGAGGAGCCAGTGGCCGAGGAGAAGGCAGAGGAGCAGGAACAGCAACAGCAGTCACAGGAACAACAAAAGCAACAGAAGCCAAGCAGTGGCAGCAACAAACCCACGCACAATGGCCACCATCGGGCCCACAGCAATGGGAGCAGTAGCAGCATCTCAAAAATACTCATTGCCACCGGGAAGCTCCTGGGAAGCCCCATAAGCAGCACCAGCACCAGCACCAGCACAGAGACAACGACAGCCATACACACGCTGACCAGCAATGGACACGGACAGAGCAACACGGTCTGCCTGTCCGCCAAGCCCACTCAGATCGTGACACCCACACGTCGAGCCTCCGACTCGGACAAGGATAACACATACACGGCGACATTTGTGAAGAAGCCCCCGGTGCAGGCCACCATCCAGCTGGGCAGCAACGGCCTCGACGAGTTCGCCACAGTGGTGGCCACCCTGACACTCTTTCCCGATGCGCCCACCACACCGAAAGTGATCCGCAAGGCACCCACGGGAGAGTCCCATGGATCGGCCACCTCGGTGAAGGCTCTGGTCAAGAAGTTTCAGCTGGAGGAGACGCTAGTCTGCCCCGGACACAGCAGCACCAGCAGCCACAACGGCCACAGTTCCGTCAACAGGTGCGGCGGCAGTAGCGGGAGCAGCAACGGCAACAATATGCGACGCAGTGCAGGGGGAAACAGCAGCAACATCAGCTACTCGGCAGCAGCCGCGACAGCAGCACGAATGAACAGCATTCGCCGCGCCTCCGACCCGCTGATGGCCGTCTATAAGAAGCAGCCACAGAACAGCGGCGCCAACAGCAATAGTTCCAGCAGCAACAGCAACAATCCCAGCCCCGGCAGCAGTCCCAGCTCGGGCAGCACGGCCACCCTGCTCCTGAATAGCCATCGCCTGGCGTCCGCGTCCGCGTCCGGGCCAGCCAGCACGGTCGCCAGCACCGCTGTAGCCTCAAGCAGCAGCACCAAAGCTACTGCCACTGCCCACCATCTGCACCACCACCACATGCACCACGACAACACGAAAAACGGCCAAAACACATGAAATCCACACTTACCTGCCAATCACCAGACAGAGCTGCCCAGCAGGAAGCTGCCTCGCCATCAACACTGACAATTCCTGCCAAAGGGAAGGAAAAGGAGGCCCCTTTCTGATGACGCTGCCGCCTGACCATGGCCGTGACGTCACGCCACTCCAAACATACAGCTGCCATTTCCAACGACGACGCAGATGCTGGCGCCTGTTGCCGCTCCACTGGGTCGCACCCGTCTCTCATGCCAATTATGTGAGGGCGGGATGTCCTGGTGTTGAGCCGCCGGACGCCAGCAAATCCTGCAAAAGGAAGAAGAAACAGGAGGGAGAAACAGACTGCCAAAACACAAAATACTCACCTGCTGTTTTACGCCAACACAAACCAGACAAGGGTCGCCACAAATAACATCCAAACGCCGACAGTACCTGCAAATAAACACGAATTAAAATCAAAGCCAAAACAAACACCTCCTCATCTGGGTGGCCGGACCAGCAGCATTCAACAACACCAACACCAACACCGCCAATAGCAGCAGCAGCAGCAGAGCCCTCGGCGCAGGCGCCAATACCAACGCCCCAGCCAATGCAGAGCGCCGACGCCACAGCCACCCAGCGAGTGAGTACCCAGCCATTGCCATGGCCGATATATCCACGGCCACAGCCACTCCCCCTCGAGCCCCATCACATCAGCAGCAACAGCAGCGCCAATACCAACTGCAAATCCCGCAACCCCGCCAAATCCCAAAATCCCGCCAAACACAAAGGGAAAGGCCGAAAAGACGCCACTTTTCCCGCCTCTCACGCTCTCGGACATACAAAACTGTTCGGGAGTAACGGTAGAGGGAGAAGACGGAGGAGAGCCGGCAAGCCGACGCGCAAGAGCGGAGCGCCAAAACGGCCAACGGGCAGCCACACACACACACACGACCGGGTCGAACCTGTTGCGAGTCGAACCTGGTTCGAGCTCGAGCAGTGGGTCGATCCGGGCCAATGCTGAGCCTGCACAAATGCCGTCAATCCCACCAACACCAAAACGACGCCGCGCCCTCATCGACAGTGGGAGCGAGGATGAGGATGAGGTTGAGAGGAAGCAGGCCAGAAGACGGGGCCGCCATCACCAGCAGCGGCAGCAGCGGCCGCCAATTAGGAAGCCGAAGAAGAAAAGGCAGACAATGGAGGAGCTGGAGGCTATTGTCCAGGAGCAGCTGAGGCAGCACGAGCTGAGGGAGCAACAGCAGAAGCAGCAGAAACGGACGGCAAATGCAGCCAACACCAACACAGTTGCCGATCCTGCCACTATGCCGCAATCTGCACAGCCAACACATGCCCCTGCCCCTGCCCCTGCCACTACTATAATTGCCAATAGCCAGACCCAAAGCCATCACCAACATCGACAACAGCCAATACATAGACAATCACCAGCCATTCACACAGACAATACCACAATTAACATTAGAGATAATAATGACGCCAATAAAAATACAAATACACCTGCCAATACAAACACCAACACCACCACCGCCATCACCATCACAAACACCCCTGCCACTACCACCGACGATGACATCCGGCACGGCGAATTCGGGCATCAGCCCAGCCAGGAACGTGGCTTGAGGATCCTCATCCGAGGACTCTCCCACTCCACGCCGCCGGATTGGATTCGCAGCAGCATGCTGAATGAGGGGTTCACGGTTCGGTTTGTAAGGGTGATCACCGATCGATTTGATCGCAGCCGCCAATTCACCCTCTTCGGGGCTGATATCCCCCCCAACCCGGCCCGTGGCCAATGCGGGGTGTTGAAGCTGCGACGCCTGGGTGGGAGGCCCATCACGGTTGAGAGACTTGGAGTCTCCCGTGACCCCGCCCAGTGCCATCGATGCCAGGTGTTTGGCCACACCCGCGCATACTGTAGACGAGCTGCTGTCTGCATGAAATGCGCGGGTGGACATCTGACGACGGAGTGCAGCAAGCCAAGGAACGTTGCTCCCAAGTGCGCCAACTGCCAGGGCGCCCACATCAGCGCCTACAAGGGCTGCAGCGCCTACAAGGCAGCCAGGCAGCGGCTCCCGGCCCACAGGCTCGCCAGGGAGGAGGAGCATCGACGGCAGCAGCAGCAGCCAACACCACACCGACAACAGCCAATCCAACGCCGCCAGCAGCAGCCACATCCACAGCCACTCCATAACCCGCAGCAGCAACGCCAACAACAACCGGGTCGGCAGCATCGGCAACAGCATCAGTATGGCGACCATCATCCCCAGCCATCGACCAGGGGGCGCCAACACCAGAGGGTCCAGCCGATGCAACCGATCGCGAATGATGCCCCGACGCCACGCCAACACCAGCAGCAGCAGCGGCCAGCAGCTCAGTGCGATGGCAGCTGTGCCAAACATCTAAAAGAGAGCGCCATTAAACTCAAAATGCTGGAGGAAAGGTTGGCAGCAATGGCCACGCTGATCGCAAACCTGACAGAGGCTAGAGGCGGGGGCTTGGCAGCCATGCCGCCACTACAGACAACACCACCTACACACCCGCCGCCATCACAACCAGCCGCCAATACAGCAGCAGCAGTAGCCATATCGGACAGTGAGCCGGATATGGACATGGACGACGACAGCCAATGGACCGACGAAGAGCCTTTCGATGACCTACGTAGGTTCCTAAATGGACAATCCAGTGGCGACTTTGAAAGCGACGGATTATACGGCGTCTACTGATTGCGCCAAATAGCAGAAGTTTAATGGCAATAAAACCTAAAAATAGACAAAATTAAACACAATTAACAACAATCTGCAAATGACCATTAAACATACTCACCTGCTATTAAACTGACAGAGCTGCCCCTCCAGCAGCTGCCTCGCCACTCCTGCAACTCTCTTGAGGCATAATGGGCGAAATTTGGAGACCTCATCAGCAGCACTACCGTCAATTCCAACAGAAGTCCAGAGGCCAGCCACTAAAATACAAAGAAAAACAGCCAATTCACGCCAACACAAAAAAACGCCCAAAACACACAAAAACACACGTACCTGCCAATCACCAGACAGAGCTGCCCCCCAGCAGCTGCCTCGCCATTAACATCAATTTTCTGCCAAAGGGGCGGAAAAGGAGGCCTTTTTTTGAACCGATGACGAACGTGGCCGAGGAGGCCAGGCCAACTCTGCTGACAACGCATACTGGTGGCCGGACCAGCAGCCACTTGGATGCGGCCAATTACATGATTCGTTGGCATCACACACCGATGTCAATGCCACTCCATCCCACGTTCGCATCTCGGGTGGCCGGACCAGTGCCACTCGATTGGATGCGCCATCTCCACCAGACAGATGCAGCGTGGGCGGCCGGACCAGAGCCGCTTGCCATCAACACCATCATTGCCCACGATGCACGCGAATACACACATCCAGCCAATAAACAACACACAGGGGGACAACAGAGCCGGCCGGTATACAGCGTAATGTTCGCATTGCGTTTGTTATGCCGGCCGGTGCTTCGTTGTAGTTTGTCCTCCTGTTAGAAATAAAATAAATATAATTAATATGTTTATATGTTGTAAAAGTATGTCAATTATCGTTTATTTTACCTCGTCTGCATCAATGTATTTGTTGTAGATGTCAATCCTGTTGTTTCTGCAGTTTTTGCATGTCCGTAGATAGTTTGTCCATAGTTTTAGTTAGGAACAAGTTTTTGTAAATTAATGTAGTTTTTCTGTGGTTAATTGTATATTATTAGTAGTTTTCTGATTAGTTTTATTACCTTTTTCCTCTTCTTCCCCACCTATCTGCCATTCCCATATTTCCCCTGACATTTGGTATTACTAAAAATACCACGCAAATACCAGACTTGACCGATAACACACCAAAAAAGCCAATACAAATTCAAATTGCATTTCTCAATGCCCAGTGTGTTATCGGTCGCAACTTCGGCAATTATGCCCAGCCAATTCCTCACCCACCCCCCACCCACCTCAAATGCCACTAAATGACAAATGAGGCTGAGCAGGAATAAAATGAACACTGCCATCCTTCGCCACTCAGCCAAATGCCCCAACAATGCCAATACAACCGCCCACAAGATGCTATGCGGTCGACTCTTCGGAGCGTCTCGCGCCCGGATCGTAAGATCCGGAAGTTGAAAGTATCCGGGCGGTTATACGGGAGCAGGCAAACTTTCCCCTTCCCATCCCATCCCATCCTTGACAACAGAGCAGCCAATTCAGACAGCACAGAGAAACATTAGACACGGGCCATTGCCCAACAACAACACACACAGCCACTGAAACAGAAGGCCGTTCAAATCTTCCATTGCCTACTTATCGGTGCTTCTGCCCTCGGACTACTTTCATCTCACTGAATATTGGGGTGAGTGAAAGTGGAACCGGGGGTGAGAGCACCGGTAAGTGACGACCGGCGTGGGAGTGGCGGAGTTGGCGGACATGTGAGAGTTCCACCATGAACCTCGTCCGCCACTCTCATCTCGTCCACCCGCTCGAGAGGTCGCGATCGTCGGACGTATATAAATTGAACCATCGCCGCCGCCATTAAAATAAAATAAAATCGCAAGTTTGTTTGTTCGTTGCCATCAGTGTTGCCCGTGTCGTTTGTCGTTTTGACTGTTTTGTCGTTTATCGTTTGCCGTGTCATTTGTGCTCTGGTGCCAAAAAATAAAGACAGTGAAGGTAAGACGACGCCAAGCCAAGCCAGGCAGCAGCCATTTTGTGTCGCCCCCCCCCCCCCCCTCACCATTCACCGCTGCACATGACCATTCCAAACGCGGAAAAGTGCTCCTCGCCAATCCACCACGCTCCAGCCCTTCCTTCACCCCACCCACTACTATCTCCGACAAGCTTTAGTTCCTGTGCCACTACAAACATCACAAACTAAAAGAGATAACTGTGATAGACAAGAAAAAAAGGGAACTAAGGTGCCAATAAATACATTAAATACAAACACACACAAGAGACTTTTCAATTAAAGAACAACAAACAGGCAGCAGATCGCCAACACACAAACCAACAGCCAGCCATGACCAGAGGAATGGCCAGACGAGGGACAACCAGACGACACAGCGACGGCGGCAGAGCGGCCCGCAGAGGCGCCCTAGCAGCAGCAGCAGCAGCCAACAACACCAACACAAACACCGCCAATAGCAGCAGCAGCAGCAGAGCCCTCGGCGCAGGCGCCAAAACCAACGCCCCAGCCAATGCAGAGCGCCGACGCCACAGCCTTCCATCGAGTGAGTACCCAGCCATTGCCATGGCCGATATATCCACGCCCACACCCACTCCCCCCTCGAGACACATCACAAAAACCGCGCCAAGCGCAAAGGGAAGGGCCGATGGGACGCCGCTCTCGCTGCCGCTTTTCCCGCCTCTCACGCTCTCGGACATACAAAACCGTTCGGGAGTAACGGGAGAGGGAGAAGACGGAGGAGAGCCGGCTAGCCGACGCGCAAGAGCGGAGCGCCAAAACGGCCAACGGGACGCCACACACACACACACGACCGGATCGAACCCGTTGCGTGTCGAACTTGGTTCGAGTTCGAGCAGCGGGTCGATCCGAGCCATAGCCCAGTCAGCACCAATCCTACGACAAACAGCAGCAACTACACAACCACAATCACAACCACAATCACAGCCAATCCCACCAACACCAAAACGACGCCGCGCCCTCATCGACAGTGGGAGCGAAGATGAGGATGAGGGTGAGAGGAAGCAGGCCAGAAGACTGGGCTGCCATCACCAGCAGCGGCAGCAGCGGCCGCCAATTAGGAAGCCGAAGAAGAAAAGGCAGACAATGGAGGAGCTGGAGGCTATTGTCCAGGAGCAGCTGAGGCAGCACGAGCTGAGGGAGCAACAGCAGAAGCAGCAGAAACGGACGGCACATGCAGCCAACACCAACACAGTTGCCGATCCTGCCACTATGCCGCAATCTGCACAGCCAACACATGCCCCTGCCCCTGCCCCTGCCCATGCCACTACTATAATTGCCAATAGCCAGACCCACAGCCATCACCAACATCGAAAACAGCCAATACATAGACAATCACCAGACATTCACACAGACAATACCACAATTAACAATAGAGATAATAATGACGCCAATACAAATACAAATACACCTGCCAATACAATCAACAACACCACCACCGCCATCACCATCACAAACACCCCTGCCACTACCACCGACGATGACATCCGGCACGGCGAATTCGGGCATCAGCCCAGCCAGGAACGTGGCTTGAGGATCCTCATCCGAGGACTCTCCCACTCCACGCCGCCGGATTGGATTCGCAGCAGCATGCTGAATGAGGGGTTCACGGTTCGGTTTGTAAGGGTGATCACCGATCGATTTGATCGCAGCCGCCAATTCAACCTCTTCGAGGCTGATATCGCCCCCAAACCGGACCGTGGCCAATGCGGGGTGTTAAAGCTGCGACGCCTGGGTGGGAGGCCCGTCACGGTTGAGAGACTTGGAGTCTCCCGTGACCCTGCCCAGTGCCATCGATGTCAGGTGTTTGGCCACACCCGCGCATATTGTAGACGCGCTGCAGTTTGCATGAAATGCGCGGGCGGGCACCTGACGACGGAGTGCAGCAAGCCAAGGGCCGTCAATCCCAAATGCGCCAACTGCCAGGGCCAGCACATCAGCTCATACAAAGGATGCCCATCCTACAAGGCAGCCAGGCAGAGGCTCGTGGCCCACAGGGTCGCCAGGGAGGAGGAGCGTCGCAGACAGCAGCCACAGCCAAGCCAACAGCGACACCAGCCAATACAACGTCGCCAGCAGCAGCCACATCCACAGCCACTCCATAATCCGCAGCAGCAACGCCAACACCAACCGGATCGGCAGCATCGGCAGCAGCATCGGTATGGCGACCAACATCCCCAGCCATCGACCAGGGGGCGCCAACACCAGAGGGTCCAGCCGATGCAGCCGATCGCGAATGATGCTCCGACGCCACGCCAACACCAGCAGCAGCAGCGGCCAGACGCCCAGTGTGATGGCAGCTGCGCTCAAAACATGCAATTGTACGTACAGCGTATAACAGAGTTGGAAAGGAGGATCGAACGGATGGCAGAGCAGCTCATCAGATTGGCTGCAGCAGCAGCAGCAGCGGTTCCAATAGCCGCCAATACAGCAGCAGCAGTGGCCATATCGGACGGTGAGCCGGATATGGACATGGACGACGAAAGCCAATGGACCGATGAAGAGCCTTATGAGGACCTAGGTAGGTTTCTAAATGGAGAATCCAGTGGCGACTCCGAAAGCGACGGATTAAACGGCGTCTACTGATTGCGACAAATAGCAGAAGTTTAATGCCAATAAAACCTAAAAATAGAAAAAAACGAGGGGGAACGTTGTGAGTTGCTGCGGACACCGCAACTCTACGGTTATACCCGATACTAAGTCAGTATAACTCTCCTCCGGCAGACGCCGCTAATATTAAACGACACGACAAAGAGTGCGTGCGAGAGAGACAGAAAATCAGTCTGAGCGTGACGTCGGGCGCTGCGTAGCCACTGAAAATTGATTTCTTGCTTTTGGCTACAAAAATGATCCGATCTGATCCAGATTCAGCAATCTGATAGATATGGTCATTATCTATGATTCTGCGTTTTTAGTTTTCTCGAATGTGCAATATTGTGGATGCAACAGATTTTCGTCTTTTGTGGGGGCGAAAAGGGGTGGGGCGAAATTCTGAGATATACGTTTTATAGTGAGATCTAACAGAAGTGCGGATACCAAATTTGGTTACTCTAGCCTTAATAGTCTCTGAGATTTGTGGATGCCCCAGATTTTCGTCCTTTGCGGGGGAGGAAGGGGGTGTGGCGAAATTTGGACACGAAACGGTCAAGGTCCGATATCACAGGAGTGTGGATACCAAATTTGGTTGCTCTGGCTCTTATAGGTTCTGAGATCCTTGAACTCATATTTTGCAATTGACAAAACCGACCATGAAACCTGTGTGCTAGAGAGAGACAGAGCGAGAAAGAATGAAATTGTTTTCTTGATTCTGGCTATAATCATTATACGATCTGGTTCAGATTTTGCACTGTAGAAGATATGGTCATCCTCACCGATTCTGCGTTTTTGGTTTTATCGTATCTTTAAAAATGTGGATGCCACAGCATTTCGTCCTTTGTGGGGGCGGAAGTGGGCGGGGCGAAGTTTTGAAATATTTTTGTAGCAGTGACATATCACAGAAGTCTGGATCCAAAACATCGTTGCTCTAGCTCTTATAGTCCTTGAGCACTAGGCGCTGAAGGGGACGGACGGACGGACAGACGGACAGACAGACAGGGCTCAATCGACTCGGCTATTGATGCTGATCAAGAATATATATACTTTATGGGGTCGGTAATGATTCCTTCTGGACGTTACACACATCCACTTTTACCACAAATCTAATATACCCCAATTCTCATTTTGAGTATCGGGTATAATTAAACACAATTAACAACAATCTGCAAATGACCAACAAACATACTCACCTGCTATTAAACCGACAGAGCTGCCCCTCCAGCAGCTGCCTCGCCACTCCTGGAACTCTCTTGAGGCATAATGGGCGTAATTTGGAGGCCTCATCAGCAGCACTGCCGTCAATTCCAACAGAAGTCCAGAGGCCAGCCACTAAAATACAAAGGAAAACAGTCAATACACGCCAACACGAAAAAAAAAAAAACGCCCAAAACACAAAAACACACGTACCTGCCAATCACCAGACAGAGCTGCCCCCACAGCAGCTGCCTCGCCATGAACATCATCAATTTTCTGCCAAAGGGGCGGAAAAGGAGGCCTTTTTTGAACCGATGACGAACGTGGCCGAGGAGGCCAGGCCAACTCTGCTGACAACGCATCCTGGTGGCCGGACCAGCAGCCACTCGGATGCGGCCAATCAACAAGTAAATCGACAACGTATCCTGGTGGCCGGACCAGTTGCCACTTGGATGCGGCCAATAATACTGACAGTCTGACATCACACACCGATGTCAACGCCAACACACTGGACAACGCATCTCGGGTGGCCGGACCAGTGCCACTCGGTCTGCTGCATTAAACCAACAGACAGATGCAACGTGGGCGGCCGGACTAGAGCCGCTCGCCATCTCCAACTTTGCCCACGATGCACGCCAACACCATCAATCCAGCCATCGCCACTAAACAAGACACAGGGGGACAACAGAGCCGGCCGGTATACAGCGTAATGTTCGCATTGCGTTTGATATGCCTGCCGGTGCTCCGTTGTTGTTTGTCCTCCTGTTAGAAATAAAATAAATATAATTAATATGTTTATATGTTGTAAATGTATGTCAATTATCGTTTATTTTACCTCGTCTGCATCAATGTATTTGTTGTAGATGTCAATCCTGTTGTTTTTTGTAGTTTTTGCATGTCCGTAGATAGTTTTAGTTACTTACCTGTGATATTAGAATTAAGTTTTTGTAAATTAATGTAGTTTTTCTGTAGTTAATTGTATATTTTTCGTAGTTTTCTAATTAGTTTTACCTTCTTACTCTTCTTCCCAACCTATCTGCCATTCCCATAATTCCCCTTGACACGTGGTATTACCAAAAATACCACGCAAATACCAGACTATGACCGATAACACACCAAAAAGCCATTTCAAATTTAAAATGCATTTATCAATGCCCAGTGTGTTATCGGTCGCAAATTCGGCAATTTATGCCCAGCCAATTTCTCCCCACCCCCTACCCACTTCAACTGCCACTAAATGCCAAATGCGGTTGAGCAGGAGCAAAATTAACACTGCCAACCTCCGCCACTCTGCCAAACGCCCCAATAAAGCCATTTCAACCGCCCATATGATGCTATGCGGGCGACTCATCGGAGCGTCACGCGCCCGGATCGAAAGATCCGGAAGTTTACAGTATCCGGGCGGTTATACGGGAGCAGGCATTTATCCCCCCCATCCTATAACATCCCCCAACAACAGAGCAGCCACTACACACAGCACAAACATAAGACACTGGCCGCTAACCAACGACAACGACAACACACACAGCCACTAAAACAAACGGCTATTCCAATTCTCCATTGCCTACTTATCGGTGCTGCTGCCCTCGGACCACTTTCATCTCACTCAATATTGGGGTGAGTGAAAGTGGAACCGGGGGTGAGAGCACCGGTAAATGACGATCGGCGATCGGGCCATTCGAGTGTGGAGGAGAGAGTATGGGAGTTGGCGGACATGTGAGAGTACCGCCATGAACCTCGTCCGCCACTCTCATCTCGTCCACCCGCTCGAGAGGTCGCGATCGTCGGACGTGCCAAAACCGTTTCGTGTCGTGTCGCTTTTTTCGTTGTTCTGTGCCGTGTCGCCATTGACGTTTTCTTTTTCTGTGTTGCCCTGTTTTCTTTTGTGGTGTCTGTTGTGTGCCGTGCCGTGCCGTGCCGCCCTTCCTCCACCACACCCATTAATTACCTTGACAAACTTTTGTTCCCGTCCACATCATAAAACAAAAAAGAATAAAAGTGCCAATAAATACTTTAAACACAAACACACACACACAAGAGACTTTTCAATTAAAAACAACAAACGGGCAGCAGATCGCCAACACACAAACCAACAGCCAGCCATGACCAGAGGAATGGCCAGACGAGGGTCAACCAGACGCCACAGCGACGGCGGCAGAGCGGCCCGCAGAGACGCCCTAGCAGCAGCAGTAGCAGCCAACAACACCAACACAAACACCGCCAATAGCAGCAGCAGCAGCAGAGCCCTCGGCGCAGGCGCCACCACCAACGCCCCAGCCAATGCACAGCGCCGACGCCACAGCCATCCATCGAGTGAGTACCCAGCCATTGCCATGGCCGATATAGCCACGGCCACAGCCACTCCCCCCTCGAGCCCCATCACAAAAACCGCGCCAACCACAAAGGGAAAGGCCGAAAAGACGCCGCTCTCACTGCCACTTTTCCCGCCTCTCACGCTCTTGGACGCACAAAACTGTTCAGGAGTAACGGGAGAGGGAGAAGACGGAGGAGAGCCGGCAAGCCGACGCGCAAGAGCGGAGCGAGCCATAGCCCAGCCTACACAAATGCCACCAATCCCACCAACACCAAAACGACGCCGCGCCCTCATCGACAGTGGGAGCGAAGATGAGGATGAGGGAGAGAGGAAGCAGGCCAGGCATGAGAGACGGGTGTGACCCAGTGGAGCGGCAACAGGCGCCAGCATCTGTGTCGTCGTTGGAAATGGCAGCTGTTGGTTCGGATTGCCGTGACGTCACGGCCATGGTCAGGCGGCAGCGTCATCAAAGAAGGCCTCCTTTTCCATCCCTTTGGCAGGAAATTGTCATTGTTGATGGCGAGGCAGCTTCTTGATGGTCAGCTCTGTCTGGTGATTGGCAGGTACGTGTGATTTTTGTGTGTTTTGGCCGTTTTTCGTTGTTGTCCGTATTGACGTCTCTTTCCTTTGTTGCAGTGGCTGTCTCTGGATCGACGATTGGGCACATCAATAGGCGCCGCCCGATCGCATGCTTCCGCGTGCGCTGTCGATTTGGGCCCTCCACACTTGGCCCAGACCCTCCAGATCGTCGAATGGATCGTGGTCGGTCCACTCGTGGTCATCATCGTCATTAATTGCTTCGCAGTCCATATCGGGTTCGGATTCCGATATGGCTGCGGCGTCAAAGTGCGTATTTGGTGCTGGTCGTGGTGATGGCTGTGTGGATGCTGCTGCTGCTGTTGTTGTCCGTTGTGGCTCCTCCCGTGCTCTCGTCCCTTGCCTGCAGCAGGTTTGTCAGTTTCGTTGAAATTGCTGCCAGTTTTTCTTCCAGCTCTCTAATTTTACCGGCATATCTTTTCAGATTATGGGCACAGCTCCCATCGCACTGGGCGCCTGGCTGCTGCTGTAGCTGGGGTTGGCGTGGCGTCGGAGCACGATTTGGGATCGGCTGCATCGGCTGGACCCTTTGGTATTGGCGCCCCTCGGCCAGTGGCTGGGGATGTTGGTCGCGATGCTGTAGCTGTTGCCGATGCTGCCGACCCGGACCGCGTTGGCGTTGCTGCTGCGGCTGTGAGTGGAGTGGCTGTGTGGGTGGCTGCTGCTGCAACTGTCGCTGTAGTGGCTGCTGGTGACGTTGTGGTGGCTGCTGGATACGATGTGCTGGCTGTTGCTGCTGTATTGGCTGCTGCATTGGCTGTGGCTGTTGCCGTATTGGCTGAGGCTGCTGCTGCTGCCGTCGATGCTCCTGGACAGCGACCCTGTGGGCCAGGAGCCGCTGCCTGGCTGCCTTGTAGGCGCTGCAGCCCTTGTAGGCGCTGATGTGCTGGCCCTGGCAGTTGGCGCACTTGGGAGCAACGTTCCTTGGCTTGCTGCACTCCGTCGTCAGGTGTCCACCCGCGCATTTCATGCAAACTGCAGCGCGTCTACAATATGCGCGGGTGTGGCCAAACACCTGACATTGATGGCACTGGGCAGGGTCACGGGAGACTCCAAGTCTCTCAACCGTGACGGGCCTCCCACCCAGGCGTCGCAGCTTCAACACCCCGCATTGGCCACGGTCCGGTTTGGGGGCGATCTCAGCCTCAAAGAGATTGAATTGGCGGCTGTGATCGAATCGATCGGTGATTGCCCTTACAAACCGAACCGTGAACCCCTCGTTCAGCATACTGCTGCGAATCCCATCCGGCGGCATGGAGTGGGAGAGTCCTCGGATGAGGATCCTCAAGCCACGTTCCTGGCTGGGCTGATGCCCGAATTCGCCGTGCCGGATGTCATCGTCGGTGGTAGTGGCAGGGGTGTTTGTGTTTGATGGTGATGGCGGTGGTGGTGTTGGTATTGGTCTTGGCAGGTGTATTTGTAATTGTAATTGCGTTGGCGTCATTATTTGTATTGATATTGTCAGTATTGTCTATGTGAATGGCTGGTGATTGTCTATGTATTGGCCTTTGTCGATGTTGGTGATGGCTGTGGGTCTGGCTATTGGCATTTATAGTAGTGGCAGGGGCATGGGCAGGGGCAGGGGCATGTGTTCGCTGTGCAGATTGCGGCATAGTGGCAGGAGCGGCAACTGTGTTGGTGTTGGCTGTATTCGTTGTCCGTTTCTGCTGCCTCTGTTGTTGCTGCCGCAGCTCGTGCTGCCTCAACTGCTCCCGGACAATAGCCTCTAGCTCCTCCAGTGTCTGCCTTTTCTTCTTCGGCTTCCCAATTGGCGGCCGCTGCTGCCGCTGCTGGTGATGGCGGCCCCGTCGTCTGGCCTGCTTCCTCTCACCCTCACCCTCATCGTCACTCCCACTGTCGATGAGGGCGCGGCGTCGTTTTGGTGTTGGTGGGATTGGTGGTATTTGTGCAGGCTGGGCATTGGCACGGATCGACCCGCTGCTCGAACTCGAACCAGGTTCGACCCGCAACAGGTTCGATCCGGTCGTGTGTGTGTGTGTGGATGCCCGTTGGCCGTTTTGGCGCTCCGCTCTTGCGCGTCGGTTTGCCGGCTCTCCTCCGTCTTCTCCCTCTCCCGTTACTCCTGAACAGTTTTGTATGTCCGAGAGCGTGAGAGGCGGGAAAAGTGGCGTCTTTTCGGCCTTTCCCTTTGTGTTTGGCGGGATTTTGTGATTTGGCAGGGTTGCGGGATTTTCGGTTGGTATTGGCGCTGCTGTTGCTGCTGATGTGATGGGGCTCGAGGGGTGAGTGGCTGTGGCCGTGGATATGTCGGCCATGGGAATGGCTGGGTACTCACTCGATGGATGGCTGTGGCGTCGGCGCTCTGCATTGGCTGGGGCGTTGGTTTTGGCGCCTGCGCCGAGGGCTATGCTGCTGCTGCTGCTATTGGCGGTGTTTGTGTTGGTGTTGTTGGCTGCTGCTGCTGCTGCTAGGGCGCCTCTGCGGGCCGCCCTGCCGCCGTCGCTGTGTCGTCTGGTTGTCCCTCGTCTGGCCATTCCTCTGGTCATGGCTGGCTGTTGGTTTGTGTGTTGGCGATCTGCTGCCTGTTTGTTGTTCTTTAATTGAAAAGTCTCTTGTGTGTGTTTGTATTTAATGTATTTATTGGCACCTTAGTTCTCTTTTTTTCTTGTCTATCACAGTTATCTCTTTTAGTTTGTGATGTTTGTGATGTTTGTAGTGGCACAGGAACTAAAGCTTGTCGGAGATAGTAGTGGGTGGGGTGAAGGAAGGGCTGGAGCGTGGTGGATTGGCGAGGAACACTTTTCCGCGTTTGGAATGGTCATGTGCAGCGGCGAATGGTGAGGGGTGGGGGGGGGGGGGGGGGCGACACAAAATGGCTGCTGCCTGGCTTGGCTTGGCGTCGTCTGGCCTTCACTGTCTTTATTTTTTGGCACCAGAGCACAAATGACACGCCAAACGATAAACGACAAAACAGTCAAAACGACAAACGACACGGGCAACACTGATGGCAACGAACAAACAAACTTGCGATTTTATTTTATTTTAATGGCGGCGGCGATGGTTCAATTTATATACGTCCGACGATCGCGACCTCTCGAGCGGGTGGACGAGATGAGAGTGGCGGACGAGGTTCATGGTGGAACTCTCACATGTCCGCCAACTCCCCCACTCCCACGCCGGTCGTCACTTACCGGTGCTCTCACCCCCGGTTCCACTTTCACTCACCCCAATATTCAGTGAGATGAAAGTAGTCCGAGGGCAGCAGCACCGATAAGTAGGCAATGGAAGATTTGAACGGCCTTCTGTTTCAGTGGCTGTGTGTGTTGTTGTTGGGCAATGGCCCGTGTCTAATGTTTCTCTGTGCTGTGTGAATTGGCTGCTCTGTTGTCAAGGATGGGATGGGATGGGAAGGGGAAAGTTTGCCTGCTCCCGTATAACCGCCCGGATACTTTCAACTTCCGGATCTTACGATCCGGGCGCGAGACGCTCCGAAGAGTCGACCGCATAGCATCTTGTGGGCGGTTGTATTGGCATTGTTGGGGCATTTGGCTGAGTGGCGAAGGATGGCAGTGTTCATTTTATTCCTGCTCAGCCTCATTTGGCATTTAGTGGCATTTGAAGTGGGTGGGGGTGGGTGAGGAATTGGCTGGGCATAATTGCCGAAGTTGCGACCGATAACACACTGGGCATTGAGAAATGCAATTTGAATTTGTATTGGCTTTTTTGGTGTGTTATCGGTCAAGTCTGGTATTTGCGTGGTATTTTTAGTAATACCACATGTCAGGGGAAATATGGGAATGGCAGATAGGTGGGGAAGAAGAGGAAAAAGGTAATAAAACTAATCAGAAAACTACTAATAATATACAATTAACTACAGAAAAACTACATTAATTTACAAAAACTTATTCCTAATATCACAGGCTAGTAACTAAAACTATGGACAAACTATCTACGGACATGCAAAAACTACAAAAAACAACAGGATTGACATCTACAACAAGAACATTGATGCAGACAAGGTAAAATAAACGATAATTGACATACATTTACAACATATAAACATATTAATTATATTTATTTTATTTCTAACAGGAGGACAACTACAACGAAGCACCGGCCGGCATAACAAACGCAATGCGAACATTACGCTGTATACCGGCCGGCTCTGTTGTCCCCCTGTGTGTTGTTTATTGGCTGGTTGTGAGTATTGGCGTGCATCGTGGGCAATGATGGTCTTGATGGCAAGCGGCTCTGGTCCGGCCGCCCACGTTGCATCTGTCTGTTGGTTAGTGTTGGCTGCTGCACTCGAGGGGCACTGGTCCGGCCACCCAACTGCATTGTCATCGTGTTGGCATTGGCATCGGTGTGTGATGGCAATGGTCGGAGTTATTGGCCGCATCCAAGTGGCGAACTGGTCCGGCCACCAGGATGCGTTGTCGATTTTAATTGTTGATTGGCCGCATCCAAGTGGCTGCTGGTCCGGCCACCCAGGATGCGCTGTCAGGTGGATTGGCCTGGCCTCCTCGGCCACGTTCGTCGTCAATTTGTAGTTGCGTTTTGAATGGCTGCTGGTCCGGCCACTCAGGTGAGGAGGTGTTTGTTTTGGCTTTTTGATTTTAATTTGCGTTTATTTGCAGGTGCCTTTCGTTGATTTGGATGTTGTTGCTGGCGACCCTTGTCTGATTTGTGTTGGCGTAAGAGACGTTTGCGGGTGAGTATTCGATTTGGGCCCTCCACACTTGGCCCAGACCCTCCAGATCGTCGAATGGATCGTGGTCGGTCCATTCGTCGTCATGTTCGTCGTCAATTGCTTCGCAGTCCATATCGGATTCGGAGTCCGATATGGCTGCGGCGTCATGGTGCGTATTTGCAGTTGGTCGTGGTGATGGCTGTGTGGATGCTGCTGCTGCTGTTTTTGTCTGAAGTGGCGGCACTCCTCCCGTGCTCTCGTCCCTTGCCTGCAGCAGGTTTGTCAGTTTCGTCAAAATTGCTGCCAGCTTATCCTCCAGCTCTTTAATTTTTACGGCATATCTTTTCAGGATATGGGCACAGCTCCCATTGAACTGGGCGCCTGGCTGCTGCTGTAGCTGGGGTTGGCGTGGCGTCGGAGCACGATTTGGGATCGGCTGCATCGGCTGGACCCTTTGGTATTGGCGCCCCTCGGCCAGTGGCTGGGGATGTTGGTCGCGATGCTGTAGCTGTTGCCGATGCTGCCGACCCGGACCGCGTTGGCGTTGCTGCTGCGGCTGTGGGTGGAGTGGCTGTATGGGTGGCTGCTGCTGCAACTGTCGCTGTAGTGGCTGCTGGTGACGTTGTGATGGCTGCTGGAGACGATGTGCTGGCTGTTGCTGCTGTATTGGCTGCTGCATTTGCTGTGGCTGTTGCCGTAGTGGCTGAGGCTGCTGCTGCTGCCGTCGATGCTCCTGGACAGCGACCCTGTGGGCCAGGAGCCGCTGCCTGGCTGCCTTGTAGGCGCTGCAGCCCTTGTAGGCGCTGATGTGGGCGCCTTGGCAGTTGGAGCATTTGGGATTGACGGCCCTTGGCTTGCTGCACTCCGTCGTCTGATGTCCACCCGCGCATTTCATGCAGACAGCAGCTCGTCTACAATATGCGCGGGTGTGGCCAAACACCTGACATCGATGGCACTGGGCAGGGTCACGGGAGACTCCAAGTCTCTCAACCGTGACGGGCCTCCCACCCAGGCGTCGCAGCTTCAACACATCGAATTGACCACGGTCCGGTTTGGGGGCGATCTCAGCCTCGAAGAGGTTGTATTGGCGGCTGCGATCGAATCGATCGGTGATCGCCCGAGTAAACCGGACCGTGTACCCCTCGGCCTGCATACAGTCCCGGAACCATTTAGAGGGCGTGGAATGGGGAAGACCTCGGATGAGGATCCTCAAGCCTCTGTCCTCCACAGGCTGATGCCCGAACTCGCCGTGCCGGATGTCATTGGCAATGGCAAGGGTGTCTGTATTGGGAGTGGCAGTAGTTGTGTTGGTGTTGGTATTGGCGATGGTGCTGGTGTGAGTGGCGGTGACGGTGTTGGTGTTTGTATTTGTGTTTTGTGTTTGCTGCCGCTGCTGGTGATGGCGGCCCCGTCGTCTAGCCTGCTTCCTCTCACCCTCACCCTCATCATCACTCCCACTGTCGATGAGGGCGCGGCGTCGTTTTGGTGTTGGTGGGATTTGTGGCATTGGAGCAGGCTGGGCTATGGCTCGGATCGACCCGCTGCTCGAGCTCGAACCAGGTTCGACACGCAACAGGTTCGATCCGGTCGTGTGTGTGTGTGTGGCTGCCCGTTGGCCGTTTTACCGCTCCGCTCTTGCGCGTCGGCTTGCCGGCTCTCCTCCGTCTTCTCCCTCTCCCGTTACTCCTGAACAGTTTTGTGCGTCCAAGAGCGTGAGAGGCGGGAAAAGTGGCAGTGAGAGCGGCGTCTTTTCGGCCTTTCCCTTTGTGGTTGGCGCGGTTTTTGTGACGGGTCTCGAGGGGGGAGTGGCTGTGGCCGTGGATATATCGGCCATGGCAATGGCTGGGTACTCACTCGATGGGTGGCTGTGGCGTCGGCGCTCTGCATTGGCTGGGGCGTTGGTGTTGGCGCCTGCGCCGAGGGCTCTGCTGCTGCTGCTGCTATTGGCGGTGTTGGTGTTGGTGTTGTTGGCTGCTGCTGCTAGGGCGCCTCTGCGGGCCGCTCTGCCGCCGTCGCTGTGTCGTCTGGTTGACCCTCGTCTGGCCATTCCTCTGGTCATGGCTGGCTGTTGGTTTGTGTGTTGGCGATCTGCTGCCTGTTTGTTGTTTTTTAATTGAAAAGTCTCTTGTGTGTGTGTGTTTGTGTTTAATGTATTTATTGGCACCTTAGTTCTCTTTTTTTTTTTGCAAACTGCAGCGCGTCTACAATATGCGCGGGTGTGGCCAAACACCTGACATCGATGGCACTGGGCAGGGTCACGGGAGACTCCAAGTCTCTCAACCGTGACGGGCCTCCCACCCAGGCGTCGCAGCTTTAACACCCCGCATTGGCCACGGTCCGGTTTGGGGGCGATCTCAGCGTCGAAGAGGTTGAATTGGCGGCTGCGATCAAATCGATCGGTGATCACCCTTACAAACCGAACCGTGAACCCCTCATTCAGCATGCTGCTGCGAATCCAATCCGGCGGCGTGGAGTGGGAGAGTCCTCGGATGAGGATCCTCAAGCCACGTTCCTGGCTGGGCTGATGCCCGAATTCGCCGTGCCGGATGTCATCGTCGGTGGTAGTGGCAGGGGTGTTTGTGATGGTGATGGCGGTGGTGGTGTTGGTGTTTGTATTGGCGGGTGTATTTGTATTTGTATTGGCGTCATTATTATCTCTTTTGTTAATTGTGGTATTGTCTGTGTGAATGGCTGGTGATTGTCTATGTATTGGCTGTTGTCGATGTTGGTGATGGCTGTGGGTCTGGCTATTGGCAATTATAGTAGTGGCAGGGGCAGGGGCAGGGGCAGGGGCATGTGTTGGCTGTGCAGATTGCGGCATAGTGGCAGGATCGGCAACTGTGTTGGTGTTGGCTGCATGTGCCGTCCGTTTCTGCTGCTTCTGCTGTTGCTCCCTCAGCTCGTGCTGCCTCAGCTGCTCCTGAACAATAGCCTCCAGCTCCTCCAGAGTTTGCCTTTTCTAGTGATGGCGGCCCCGTCGTCTGGCCTGCTTCCTCTCACCCTCATCCTCATCTTCACTCCCACTGTCGATGAGGGCGCGGCGTCGTTTTGGTGTTGGTGGGATTTGTGGTATTGGTGCCGGCTCAGCATTGGCCCGGATCGACCCGCTGCTCGAACCAGCTCGAACCAGGTTCGACTCGCAACAGGTTCGATCCGGTCGTGTGTGTGTGTGTGTGTGGCGGCCCGTTGGCCCGCTCCTTCTCGGCGGCTTGCCGACTCTCCTCCGTCCTCTCCCTATCCCGTTACTCTCGAACTATTTTGTATGGCCAAAAGAGCGTGAGAGGCGGGAAAAGTGGTGTCTTGGTGGGCCTTTCTTTTGTGTTTGGCGCCTTTCTTTGGGTATTATTTGCAGGGTGGGGGGAGGGGGGGGGGAAGGGCAATGCAAGTGGCGGGAATGGCTGTGTCTGTGTGTGTATTGGCGGCGTCTGCGTACTCACGATCGGTGCAGTCTGTGTTGGCGTTGTTATTGCTGCTGCTGATGCAGCCACCGTCGCTGTGGCGTCGGCGCTCTGCATTGGCTGGGGCGTTGGTGTTGGCGCCTGCGCCGAGGGCTCTGCTGTTGCTGCTGCTATTGGCGGTGTTGGTGTTTGTGTTGTTGGCTGCTGCTGCTGCTGCTAGGGCGCCTCTGCGGGCCGCTCTGCCGCCGTCGCTGTGGCGTCTGGTTGACCCTCGTCTGGCCATTCCTCTCGTCATAGTTGTTGTTAGTTTGTGTATTGGCGATTTGCTGTCTGTTTGTTGTTTTCCCTTACTGAAAAGTCTCTTGTGTGTGTGTGTTTGTGTTTAATGTATTTATTGGCACTTTCTGTCTCTTTACACAGTTTGTCTCTCGTTAGGTTTGTGTTTTTATAACTTAATGTTATTTATTGGCGTTTAAAATTAATCACATTTATTGGGGAGCAGAAAGTTTGTCGAGTGGTGGGAGCGGGGGCACGGCACGGCACGGCACGGCACACGACAGACACCACAAAAAAGAAAACAAAGCACAACAGCAAGACAACGGAAAACGGCGACACGAACAAACGACACGAAACGGTTCTGGCACGTCCGACGATCGCGACCTCTCGAGCGGGTGGACGAGGTTCATGGTGGAACTCTCACATGTCCGCCAACTCCCATACTCTCTCCTCCACACTCGAATGGCCCGATCGCCGATCGTCATTTACCGGTGCTCTCACCCCCGGTTCCACTTTCACTCACCCCAATATTGAGTGAGATGAAAGTGGTCCGAGGGCAGCAGCACCGATAAGTAGGCAATGGAGAATTGGAATAGCCGTTTGTTTTAGTGGCTGTGTGTGTTGTCGTTGTCGTTGGTTAGCGGCCAGTGTCTTATGTTTGTGCTGTGTGTAGTGGCTGCTCTGTTGCTGGGGGATGGGATAGGATGGGGGGGGGGGGGATAAATGCCTGCTCCCGTATAACCGCCCGGATACTGTAAACTTCCGGATCTTTCGATCCGGGCGGTTGAAATGGCTTTATTGGGGCTTTTGGCAGAGTGGCGGAGGTTGGCAGTGTTAATTTTGCTCCTGCTCAACCGCATTTGGCATTTAATGGCATTTGAAGTGGGTAGGGGGTGGGAGGAATTGGCTGGGCATAAATTGCCGAATTTGCGACCGATAACACACTGGGCATTGATAAATGCATTTTAAATTTGAAATGGCTTTTTGGTGTGCTATCGGTCATAGTCTGGTATTTGCGTGGTATTTTTGGTAATACCACGTGTCAAGGGGAATTATGGGAATGGCAAATAGGTTGGGAAGAAGAGTAAGAAGGTAAAACTAATTAGAAAACTACGAAAAATATACAATTAACTATAGAAAAACTACATTAATTTACAAAAACTTAATTCTAATATCACAGGTAAGTAACTAAAACTATCTACGGACATGCAAAAACTACAAAAAACAACAGGATTGACATCTACAACAAATACATTGATGCAGACGAGGTAAAATAAACGATAATTGACATATGTACATTTACAACATATAAACATATTAATTATATTTATTTTATTTCTAACAGGAGGACAAACAACAACGGAGCACCGGCAGGCATATCAAACGCAATGCGAACATTACGCTGTATACCGGACGGCTCTGTTGTCCCCCTGTGTCTTGTTTAGTGGCGATGGCTGGATTGTTGGTGTTGGCGTGCATCGTGGGCAAAGTTGGAGATGGCGAGCGGCTCTAGTCCGGCCGCCCACGTTGCATCTGTCTGTTGGTTTAATGCAGCAGACCGAGTGGCACTGGTCCGGCCACCCGAGATGCGTTGTCCAGTGTGTTGGCGTTGACATCGGTGTGTGATGTCAGACTGTCAGTATTATTGGCCGCATCCAAGTGGCAACTGGTCCGGCCACCAGGATACGTTGTCGATTTACTTGTTGATTGGCCGCATCCGAGTGGCTGCTGGTCCGGCCACCAGGATGCGTTGTCAGCAGAGTTGGCCTGGCCTCCTCGGCCACGTTCGTCATCGGTTCAAAAAAGGCCTCCTTTTTCGCCCCTTTGGCAGAAAATTGATGATGTTCATGGCGAGGCAGCTGCTGTGGGGGCAGCTCTGTCTGGTGATTGGCAGGTAAGTGTGGATTTCATGTGTTTTGGCCGCTTTTCGTGTTGTCGTGGTGCATGTGGTGGTGGTGCAGATGGTGGGCAGTGGCAGTAGCTTTGGTGCTGCTGCTTGAGGCTACAGCGGTGCTGGTGACCGTTCTGGCTGGCCCGGACGCGGACGCGGACGCCAGGCGATGGCTATTCAGGAGCAGGGTGGCCGTGCTGCCCGAGCTGGGACTGCTGCCTGGGCTGGGATTGTTGCTGTTGCTGCTGGAACTATTGCTGTTGGCGCCGCTGTTCTGTGGCTGGTTCTTATAGACGGCCATCAGCGGGTCGGAGGCGCGGCGAATGCTGTTCATTCGTGCTGCTGTCGCGGCTGCTGCCGAGTAGCTGATGTTGCTGCTGTTTCCCCCTGCACTGCGTCGCATATTGTTGCCGTTGCTGCTCCCGCTACTGCCGCCGCACCCGTTGACGGGACTGTGGCCGTTGTGGCTGCTGGTGCTGCTGTGTCCGGGGCAGACTAGCGTCTCCTCCAGCTGAAACTTCTTGACCAGAGCCTTCACCGAGGTGGCCGATCCATGGGACTCTCCCGTGGGTGCCTTGCGGATCACTTTCGGTGTGGTGGGCGCATCGGGAAAGAGTGTCAGGGTGGCCACCACTGTGGCGAACTCGTCGAGGCCGTTGCTGCCCAGCTGGATGGTGGCCTGCACCGGGGGCTTCTTCACAAATGTCGCCGTGTATGTGTTCTCCTTGTCCGAGTCGGAGGCTCGACGTGTGGGTGTCACGATCTGAGTGGGCTTGGCGGACAGGCAGACCGTGTTGCTCTGTCCGTGTCAATTGCTGGTCAGCGTGTGTATGGCTGTCGTTGTCTCTGTGCTGGTGCTGGTGCTGGTGCTGCTTATGGGGCTTCCCAGGAGCTTCCCGGTGGCAATGGGTATTTTTGAGATGCTGCTACTGCTCCCATTGCTGTGGGCCCGATGGTGGCCATTGTGCGTGGGTTTGTTGCTGCCACTGCTTGGCTTCTGTTGCTTTTGTTGTTCCTGTGACTGCTGTTGCTGTTCCTGCTCCTCTGCCTTCTCCTCGGCCACTGGCTCCTCCACTTCCTCATCCTCAAGGTCGTCTTCTTCCTCCTCCTCTTCCTCTTCCTCTTCAGCATCGCTCTGAGCCTGCAGATACATTTGTCTATCCATCGAGCTCTCATCCTTCAGCCAGACATGTTCCAGGCATCCAGCGGCACTCATGCGATCGTTTGGCTTAATTCGCAATGCGCGGCGTATGAAATCGATGGCCACTGGCGAGACGCCACAGAATAGGTTGTCCGGAAAGGTGAGCGCACACTGCGAGATATTGAGGAAGGTCTCCTGCTTGGTGTTCCCGCCAAAGGGCGAGAAGCCGGAGAGCAAGACATAGGTGAGAACGCCCACGGACCAGATGTCCGTCAGCAGGGAGAGTGGCTCGTACTGGAGCACCTCGGGGGCCACGTAGTCGGGTGGGCCGGCCATCTCGCGGACATTGATGCCCTCGCACACAACGCGCGAGATCCCAAAGTCACAGAGCTTGAGGCCATCTTCTATACGCTCGCCGGCGAGCAAAATGTTCTGTGGCTTGAGGTCCAGGTGGGCAATGGATCGGTCGTGGAGAAACTTGAGAGCCTTCAGCACCTCTCGCATGCAGTGGCGGGCCTGGGCCTCTGTCAGGCACTCCTCGTTGTCCAGTATGGTCTGCAGCTCGCCACCAGTGGCCAGTTCCAGCAGCAGGGCTGTGTCCGAACGGGTCTCGTGCACCGCATTCAGATTGACAATGTTCTCCTCGCCCTCGCAGAGTATTAGGACGGCGATCTCGTGTTTGATCTCCTTGTCGCTGCTCTGTGCGCGTCGGCGTCGCTTCAAGAACTTTGCCGCGAAATGGGAGCCCGTGTTCTTGTGAATGGCACGGCGAACGGCGGCGAATTTGCCCCTGGCAAACGGCGTCTGTTCCACCTCGTAGATCTCGTTGATGTCATGCGACACGAGCAATCCGTTAAAGCGTTCGGCATCTACATCAAAAAGGCCATCGCCTATGGGAAAGATTCCCTTTTCGGTGAACATGATCTATCGATCTGTGCCGTGTCGCCATTGACGTTTTTTTTTCTGTGTTGCCCTGTTTTCTTTTTGTGGTGTCTGTCGTGTGCCGTGCCGTGCCGTGCCGCCCTTCCTCCACCACACCCATTACTTACCTTGACAAACTTTTGCTCCCGTCCACATCACAAACCAAAAAGAGAATAAAAGTGCCAATAAATACATTAAACACAAACACACACACACAAGAGACTTTTCAATTAAAAAACAACAAACAGGCAGCAGATCGCCAACACACAAACCAACAGCCAGCCATGACCAGAGGAATGGCCAGACGAGGGTCAACCAGAAGACACAGCGACGGCGGCAGAGCGGCCCGCAGAGGCGCCCTAGCAGCAGCAGCAGCAGCCAACAACACCAACACCAACACCGCCAATAGCAGCAGCAGCAGCAGAGCCCTCGGCGCAGGCGCCAACACCAACGCCCCAGCCAATGCAGAGCGCCGACGCCACAGCCTTCCATCGAGTGAGTACCCAGCCATTGCCATGGCCGATATATCCACGGCCACAGCCACTCCCCCCTCGAGACCCGTCACAAAAACCGCGCCAACCACAAAGGGAAAGGCCGAAAAGACGCCGCTCTCACTGCCACTTTTCCCGCCTCTCACGCTCTTGGACGCACAAAACTGTTCAGGAGTAACGGGAGAGGGAGAAGACGGAGGAGAGCCGGCAAGCCGACGCGCAAGAGCGGAGCGCCAAAACGGCCAACGGGCAGCCACACACACACACACGACCGGATCGAACCTGTTGCGTGTCGAACCTGGTTCGAGCTCGAGCAGCGGGTCGATCCGAGCCATAGCCCAGCCTGCTCCAATGCCACAAATCCCACCAACACCAAAACGACGCCGCGCCCTCATCGACAGTGGGAGTGACGATGAGGGTGAGGGTGAGAGGAAGCAGGCTAGACGACGGGGCCGCCATCACCAGCAGCGGCAGCAAACACAAAACACAAATACAAACACCAACACCGTCACCGCCACTCACACCAGCACCATCGCCAATACCAACACCAACACAACTACTGCCACTCCCAATACACACACCCTTGCCATTGCCAATGACATCCGGCACGGCGAGTTCGGGCATCAGCCTGTGGAGGACAGAGGCTTGAGGATCCTCATCCGGGGTCTTCCCCATTCCACGCCCTCTGACTGGTTCCGGGACTGTATGCAGGCCGAGGGGTACACGGTCCGGTTTAGCCGGCAGCCGCCAATACAACCTCTTCGAGGCTGAGATCGCCCCCAAACCGGACCGTGGTCAATTCGATGTGTTGAAGCTGCGACGCCTGGGTGGGAGGCCCGTCACGGTTGAGAGACTTGGAGTCTCCCGTGACCCTGCCCAGTGCCATCGATGTCAGGTGTTTGGCCACACCCGCGCATATTGTAGACGAGCTGCTGTCTGCATGAAATGCGCGGGTGGACATCAGACGACGGAGTGCAGCAAGCCAAGGGCCGTCAATCCCAAATGCGCCAACTGCCAAGGCGCCCACATCAGCGCCTACAAGGGCTGCAGCGCCTACAAGGCAGCCAGGCAGCGGCTCCTGGCCCACAGGGTCGCTGTCCAGGAGCATCGACGGCAGCAGCAGCAGCCTCAGCCACTACGGCAACAGCCACAGCAAATGCAGCAGCCAATACAGCAGCAACAGCCAGCACATCGTCTCCAGCAGCCATCACAACGTCACCAGCAGCCACTACAACGACAGTTGCAGCAGCAGCCACCCATACAGCCACTCCACCCACAGCCGCAGCAGCAACGCCAACGCGGTCCGGGTCGGCAGCATCAGCAACAGCTACAGCATCGCAACCAACATCCCCAGCCACTGGCCGAGGGGCGCCAATACCAAAGGGTCCAGCCGATGCAGCCGATCCCAAATCGTGCTCCGACGCCACGCCAACCCCAGCTACAGCAGCAGCCAGGCGCCCAGTGCGATGGGAGCTGTGCCCATATCCTGAAAAGATATGCCGTAAAAATTAAAGAGCTGGAGGATAAGCTGGCAGCAATTTTGACGAAACTGACAAACCTGCTGCAGGCAAGGGACGAGAGCACGGGAGGAGTGCCGCCACTTCAGACAAAAACAGCAGCAGCAGCATCCACACAGCCATCACCACGACCAACTGCAAATACGCACCATGACGCCGCAGCCATATCGGACTCCGAATCCGATATGGACTGCGAAGCAATTGACGACGAACATGACGACGAATGGACCGACCACGATCCATTCGACGATCTGGAGGGTCTGGGCCAAGTGTGGATGGCCCAAATCGCCAGCGCACGCGAAAGCATGCGATCGGGCGGTGCCTGTTAATGCGCCCAATCGTTGATCCAGAGACAGCCACTGCAACAAAGGAAAAAAGACGTCAATACGGACAACAACGAAAAACGGCCAAAACACACAAAATCCACACTTACCTGCCAATCACCAGACAGAGCTGACCAACAAGAAGCTGCCTCGCCATCAACATCAACAATTTCCTGCCAAATGGGAGGAATATGAGGCCCCTTTCTGATGACGCTGCCACCGACCATCACAATGACGTCACGCCACTCCAATCAGACAACAGCCATTCCAACGACGACGCAGATGCTGGCGTCTGTTGCCGCTCCGCTGGGTCGCACCCGTCTCTCATGCCGCCGGACGCCAGCAAATCCTGCAAAAGAAGGTGAAACATGTAGGCCGTCTAACCCGGGAATTGTAGTGACCAATATCGGTGCGTGAGTGAACTGTATAGGTATAAAAACACAAACCCGGTGATTTAATGTAACTCTTTTTTATTAGCTGCGCGTCCGTCTCTCACAATCGCCATTTACAAAGTGCACTCACTCTCTTCTCGATGTTTCTTATCCGATATCTCCCTATTGGTATTTCCCACCGAGTGTATCGATGGTGCGGTAAATACCAATGCGCGCTGTATGCTATTTTAAATACTAGTTGAATGCCTCACTAATTATTACCTTGCTACAATTCGGCCATCCTGACCGGAGTGCTCCTGAACTCCTTACATTTAATTTAGTTTCTAGATAGGTTGATTTATTACAGTTGGGTGTGGTTTACTCTTAATATTCTAAGTTTACGTGTTACAATCATTTTCTTCATTTTGATTCCCTGTGACATTTGCATTATTACCATTTTCAATCCACGGCTTCATATTTGCCACCGCCCAAACTCCTTTATACGGGATCCTTGATTGTTGAAACCCCTCTACATCTTCTAGCAAATACCTATCATTTTTTAACACCTTTGATATCTTATAAGGTCCTTTGAACTTCGGGATAAGCTTTTTAGACACCCCTGTATGAGTGTCGAAATTTCTCACCATAACTAGATCATTATCTACGTACACGTGTGGCTCCCTTCGCTTTGAATTTGTTGCTTGTTTGTTATAAGACTGTATTTTTTCCTGATGAGTGCCTGCTACTGCTCTAATCTTTTCTATATCCCTTGTTGCCCGCTGTTCGGTTAGTTCGTCTAGATGATCTTTTAGTAAATCTGAAACCTTTCCTTTTTGTACGACCCCAAACAACATTCTGCTCGGGTGTTCATTAATTGTTCTTTGAATTGTGTTGTTCATCGCGTGTTCTACTGTTTCCACTACCATATCCCAATGTAATCCTTTTTCCGGGTCAACAAGCTTTGCAATCATGGGTCCCAAACTTCTGTTCACCCTTTCTACCTGCCCGTTGGCCTGTGGCGACCCTGTTGCTATCTTTACGTGTTTAACATTGCTCTGTTCTAAGAATTCTTCAAACTCTTTTGACGTGAAACAGCTTCCTCTGTCTGACACAATGCATCTGGGTCTACTGTAAGCTCGGAAATAATCTTTCATTGCAATTACTGCTTCCTTTGTGCTAGTGGTTTTGGTCGTATAAAGTCTTACGAATTTGGTGAACGCGTCTATTACTACTAAAACATGTTTGTTGGCCCTGCCTTTGTCGACTGGCCCGAAATGGTCGATATGTACTACCTCGAATGGTCCTGACCCTTTTGGTATGTTGTGTAAAAACCCTTCCTCTTTTCCGTGTTTTGCTGAGTACGCTATGCATTTTAGACAGTTTTCAATGTGTCGCTTGGCTTTATACCTTACGTTTGAGATCCAGTAGCTTTTCGATATAGCGTCGGTCATCTTGTCTATACCGACGTGCCCTAGTTCATCGTGGTACTTATAGAGTACGTGGCCTTCCATTTCCTCGGGTACGCAGAATAGGATAGTATTGTTATCTTTTTTCCTGTATATTATTCCGTTTCTCATCTCATAATGTTTGTGTTCTGATTTCTGTAACGTTTCTCTCAGCTCCATCAGTTTGTTATCTCTGTTTTGGCATATAATTAAATTTTCTTCAAAGGTGTTTGTGTCTACCGTGAGTATCTGAACGGCTCTGCTTAGCGCATCTACGTGTTGCATTCTACTTCCTGACCTGTGTTCTAACTTGTAGTCATAATTTTGTAACTCTAACGCCCAGCGGGCAATGCGTGGATTGAGTTCTTTTTTGTTTAGAGTCATAGTTAGCGCGTTGCAGTCTGTCACTATTTTGAAGGGTATGCCTTGCACGTATACTCTAAACCGTTGTAGTGCATAAATTATCGCTAGTGTCTCCAGTTCAAAGCTGTGGTATTTTGCTTCGGTAATTGTTGTCCGCTTGGAGAAATAAAACACCGGGTGCATTCTGCCATCACCCTTCTTCTGCATTAGAATTGACCCGAAACCTAACGAACTTGCATCGCAATGTAATTCTGTCGGATCTCTGGGATTGTAAAGTGCCAAGATCGGTGCTTCCAACAAATTACTTTTGAGTTGTTCGAAACATTCTAGTTCTACGATACCGAATTCAAACTTCCTGTCTTTTTTGACCAAATCATAAAGGGGCTTAGCTTTCGTAGAAAAATCTTTTACGAACCGTCTAAAGTAAGAACATAACCCTAAGAAACTCTGCACTTCGTTCGTTTTCGTGGGGACTGGGAACCCTTTTACTGCCTGTAATCCCTTCGTATCTGGTTTAATTCCGTTACCCGATATGGAATAGCCCAGGTACTTAACTTCTGACTGTAAGAATTCGCATTTATCAATCCTTAATTCAAGTTTATTCTCTACCAATCGTCTCATCACTTCTTGTAAAATTTCCATGTGACTATCACTATCTTTTGTTGCTACCATAATATCGTCCATGTATATTATAACTTTGTCTTCCTTTACCATATCTGCAAAAATGTTGTTTGTGAATCTTTGAAACACCGCCGATGCATTTCGTAACCCGAACGGCATCCTCAACCATTCGTATTGTCCCATGGGGGTCGTGAACGATGTGTATTTAACTGAATCTTTATGCATAAATACGTGGAAGTATCCATTCTTCAGGTCTAACTTGGTGAAAAGTCTTTTCCCTGACAGTTTATCTAGTAGGTCGTCTATCAGAGGTGTTGGGTAATTGTCCTTTATCATACCTTTATTAAGTGTGCGATAATCGACGCACAGTCTCAACTCTCCCGAATTCTTTTTTACCAGTACTATAGGCGAAACGTATTCTGACTCACTGGTTCTGATGTAACCTTTTTCTGTGTATTCGTCTATCATTTTCTGTACTTGGGCTTTTTCGCTATACGACAGTCTTCTAGGTGGGCAATGAAACGGTTTTTCGTGTTCGAAATTCAACTTCATTTCCCACTTGGTTTGTGGTAAGTTTGGTCTTTCTGCGTTTACATACGCTGTCCTAAACATGTATTTAAGTCGTCCTGCGAGTTCTTGGCTACAATCTGTCCCTACTTTCAACTCCCAGTCGTTTTCTTTGTCTGGATACTGGCTTGGTAGTTCGTTGAAATTGGTTTTTACGCTCTCGCAGGTATCGCTGTCTTCCAGACACTCAACCATTGCAGAACACTCATTTTCTACCTTGCCTCCACTTTCTACTTCATGCTTATTCTCTTTATCACCCTCATCTTTAACTTCACATTCATATTCTCCTAAACACTCATTCTCTATTTTCCACTCATTTTTTTCTAAACACTCATTTTCTCCTAAACACTCATTTTCTTCTAAACACTCATTTTCTCCTAAACACTCATTTTCTTCTAAACACTCATTTTTTTCTAAACACTCATTTTCTCCTAAACACTCATTTTTTTCTAAACACTCATTTTTTGTTTCACACTCGTTTTTTGTCTCACTCTCCTTCTCCTTGCAAATGTCACTTACAATTTTAAATTTGCATAAATTCATAAAATCCCTACCTAACACAGCCTCATAGCCCATCGACTCGTCTGCCACTACTAGTAATTCAAAGTTGATTCGATTTTTGTTAATAATTACAAAACTGGGTATTTTACCAAAGATGTTAAGTTTGCTATTATTTAGTCCAACATAAGCGTAATCCGCATTTTTATTCAAAATAAATTCAATTTCTCTGTTTTTCTTGTCTTTGTTAAACTTAAATCATCTTCTTTGATTTCGTTCGAACTTAATCGTGAGCGCTCTTCCACTTTATTTAGGTTATTTTCCGACTGGTGCTCTAGACACGATAACTTCATAAAACTTATTGGGCTCCCTGAGTCGATGAGGCAATTTAAGGACAAGCATTTGTTATTGTAATTGCTAATGTATATATTAAATTTGTATATATAATCGTTATGTACCTTGTACTTCTTTTCGTCACAGTGTGACACCTGGTGACTCATGCTGCCGCATCCGTAGCACGCTCCTCTTTCGCGCTTGGGCTTGCGGCACTCCCCTGCCACGTGGCCCAAAGAGTTGCAGTTGTAGCAGCGAATGGGTGTTGGCGAGGCTCCAGTGTTTGCCCCTTCAGTTGAACCGTACTTCTTTGGCAGCATGATCTTCTCGAACGCCTTGAGTAGTTGATATGGAGCGCCAAAGCACTGCATGTGGGCTTGCCTACGCAGGCCTACATCTGGGATACCTTCGATGACTCCGTCAATAAACTCCTCGTCGTCAATGACTATGCGGGATGCCAGCGACACTTTGGCGTTGAAGTACATCGAGAACTCCTCGCCACGTGCCCATGAACGGGACTCGAACTTGCGACGGAGCAACAGTTTGCTTTCCTTGTGATGGCAAGTGTCTTCCATGACGTTCAACAATTGATCGATTGGCAGCGACATGTGCTCCGGACTCGAATGCAGCCACACCAATGCTTTGTCCTTAAGCTTCGACATTAGCAGCATTAGTAGCTTCTCATCCTTCAGTTTGTTCACTTTTGCGACGGCCTTAAACTGCGCGATCCAAGTTGTGACGTCATCGTTGTTTCCAGAAATGTTGCCATGATATGTTGGCAACATGTCTTTGGCGGCATTTAGCAACATGACGCCAGCGTCATTGCTGGCGGCTGGTGTTGTGTTCTCTCCTCTCCCTTCCTTCTCCCTCTCGCTCTGCAGCTTCAGCAGCTCGATTTGCAGTTTTAACATTTCAACCTCTGCTCGATATTCGCCATGGTTGTTGTTGTGCCCAGGCGCTTGCGGTGCTTTTTCGTTCTTCTCTTTGCGTTCGCTCTTCGTCGAGTCTTGATCTGCGGCCGCCTCATCTTCCCTCTCGTTCTCGCATGTTTCGGCTGCCGGTGGTCCCTGTCCCCGCAGCTCTACTGGTATTTCGTTAAGTCTCGCTGCCATGGCAGCTTTGCTTCCACCTTTTGGTAGATTGAGGGACTCCAGCCATTCGCGCAGCTGGGCGGCCGAGAACTCCTCCGTGCCGACCAAGTCCGACATGTTTTTTTTCAGCGATGGCGTCTTCGACGGACGAGATAATAAAAATTTTCGCTATTTTTCACTGGCGGCGATTGATCGTATCCCACTTCTGAAATTGTAGGCCGTCTAGGAAGGGAATTGTAGTGACCAATATCGGTGCGTGAGTGAACTGTATAGGTATAAAAACACAAACCCGGTGATTTAATGTAACTCTTTTTTATTAGCTGCGCGTCCGTCTCTCACAATCGCCATTTACAAAGTGCACTCACTCTCTTCTCGATGTTTCTTATCCGATATCTCCCTATTGGTATTTCCCACCGAGTGTATCGATGGTGCGGTAAATACCAATGCGCGCTGTATGCTATTTTAAATACTAGTTGAATGCCTCACTAATTATTACCTTGCTACAAACAGGAGAGAGGCTGCCGATAAACACGAATACTCACCCGCAAACGTCTCTTACGCCAACACAAATCAGACAAGGGTCGCCAGCAACAACATCCAAATCAACGAAAGGCACCTGCAAATAAACGCAAATTAAAATCAAAAAGCCAAAACAAACACCTCCTCACCTGAGTGGCCGGACCAGCAGCCATTCAAAACGCAACTACAAATTGACGAAGAACGTGGCCGAGGAGGCCAGGCCAATCCACCTGACAGCGCATCCTGGGTGGCCGGACCAGCAGCCACTTGGATGCGGCCAATCAACAATTAAAATCGACAACGCATCCTGGTGGCCGGACCAGTTCGCCACTTGGATGCGGCCAATAACTCCGACCATTGCCATCACACACCGATGCCAATGCCAACACGATGACAATGCAGTTGGGTGGCCGGACCAGTGCCCCTCGAGTGCAGCAGCCAACACTAACCAACAGACAGATGCAACGTGGGCGGCCGGACCAGAGCCGCTTGCCATCAAGACCATCATTGCCCACGATGCACGCCAATACTCACAACCAGCCAATAAACAACACACAGGGGGACAACAGAGCCGGCCGGTATACAGCGTAATGTTCGCATTGCGTTTGTTATGCCGGCCGGTGCTTCGTTGTAGTTGTCCTCCTGTTAGAAATAAAATAAATATAATTAATATGTTTATATGTGTGTAAATGTATGTCAATTATCGTTTATTTTACCTTGTCTGCATCAATGTTCTTGTTGTAGATGTCAATCCTGTTGTTTTTTGTAGTTTTTGCATGTCCGTAGATAGTTTGTCCATAGTTTTAGTTACTAGCCTGTGATATTAGGAATAAGTTTTTGTAAATTAATGTAGTTTTTCTGTAGTTAATTGTATATTATTAGTAGTTTTCTGATTAGTTTTATTACCTTTTTCCTCTTCTTCCCCACCTATCTGCCATTCCCATATTTCCCCTGACATGTGGTATTACTAAAAATACCACGCAAATACCAGACTTGACCGATAACACACCAAAAAAGCCAATACAAATTCAAATTGCATTTCTCAATGCCCAGTGTGTTATCGGTCGCAACTTCGGCAATTATGCCCAGCCAATTCCTCACCCACCCCCCACCCACTTCAAATGCCACTAAATGCCAAATGAGGCTGAGCAGGAATAAAATGAACACTGCCATCCTTCGCCACTCAGCCAAATGCCCCAACAGTGCCAATACAACCGCCCACAAGATGCTATGCGGTCGACTCTTCGGAGCGTCTCGCGCCCGGATCGTAAGATCCGGAAGTTGAAAGTATCCGGGCGGTTATACGGGAGCAGGCAAACTTTCCCCTTCCCATCCCATCCCATCCTTGACAACAGAGCAGCCAATTCACACAGCACAGAGAAACATTAGACACGGGCCATTGCCCAACAACAACACACACAGCCACTGAAACAGAAGGCCGTTCAAATCTTCCATTGCCTACTTATCGGTGCTGCTGCCCTCGGACTACTTTCATCTCACTCAATATTGGGGTGAGTGAAAGTGGAACCGGGGGTGAGAGCACCGGTAAGTGACGACCGGCGTGGGAGTGGGGGAGTTGGCGGACATGTGAGAGTTCCACCATGAACCTCGTCCGCCACTCTCATCTCGTCCACCCGCTCGAGAGGTCGCGATCGTCGGACGTATATAAATTGAACCATCGCCGCCGCCATTAAAATAAAATAAAATCGCAAGTTTGTTTGTTCGTTGCCATCAGTGTTGCCCGTATCGTTTGTCGTTTTGACTGTTTTGTCGTTTATCGTTTATCGTGTCATTTGTGCTCTGGTGCCAAAAAATAAAGACAGTGAAGGCCAGACGACGCCAAGCCAAGCCAGGCAGCAGCCATTTTGTGTCGCCCCCCCCCCCCCCTCACCATTCGCCGCTGCACATGACCATTCCAAACGCGGAAAAGTGCTCCTCGCCAATCCACCACGCTCCAGCCCTTCCTTCACCCCACCCACTACTATCTCCGACAAGCTTTAGTTCCTGTGCCACTACAAACATCACAAACATCACAAACTAAAAGAGATAACTGTGATAGACAAGAAAAAAAGAGAACTAAGGTGCCAATAAATACATTAAATACAAACACAAACAAGAGACTTTTCAATTAAAGAACAACAAACAGGCAGCAGATCGCCAACACACAAACCAACAGCCAGCCATGACCAGAGGAATGGCCAGACGAGGGACAACCAGACGACACAGCGACGGCGGCAGAGCGGCCCGCAGAGGCGCCCTAGCAGCAGCAGCAGCAGCCAACAACACCAACACAAACACCGCCAATAGCAGCAGCAACAGCAGAGCCCTCGGCGCAGGCGCCAACACCAACGCCCCAGCCAATGCAGAGCGCCGACGCCACAGCCTTCCATCGAGTGAGTACCCAGCCATTGCCATGGCCGATATATCCACGGCCACAGCCACTCCCCCTCGAGCCCCATCACATCAGCAGCAACAGCAGCGCCAATACCAACTGCAAATCCCGCAACCCCGCCAAATCCCAAAATCCCGCCAAACACAAAGGGAAAGGCCGAAAAGACGCCACTTTTCCCGCCTCTCACGCTCTCGGACATACAAAACTGTTCGGGAGTAACGGGAGAGGGAGAAGACGGAGGAGAGCCGGCAAGCCGACGCGCAAGAGCGGAGCGCCAAAACGGCCAACGGGCAGCCACACACACACACACGACCGGATCGAACCTGTTGCGTGTCGAACCTGGTTCGAGCTCGAGCAGCGGGTCGATCCGAGCCATAGCCCAGCCTGCTCCAATGCCACAAATCCCACCAACACCAAAACGACGCCGCGCCCTCATCGACAGTGGGAGTGACGATGAGGGTGAGGGTGAGAGGAAGCAGGCCAGACGACGGGGCCGCCATCAACAGCAGCGGCAGCAGCAGCCGCCAATTCGGAAGCCGAAGAAGAAAAGGCAGACACTGGAGGAGCTAGAGGCTATTGTCCGGGAGCAGTTGAGGCAGCACGAGCTGCGGCAGCAACAACAGAGGCAGCAGAAACGGACAACAAATACAGCCAACACCAACACAGTTGCCGCTCCTGCCACTATGCCGCAATCTGCACAGCGAACACATGCCCCTGCCCCTGCCCATGCCCCTGCCACTACTAAAAATGCCAATAGCCCGACCCACAGCCATCACCAACATCGACAAAGGCCAATACATAGAAAATCACCAGCCATTCACATAGACAATACTGACAATATCAATACAAATAATGACGCCAACGCAATTACAATTACACATACACCTGCCAAGATCAATACCAACACCACCACCGCCATCACCATCACCATCACAAACACCCCTGCCACTACCACCGACGATGACATCCGGCACGGCGAATTCGGGCATCAGCCCAGCCAGGAACGTGGCTTGAGGATCCTCATCCGAGGACTCTCCCACTCCATGCCGCCGGATTGGATTCGCAGCAGTATGCTGAACGAGGGGTTCACGGTTCGGTTTGTAAGGGCAATCACCGATCGATTCGATCACAGCCGCCAATTCAATCTCTTTGAGGCTGAGATCGCCCCCAAACCGGACCGTGGCCAATGCGAGGTGTTGAAGCTGCGACGCCTGGGTGGGAGGCCCGTCACGGTTGAGAGACTTGGAGTCTCCCGTGACCCTGCCCAGTGCCATCGATGTCAGGTGTTTGGCCACACCCGCGCATATTGTAGACGCGCTGCAGTTTGCATGAAATGCGCGGGTGGACACCTGACGACGGAGTGCAGCAAGCCAAGGAACGTTGCTCCCAAGTGCGCCAACTGCCAGGGCCAGCACATCAGCGCCTACAAGGGCTGCAGCGCCTACAAGGGCTCAGCCAATACGGCAACAGCCACAGCCAATGCAGCAGCCAATACAGCAGCAACAGCCAGCACATCGTATCCAGCAGCCACCACAACGCCACCAGCAGCCACTACAGCGACAGTTGCAGCAGCAGCCACCCACACAGCCACTCCACTCACAGCCGCAGCAGCAACGCCAACGCGGTCCGGGTCGGCAGCATCGGCAACAGCTACAGCATCGCGACCAACATCCCCAGCCACTGGCCGAGGGGCGCCAATACCAAAGGGTCCAGCCGATGCAGCCGATCCCAAATCGTGCTCCGACGCCACGCCAACCCCAGCTACAGCAGCAGCCAGGCGCCCAGTGCGATGGGAGCTGTGCCCATAATCTGAAAAGATATGCCGGTAAAATTAGAGAGCTGGAAGAAAAACTGGCAGCAATTTCAACGAAACTGACAAACCTGCTGCAGGCAAGGGACGAGAGCCACGGGAGGAGTGCCGCCACAACGGACAACAACAGCAGCATCCACACAGCCATCACCACGACCAGCACCAAATACGCACTTTGACGCCGCAGCCATATCGGAATCCGAACCCGATATGGACTGCGAAGCAATTAATGACGATGATGACGACGAGTGGACCGACCACGATCCATTCGACGATCTGGAGGGTCTGGGCCAAGTGTGGAGGGCCCAAATCGCCAGCGCACGCGAAAGCATGCGATCGGGCGGCGCCTATTGATGTGCCCAATCGTCGACCCAGAGACAGCCACTGCAACAAAGGAAAGAGACGTCAATACGGACAACAACGAAAAACAGCCAAAACACACAAAAATCACACGTACCTGCCAATTACCAGACAGAGCTGACCATCAAGAAGCTGCCTAGCCATCAACAATGACAATTTCCTGCCAAAGGGATGGAAAAGGAGGCCTTCTTTGATGACGCTGCCGCCTGACCATGGCCGTGACGTCACGCCAATCCGAGCCAACAGCTGCCATTTCCAACGACGACACAGATGCTGTCGCCTGTTGCCGCTCCACTGGGTCACACCCGTCTCTCATGCCTGGCCTGCTTCCTCTCTCCCTCATCCTCATCTTCGCTCCCACTGTCGATGAGGGCGCGGCGTCGTTTTGGTGTTGGTGGGATTAGTGGCATTTGTGTAGGCTGGGCTATGGCTCGGATCGACCCGCTGCTCGAGCTCGAACCAGGTTCGACTCGCAACAGGTTCGATCCGGTCGTGTGTGTGTGTGTGGCGGCCCGTTGGCCGTTTTGGCGCTCCGCTCTTGCGCGTCGGCTTGCCGGCTCTCCTCCGTCTTCTCCCTCTCCCGTTACTCCTGAACAGTTTTGTGCGTCCAAGAGCGTGAGAGGCGGGAAAAGTGGCAGTGAGAGCGGCGTCTTTTCGGCCTTTCCCTTTGTGGTTGGCGCGGTTTTTGTGATGGGGCTCGAGGGGGGAGTGGCTGTGGCCGTGGCTATATCGGCCATGGCAATGGCTGGGTACTCACTCGATGGATGGCTGTGGCGTCGGCGCTGTGCATTGGCTGGGGCGTTGGTGGTGGCGCCTGCGCCGAGGGCTCTGCTGCTGCTGCTGCTATTGGCGGTGTTTGTGTTGGTGTTGTTGGCTGCTGCTGCTGCTGCTAGGGCGCCTCTGCGGGCCGCTCTGCCGCCGTCGCTGTGGCGTCTGGTTGACCCTCGTCTGGCCATTCCTCTGGTCATGGCTGGCTGCTGGTTTGTGTGTTGGCGAACTGCTGCCTGTTTGTTGTTTTTAATTGAAAAGTCTCTTGTGTGTGTGTGTTTGTGTTTAAAGTATTTATTGGCACTTTTATTCTTTTTTGTTTTATAATATGGACGGGAACAAAAGTTTGTCAAGGTAATTAATGGATGTGGTGGAGGAAGGGCGGCACGGCACGGCACGGCACACAACAGACACCACAAAAGAAAAAAGGGCAACACAGAAAAAGAAAACGTCAATGGCGACACGGCACAGAACAACGAAAAAAGCGACACGACACGAAACGGTTCTGGCAAGTCCGACGATCGCGACCTCTCGAGCGGGAAATGCCTGCTCCCGTATAGCCGCCCGGATACTGTAAACTTCCGGATCTTTCGATCCGGGCGGTTGAAATGGCTTTATTGGGGCGTTTGGCAGAGTGGCGGAGGTTGGCAGTGTTAATTTTGCTCCTGCTCAACCGCATTTGGCATTTAGTGGCATTTGAAGTGGATAGGGGGTGGGGAGAAATTGGCTGGGCATAAATTGCCGAATTTGCGACCGATAACACACTGGGCATTGATAAATGCATTTTAAATTTGAAATGGCTTTTTGGTGTGTTATCGGTCATAGTCTGGTATTTGCGTGGTATTTTTGGTAATACCACGTGTCAAGGGGAATTATGGGAATGGCAAATAGGTTGGGAAGAAGAGTAAGAAGGTAAAACTAATTAGAAAACTACGAAAAATATACAATTAACTACAGAAAAACTACATTAATTTACAAAAACTTAATTCTAATATCACAGGTAAGTAACTAAAACTATCTACGGACATGCAAAAACTACAAAAAACAACAGGATTGACATCTACAACAAATACATTGATGCAGACGAGGTAAAATAAACGATAATTGACATATGTACATTTACAACATATAAACATATTAATTATATTTATTTTATTTCTAACAGGAGGACAAACAACAACGGAGCACCGGCAGGCATATCAAACGCAATGCGAACATTACGCTGTATACCGGACGGCTCTGTTGTCCCCCTGTGTCTTGTTTAGTGGCGATGGCTGGATTGTTGGTGTTGGCGTGCATCGTGGGCAAAGTTGGAGATGGCGAGCGGCTCTGGTCCGGCCGCCCACGTTGCATCTGTCTGTTGGTTTAATGCAGCAGACCGAGTGGCACTGGTCCGGCCACCCGAGATGCGTTGTCCAGTGTGTTGGCGTTGACATCGGTGTGTGATGTCAGACTGTCAGTATTATTGGCCGCATCCAAGTGGCAACTGGTCCGGCCACCAGGATACGTTGTCGATTTACTTGTTGATTGGCCGCATCCGAGTGGCTGCTGGTCCGGCCACCAGGATGCGTTGTCAGCAGAGTTGGCCTGGCCTCCTCGGCCACGTTCGTCATCGGTTCAAAAAAGGCCTCCTTTTTCGCCCCTTTGGCAGAAAATTGATGATGTTCATGGCGAGGCAGCTGCTGTGGGGGCAGCTCTGTCTGGTGATTGGCAGGTACGTGTGTTTTTGTGTGTTTTGGGCGTTTTTTTTTTTTCGTGTTGGCGTGTATTGACTGTTTTCCTTTGTATTTTAGTGGCTGGCCTCTGGACTTCTGTTGGAATTGACGGCAGTGCTGCTGATGAGGCCTCCAAATTACGCCCATTATGCCTCAAGAGAGTTCCAGGAGTGGCGAGGCAGCTGCTGGAGGGGCAGCTCTGTCGGTTTAATAGCAGGTGAGTATGTTTGTTGGTCATTTGCAGATTGTTGTTAATTGTGTTTAATTATACCAGATACTCAAAATGAGTATTGGGGTATATTAGATTTGTGGTAAAAGTGGATGTGTGTAACGTCCAGAAGGAATCGTTACCGACCCCATAAAGTATATATATTCTTGATCAGCATCAATAGCCGAGTCGATTGAGCCCTGTCTGTCTGTCCGTCTGTCCGTCCGTCCGTCCGTCCGTCCGTCCGTCCGTCGTCCGTCCGTCCCCTTCAGCGCCTAGTGCTATAAGAGCTAGAGCAACGATGTTTTGGATCCAGACTTCTGTGATATGTCACTGCTACAAAAATATTTCAAAACTTCGCCCCGCCCACTTCCGCCCCCACAAAGGACGAAAATCTGTGGCATCCACATTTTTTAAGATACGATAAAACCAAAAACGCAGAATCGGTGAGGATGACCATATCTTCTACAGTGCAAAATCTGAACCAGATCGTATAATGATTATAGCCAGAATCAAGAAAACAATTTCATTCTTTCTCGCTCTGTCTCTCTCTAGCACACAGGTTTCATGGTCGGTTTTGTCAATTGCAAAATATGAGTTCAAGGATCTCAGAACCTATAAGAGCCAGAGCAACCAAAATTGGTATCCACACTCCTGTGATATCGGACCGTGACCGTTTCGTGTCCAAATTTCGCCACACCCCCTTCCTCCCCCGCAAAGGACGAAAATCTGGGGCATCCACAAATCTCAGAGACTATTAAGGCTAGAGTAACCAAATTTGGTATCCGCACTTCTGTTAGATCTGACTATAAAACGTATATCTCAGAATTTCGCCACACCCCTTTTCGCCCCCACAAAAGACGAAAATCTGTTGCATCCACAATATTGCACATTTGAGAAAACTAAAAACGCAGAATCATAGATAATATCTATCAGATTGCTGAATCTGGATCAGATCGGATCATTTTTGTAGCCAAAAGCAAGAAATCAATTTTCAGTGGCTACGCAGCGCCCGACGTCACGCTCAGACTGATTTTCTGTCTCTCTCGCACGCACTCTTTGTCGTGTCGTTTAATATTAGCGGCGTCTGCCGGAGGAGAGTTATACTGACTTAGTATCGGGTATAACCGTAGAGTTGCGGGGTCCGCAGCAACTCACAACGTTCCCCCTCGTTTTTTCCTATTTTTAGGTTTTATTGGCATTAAACTTCTGCTATTTGTCGCAATCAGTAGACGCCGTTTAATCCGTCGCTTTCGGAGTCGCCACTGGATTCTCCATTTAGAAGCCTTCCTAGGTCCTCATAAGGCTCTTCATCGGTCCATTGGCTGTCGTCGTCCATGTCCATATCCGGCTCACCGTCCGATATGGCCACTGCTGCTGCTGTATTGGCGGCTATTGGAACCGCTGCTGCTGCTGCTTCAGCCAATCTGGTGAGCTGCTCTGCCATCCGTTCGATCCTCCTTTCCAACTCTGTTATACGCTGTACGTACAATTGCAGGTTTTGAGCGCAGCTGCCATCACACTGGGCGTCTGGCCGCTGCTGCTGCTGGTGTTGGCGTGGCGTCGGAGCATCATTCGCGATCGGCTGCATCGGCTGGACCCTCTGGTGTTGGCGCCCCCTGGTCGATGGCTGGGGATGTTGGTCGCCATACCGATGCTGCTGCCGATGCTGCCGATCCGGTTGGTGTTGGCGTTGCTGCTGCGGATTATGGAGTGGCTGTGGATGTGGCTGCTGCTGGCGACGTTGTATTGGCTGGTGTCGCTGTTGGCTTGGCTGTGGCTGCTGTCTGCGACGCTCCTCCTCCCTGGCGACCCTGTGGGCCACGAGCCTCTGCCTGGCTGCCTTGTAGGATGGGCATCCTTTGTATGAGCTGATGTGCTGGCCCTGGCAGTTGGCGCATTTGGGATTGACGGCCCTTGGCTTGCTGCACTCCGTCGTCAGGTGCCCGCCCGCGCATTTCATGCAAACTGCAGCGCGTCTACAATATGCGCGGGTGTGGCCAAACACCTGACATCGATGGCACTGGGCAGGGTCACGGGAGACTCCAAGTCTCTCAACCGTGACGGGCCTCCCACCCAGGCGTCGCAGCTTTAACACCCCGCATTGGCCACGGTCCGGTTTGGGGGCGATATCAGCCTCGAAGAGGTTGAATTGGCGGCTGCGATCAAATCGATCGGTGATCACCCTTACAAACCGAACCGTGAACCCCTCATTTAGCATGCTGCTGCGAATCCAATCCGGCGGCGTGGAGTGGGAGAGTCCTCGGATGAGGATCCTCAAGCCACGTTCCTGGCTGGGCTGATGCCCGAATTCGCCGTGCCGGATGTCATCGTCGGGGGTAGTGGCAGGGGTGTTTGTGATGGTGATGGCGGTGGTGGTGTTGGTGTTTGTATTGGCGGGTGTATTTGTATTTGTATTGGCGTCATTATTATCTCTATTGTTAATTGTGGTATTGTCTGTGTGAATGACTGGTGATTGTCTATGTATTGGCTGTTGTCGATGTTGGTGATGGCTGTGGGTCTGGCTATTGGCAATTATAGTAGTGGCAGGGGCAGGGGCAGGGGCATGTGTTGGCTGTGCAGATTGCGGCATAGTGGCAGGATCGGCAACTGTGTTGGTGTTGGCTGCATGTGCCGTCCGTTTCTGCTGCTTCTGCTGTTGCTCCCTCAGCTCGTGCTGCCTCAGCTGCTCCTGGACAATAGCCTCCAGCTCCTCCATTGTCTGCCTTTTCTTCTTCGGCTTCCTAATTGGCGGCCGCTGCTGCCGCTGCTGGTGATGGCGGCCCCGTCTTCTGGCCTGCTTCCTCTCACCCTCATCCTCATCTTCGCTACCACTGTCGATGAGGGCGCGGCGTCGTTTTGGTGTTGGTGGGATTGGCTGTGATTGTGGTTGTGATTGTGGTTGTGTAGTTCCTGCTGTTTGTCGTAGTATTGGTGCTGACTGGGCTATGGCTCGGATCGACCCGCTGCTCGAACTCGAACCAAGTTCGACACGCAACGGGTTCGATCCGGTCGTGTGTGTGTGTGTGGCGGCCCGTTGGCCGTTTTGGCGCTCCGCTCTTGCGCGTCGGCTAGCCGGCTCTCCTCCGTCTTCTCCCTCTCCCGTTACTCCCGAACGGTTTTGTATGTCCGAGAGCGTGAGAGGCGGGAAAAGCGGCAGCGAGAGCGGCGTCCCATCGGCCCTTCCCTTTGCGTTTGGCGCGGTTTTTGTGATTTGTCTCGAGGGGGGAGTGGCTGTGGCCGTGGATATATCGGCCATGGCAATGGCTGGGTACTCACTCGATGGAAGGCTGTGGCGTCGGCGCTCTGCATTGGCTGGGGCGTTGGTGTTGGCGCCTGCGCCGAGGGCTCTGCTGCTGCTGCTGCTATTGGCGGTGTTTGTGTTGGTGTTGTTGGCTGCTGCTGCTGCTGCTAGGGCGCCTCTGCGGGCCGCTCTGCCGCCGTCGCTGTGTCGTCTGGTTGTCCCTCGTCTGGCCATTCCTCTGGTCATGGCTGGCTGTTGGTTTGTGTGTTGGCGATCTGCTGCCTGTTTGTTGTTCTTTAATTGAAAAGTCTCTTGTGTGTGTTTGTGTTTAATGTAATTTATTGGCACTTTTATTCTCTTTTTGGTTTGTGATGTGGACGGGAGGAAAAGTTTGTCAAGGTAAGTAATGGGTGTGGTGGAGGAAGGGCGGCACGGCACGGCACGGCACACGACAGACACCACAAAAAAGAAAACAAAGCACAACAGCAAGACAACGGAAAACGGCGACACGAAAAAACGACACGAAACGGTTATGGCACGTACGTCCGACGATCGCGACCTCTCGAGCGGGTGGACGAGATGAGAGTGGCGGACGAGGTTCATGGTGGTACTCTCACATGTCCGCCAACTCCCATACTCTCCCCCTCAACTCGACTGGCCCGATCGCCGATCGTCATTTACCGGTGCTCTCACCCCCGGTTCCACTTTCACTCACCCCAATATTGAGTGAGATGAAAGATTGGAATAGCCGTTTGTTTTAGTGGCTGTGTGTGTTGTCGTTGTCGTTGGTGAGCGGCCAGTGTCTTATGTTTGTGCTGTGTGTAGTGGCTGCTCTGTTGTTGGGGATGGGATAGGATGGGGTGGGGGGGGGATAAATGCCTGCTCCCGTATAACCGCCCGGATACTGTAAACTTCCGGATCTTTCGATCCGGGCGCGTGACGCTCCGAGGAGTCGACCGCATAGCATCATATGGGCGGTTGAAATGGTTTTATTGGGGCGTTTGGCAGAGTGGCGGAGGTTGGCAGTGTTAATTTTGCTCCTGCTCAACCGCATTTGGCATTTAGTGGCATTTGAAGTGGGTAGGGGGTGGGGAGGAATTGGCTGGGCATAAATTGCCGAATTTGCGACCGATAACACACTGGGCATTGATAAATGCATTTTAAATTTGAAATGGCTTTCTGGTGTGTTATCGGTCATAGTCTGGTATTTGCGTGGTATTTTTGGTAATACCACGTGTCAAGGGGAATTATGGGAATGGCAGATAGATTGGGAAGAAGAGTAAGAAGGTAAAACTAATTAGAAAACTACGAAAAATATACAATTATCTACAGAAAACTACATTATTTTACAAAAACTTATTCCTAATATCACAGGCAAGTACTAAAACTATGGACAAACTATCTACGGACATGCAAAAACTACAGAAACAACAGGATTGACATCTACAACAAATACATTGATGCAGACGAGGTAAAATAAACGATAATTGACATACATTTACAACATATAAACATATTAATTATATTTATTTTATTTCTAACAGGAGGACAAACAACAACGGAGCACCGGCCGGCATAACAAACGCAATGCGAACATTACGCTGTATACCGGCCGGCTCTGTTGTCCCCCTGTGTGTTGTTTATTGGCTGGATGTGTGTATTGGCGTGCATCGTGGGCAATGATGGTGTTGATGGCAAGCGGCTCTGGTCCGGCCGCCCACGCTGCATCTGTCTGGTGGAGATGGCGCATCCAATCGAGTGGCACTGGTCCGGCCACCCGAGATGCGATCGTGTGTGTGATGCCAACGAATCATGTAATTGGCCGCATCCAAGTGGCTGCTGGTCCGGCCACCAGGATGCGTTGTCGATTTTTGTTGTTGATTGGCCGCATCCAAGGGGCTGCTGGTCCGGCCACCAGGATGCGTTGTCAGCAGAGTTGGCCTGGCCTCCTCGGCCACGTTCGTCATCGGTTCAAAAAAAGGCCTCCTTTTCCGCCCCTTTGGCAGAAAATTGATGTTAATGGCGAGGCAGCTGCTGGGGGGGCAGCTCTGTCTGGTGATTGGCAGGTACGTGTGTTTTTGTGTGTTTTGGGCGTTTTTTCGTGTTGGCGTGAATTGGCTGTTTTTCTTTGTATTTTAGTGGCTGGCCTCTGGACTTCTGTTGGAATTGACGGTAGTGCTGCTGATGAGGTCTCCAAATTTCGCCCATTATGCCTCAAGAGAGTTGCAGGAGTGGCGAGGCAGCTGCTGGAGGGGCAGCTCTGTCAGTTTAATAGCAGGTGAGTATGTTTAATGGTCATTTGCAGATTGTTGTTAATTGTGTTTAATTTTGTCTATTTTTAGGTTTTATTGCCATTAAACTTCTGCTATTTGGCGCAATCAGTAGACGCCGTATAATCCGTCGCTTTCAAAGTCGCCACTGGATTGTCCATTTAGGAACCTACGTAGGTCATCGTAAGGCTCTTCGTCGGTCCATTGGCTGTCGTCGTCCATGTCCATATCCGGCTCACTGTCCGATATGGCTACTGCTGCTGCTGTATTGGCGGCTGGTTGTGGTGGCGGCGGGTGTGTAGGTGGTGTTGTCTGTAGTGGCGGCATGGCTGCCAAGCCCCCGCCTCTAGCCTCTGTCAGGTTTGCGATCAGCGTGGCCATTGCTGCCAACCTTTCCTCCAGCATTTTGAGTTTAATGGCGCTCTCTTTTAGATGTTTGGCACAGCTGCCATCGCACTGAGCTGCTGGCCGCTGCTGCTGCTGGTGTTGGCGTGGCGTCGGGGCATCATTCGCGATCGGTTGCATCGGCTGGACCCTCTGGTGTTGGCGCCCCCTGGTCGATGGCTGGGGATGATGGTCGCCATACCGATGCTGTTGCCGATGCTGCCGACCCGGTTGTTGTTGGCGTTGCTGCTGCGGGTTATGGAGTGGCTGTGGATGTGGCTGCTGCTGGCGGCGTTGGATTGGCTGTTGTCGGTGTGGTGTTGGCTGCTGCTGCTGCCGTCGATGCTGCTCCTCCCTGGCGAGCCTGTGGGCCAGGAGCCGCTGCCTGGCTGCCTTGTAGGCGCTGCAGCCCTTGTAGGCGCTGATGTGGGCGCCCTGGCAGTTGGCGCACTTGGGAGCAACGTTCCTTGGCTTGCTGCACTCCGTCGTCAGATGTCCACCCGCGCATTTCATGCAGACAGCAGCTCGTCTACAGTATGCGCGGGTGTGGCCAAACACCTGGCATCGATGGCACTGGGCGGGGTCACGGGAGAATCCAAGTCTCTCAACCGTGATGGGCCTCCCACCCAGGCGTCGCAGCTTCAACACCCCGCATTGGCCACGGTCCGGTTTGGGGCGATATCAGCCTCGAAGAGGTTGAATTGGCGGCTGCAAACCGAACCGTGAACCCCTCATTCAGCATGCTGCTGCGAGTCCAATCCGGCGGCGTGGAGTGGGAGAGTCCTCGGATGAGGATCCTCAAGCCACGTTCCTGGCTGGGCTGATGCCCGAATTCGCCGTGCCGGATGTCATCGTCGGTGGTAGTGGCAGGGGTGTTTGTGATGGTGATGGCGGTGGTGGTGTTGGTGTTTGTATTGGCGGGTGTATTTGTATTTGTATTGGCGTCATTATTATCTCTATTGTTAATTGTGGTATTGTCTGTGTGAATGGCTGGTGATTGTCTATGTATTGGCTGTTGTCGATGTTGGTGATGGCTGTGGGTCTGGCTATTGGCAATTATAGTAGTGGCAGGGGCAGGGGCAGGGGCAGGGGCAGGGGCATGTGTTGGCTGTGCAGATTGCGGCATAGTGGCAGGATCGGCAACTGTGTTGGTGTTGGCTGCATGTGCCGTCCGTTTCTGCTGCTTCTGCTGTTGCTCCCTCAGCTCGTGCTGCCTCAGCTGCTCCTGGACAATAGCCTCCAGCTCCTCCATTGTCTGCCTTTTCTTCTTCGGCTTCCTAATTGGCGGCCGCTGCTGCCGCTGCTGGTGATGGCCCGTCTTCTGGCCTGCTTCCTCTCACCCTCATCCTCATCTTCGCTCCCACTGTCGATGAGGGCGCGGCGTCGTTTTGGTGTTGGTGGGATTGACGGCATTTGTGCAGGCTCAGCATTGGCCCGGATCGACCCGCTGCTCGAGCTCGAACCAGGTTCGACTCGCAACAGGTTCGATCCGGTCGTGTGTGTGTGTGTGGCTGCCCGTTGGCCGTTTTGGCGCTCCGCTCTTGCGCGTCGGCTTGCCGGCTCTCCTCCGTCTTCTCCCTCTCCCGTTACTCCCGAACAGTTTTGTATGTCCGAGAGCGTGAGAGGCGGGAAAAGTGGCGTCTTTTCGGCCTTTCCCTTTGTGTTTGGCGGGATTTTGGGATTTGGCGGGGTTGCGGGATTTGCAGTTGCTATTGGCGCTGCTGTTGCTGCTGATGTGATGGGGCTCGAGGGGGGAGTGGCTGTGGCCGTGGATATATCGGCCATGGCAATGGCTGGGTACTCACTCGCTGGGTGGCTGTGGCGTCGGCGCTCTGCATTGGCTGGGGCGTTGGTATTGGCGCCTGCGCCGAGGGCTCTGCTGCTGCTGCTGCTATTGGCGGTGTTGGTGTTGGTGTTGTTGGCTGCTGCTACTGCTGCTAGGGCGCCTCTGCGGGCCGCTCTGCCGCCGTCGCTGTGGCGTCTGTTCGACCCTCGTCTGGCCGCGAGTGGCTCTGGTCCGGCCACCCAGGATGCGTTGTCAGTAGTATTGGCCTGGCCTCCTCGGCCACGTTCATCGTCGGTTTGTAGTTGCGTTTTGAATGGCTGCTGGTCCGGCCACCCAGATGAGGAGGGGTTTGTTTTGGCTTTGATTTTAATTCGTGTTTATTTGCAGGTACTGTCGGCGTTTGGATGTTATTTGTGGCGACCCTTGTCTGGTTTGTGTTGGCGTAAAACAGCAGGTGAGTATTTTGTGTTTTGGCAGTCTGTTTCTCCCTCCTGTTTCTTCTTCCTTTTGCAGGATTTGCTGGCGTCCGGCGGCTCAACACCAGGCCATCCCGCCCTCACATAATTGGCATGAGAGACGGGTGTAACCCAGTGGAGCGGCAACAGGCGCCAGCATCTGCGTCGTCATTGGAATTGGCAGCTGTTGGTTCGGAGTGGCGTGACGTCACGGCCATGGTCAGGCGGCAGCGTCATCAGAAGAGGCCTCCTTTTCCGCCCCTTTGGCAGAAAATTGATGATGTTGATGGCGAGGCAGCTTCTTGTTGGTCAGCTCTGTCTGGTGATTGGCAGGTGAGAGTGAATTTCTTGTGTTTTGGCAGTTTTTCGTGTTGGCGTGAATTGACTGTTTTTCTTTGTGTTTTAGTGGCTGGCCTCTGGACTTTTGTTGGATTGGCGGTAGTGCTGCTGATGAGGCCTCCAAATTTCGCCCATTATGCCTCGAGAGAATTGCAGGAGTGGCGAGGCAGCTGCTGGAGGGGCACCTCTGTCAGTTTAATAGCAGGTGAGTATGTTTAATGGTCATTTGCAGATTGTTGTTAATTGTGTTTAATTATTGTCTGTTTTAAGGTGGCATTGGCATTAAACTTCTGCTATTTGTCGCAATCAGTAGACGCCGTATAATCCGTCGCTTTCGAAGTCGTCACTGGATTGTCCATTTAGGAACCTACGTAGGTCCTCATAAGGCTCTTCATCGGTCCATTGGCTGTCGTCGTCCATGTCCATATCCGGCTCACCGTCCGATATGGCTACTGCTGCTGCTGTATTGGCGGCTATTGGAACTGCTGCTGCTGTTGCTGCAGCCAATTTGGTGAGTTGCTCTGCCATCTGTTCGATCTCCTTTCCAACTCTGTTATACGCTGTACGTATAATTGCAGGTTTTGAGCGCAGCTGCCATCGCACTGGGCGTCTGGCCGCTGCTGCTGCTGGTGTTGGCGTGGCGTCGGAGCATCATTCGCGATCGGCTGCATCGGCTGGACCCTCTGGTGTTGGCGCCCCCTGGTCGATGGCTGGGGATGTTGGTCCTCCTCCCTAGCGACCCTGTGGGCCACGAGCCTCTGCCTGGCTGCCTTGTAGGATGGGCAACCCTTGTAGGCACTGATGTGCTGGCCCTGGCAGTTGGCGCACTTGGGAGCGACGTTCCTCGGCTTGCTGCACTCCGTCGTCAGATGTCCACCCGCGCATTTCATGCAGACAGCAGCTCGTCTACAGTATGCGCGGGTGTGGCCAATCACCTGGCTTCGATGGCACTGGGCAGGGTCACGGGAGACTCCAAGTCTCTCAACCGTGATGGGCCTCCCACTCAGGCGTCGCAGCTTCAACACCCCGCATTGGCCACGGTCCGGTTTGGGGGCGATCTCAGCCTCGAAGAGGTTGAATTGGCGGCTGCGATCAAATCGATCGGTGATTGCCCTTACAAACCGAACCGTGAACCCCTCGTTCAGCATGCTGCTGCGAATCCAATCCGGCGGCGTGGAGTGGGAGAGTCCTCGGATGAGGATCCTCAAGCCACGTTCCTGGCTGGCTGATGCCCGAATTCGCCGTGCCGGATGTCATCGTCGGTGGTAGTGGCAGGGGTGTTTGTGATGGTGATGGCGGTGGTGGTGTTGGTGTTTGTATTGGCAGGTGTATTTGTATTTGTATTTGTATTGGCGTCATTATTATCTCTATTGTTAATTGTGGTATTGTCTGTGTGAGTGGCTGGTGATTGTCTTTGTATTGTCTGTTTTTGATGTTGGTGATGGCTGTGGGTCTGGCTATTTGTATTTATACTAGTGGCAGGGGCAGGGTAGGGGCAGGGGCATGTGTTGGCTGTGTTGATTGCGGCAGAGTGGCAGGATCGGCAACTGTGTTGGTGTTGGCTGCATGTGCCGTCCGTTTCTGCTGCTTCTGCTGTTGCTCCCTCAACTCGTGCTGCCTCAGCTGATCCTGGACAATAGCCTCTAGTTCCTCCATTGTCTGCCTTTTTTTCTTCGGCTTCCCAATTGGCGGCCGCTGCTGCCGCTGCTGGTGATGGCGGCCCCGTCGTCTGGCCTGCTTTCTCTCACCCTCACCCTCATCGTCACTCCCACTGTCGATTAGGGCGCGGCGTCGTTTTGGTGTTGGTGGGATTGACGGCATTTGTGCAGGCTCAGCATTGGCCCGGATCGACCCGCTGCTCGAACTCGAACCAGGTTCGACTCGCAACAGGTTCGATCCGGTCGTGTGTGTGTGTGTGGCTGCCCGTTGTCCGTTTTGGAGCTCCGCTCTTGCGCGTCGGCTTGCCGGCTCTCCTCCGTCTTCTCCCTCTCCCGTTACTCCCGAACAGTTTTGTATGTCCGAGAGCGTGAGAGGCAGGAAAAGTGGCGTCTTTTCGGCCTTTCCCTTTGTGTTTGGCGGGATTTTGAGATTTGGCGGGGTTGCGGGATTTGCAGTTGGTATTGGCGCTGCTGTTGCTGCTGATGTGATGGGGCTTCGAGGGGGGAGTGGCTGTGGCCGTGGATATATCGGCCATGGCAATGGCTGGGTACTCACTCGCTGGGTGGCTGTGGCGTCGGCGCTCTGCATTGGCTGGGGCGTTGGTATTGGCGCCTGCGCCGAGGGCTCTGCTGCTGCTGCTGCTATTGGCGGTGTTGGTGTTGGTGTTGTTGGCTGCTGCTGCTGCTGCTAGGGCGCCTCTGCGGGCCGCTCTGCCGCCGTCGCTGTGGCGTGGCTCTGGTCCG